>NC_140012.1:34994761-35297261 GCF_964263955.1 Coregonus lavaretus | reverse complement strand
ATGCTCTCAGAGTGAATCACAGAGATGTACTGCTGCAGGCGCCGGGGCACGATGGGTGGTTGTTTGTTTTATAAACAGACCAGAGCTCAGCTGTGGTGTGATGGGGTGGGGTGAGCAGGCTGGGCTGGGCTGGC
Organism: Coregonus lavaretus; assembly: GCF_964263955.1. Taxonomy (NCBI): domain Eukaryota; kingdom Metazoa; phylum Chordata; class Actinopteri; order Salmoniformes; family Salmonidae; genus Coregonus; species Coregonus lavaretus. Next base: position 35,297,127 of record NC_140012.1, on the reverse strand, counting down.
AGACAGCTGGGCCTGCATCAAGTATTCCTTTGGAAGAGAATGGTCTTGTCTCTTTCTCACTAGTCCAACCCAGACCTGGGCATAGTGGTATTTTTTTTCTTTCAAATACTTTGAGCGTTTGTTTAATTGAGCCTGCCTGGAGAAGAAGCATCCAGCTGCAGATTATGCGCGCTGAGACCGCCTGGTCGGCGAATATCAAAGTTCATGCGCGTGTGTCACAGATGGTATTTTGCATCTCAGTTGGTATGTCCGCATGCAGCGCAGTAATGCCCTGGACTAGAGCTATAATCTGTCACTACCTCTGGTCCAGGGCATAGCTAGTCGCTCTGGTCCGCACTAGCGCTGGTCCAGGACGTAGCTAGTAACTAGCTAGCTCTGGTCCGCACTAACTCTGGTCTAGCTCTGGTCCGCAATAGCTCTGGTCCAGGGTGTAGCTAGCTAGCTCTGGTCCACAATAACTCTGGTCTAGCTCTGGTCAGCGCTAGCTCTGGTCCAGGGCGTAGCTAGTAACTAAGAGAGAGAGAGAGAGAGAGAGAGAGAGAGAGAGAGAGAGAGAGAGAGAGAGAGAGAGAGAGAGAGAGAGAGAGAGAGAGAGAAATTGGCTTTTGACAAGAGGGGAAGTGTCTGTTTATCCATGTCTCTCTCCACCTGGGGGGCTGTTAGCGAGCTGCCGCCCTCGCCCTGTGTGTGTGTGTGTTTGTTTGTTGAAATCCCAACGATAGGCCGAAATGACCATAGGAGTTGGCAGGACAGCACAAACAGATCTGTGTCCAGGTTAGGATTTTCCCCTGTATCTGTTGGATGCTTTGTTTGTATCATAGTGAAAGATAATTGCGGACCAGAGCTAGACCTGAGTTAGTGCGGACCAGAGCTAGCTAGTTACTAGCTACGCCCTGGACCACACATACGTAAAAATGTATGCACACATGACTGTAAGTCGCTTTGGATAAAAGCATCTGCTAAATGGCATATTATATATTATTATTATAATGCTTTTGCTATACCCATTGCCTCAACAGTCCCTACAGTTTACAATCACTAAGCAATATTTATTTATTCTATGATCCACATTGTCTCACTCATAATTCTGTGGTTTTCATAGATCCCAGAGGTCTCACTACAAGTGTTTGACAGACTATTACGTGGTCTACAACATGATAAACTGTCCACAGATATAACATAGAGTTGAAGCCGGAAGTTTACATACACCTTAGCCAAATGTGAATAGGAATGTGAAATGTCAGAATAATAGTAGAGAGAATGATTTATTTCAGCTTTTATTTCTTTCATCACATTCCCAGTGGGTCAGAAGTTTACATACACTGAATTAGTATTTGGTAGACCCATTTGCGACCAAGCTTTAACTTCCTGACTGATGTCTTGAGATGTTGCTTCAATATATCCACATAATTTTCCTTCCTCATGATGCCATCTATTTTGTGAAGTGCACCAGTCCCTCCTGCAGCCAAGCACCACCACAGCATGATGCTGCCACCCCCGTGCTTCACGGTTGGGATGGTGGTCTTCGGCTTGCAAGCCTTCCCCTTTTTCCTCCAAACATAACGATGGTCATTATGGCCAAACAGTTAATTTTTTGTTTAATCAGACCAGAGAACATTTCTCCAAAAAGTACGATATTTGTCCCCATGTGCAGTTGCAAACCGTAGTCTGGCTTTTTTATGGCTGTTTTGGAGCAATGGCTTCTTCCTTGCTGAGCGGCCTTTCAGGTTATGTCGATATAGGACTCGCTTTACTGTGGATATAGATACTTTTGTACCTGTTTCCTCCAGCATCTTCACAAGGTCCTTTGCTGTTGTTCTGGGATTTATTTGCACTTTTCGCACCAAAGTACGTTCATCTCTAGGAGACAGAACGCGTCTCCTTCCTGAGCGGTATGACGGCTGAGTGGTCCCATGGTGTTTATACTTGCGTACTATTGTTTGTACAGATGAACGTGATACCTTCAGGCATTTGGAAATTGCTCCCAAGGATGAACCAGACTTGTGGAGGTCTACCATTTCTTTTCTGAGGTCTTGGCTGATTTTCCCATGATGTCAAGCAAAGGGGCACTGAGTTTGAAGGTAGGCCTTGAAATACATCCACAGGTACACCTCCAATTGACTCAGATGGTGTCAATTAGCCAATCAGAAGCTTCTAAAGCCATTACATAATTTCCTGGAATTTTCCGAGCTGTTTAAAGGCACCGTCAACTTAGTGTATGTAAACTTCTGACCCACTAGAATTGTGATACAGTGAATTATAAGTTAAATAATCTGTCTGTAAACAATTGTTGGAAAAATTACTTGTGTCATGCACAAAGTAGATGTCCTAACCGACTTGCCAAAACTATAGTTTGTTAACAAGAAATTAGTGGAGTGGTTGAAAAACAAGTTTTAATGACTCCAACCTAATTGTAAGTAAACTTCCGACTTCAACTGTACATCTGTTTAATAGTATATTGTACTGCTTTTTCTTTATTTTAACTGTGATAAATGCATAAATAAATGATAGATAGAACATCAGATAGATTAGTTAGCCCAAAGCAGTGTCTCAGACTGGGGTTCCTGGTGAGGAAAGGCCTGAGGAACGCAGTGTATCCAGCCAAGAGTGTGTTGTGTGTGTGTGTGTGCATTCATGCTTGTGTGTGTGTGCCATGTGTAGTAGTTGAGCAGAGATTAATGGGTGGTTAGGGACTCTAATGGTTAGGGACTCTAAATCAGGCTAGGTCCAAGTCACGCTGGCCCCGTTTAACCAGAAGAATCTCCCAAGTGTGTTTTAATCTGTTGCTATGTGTGTGTGTGTGTGCGTGTGTGTGTGTTTGTGATTGTGTGTGTGTGTGTATGACTGTGTGACTGTGTGTGTGTGTGTGTGTGTGTGTGTGTGTGTGTGTGTGTGTGTGTGTGTGTGTGTGTGTGTGTGTGTGTGAATGTGTGTGTGTGCGTGCCTTTAGGACATGTCTGTTGATGAGTTATTCTGGTTGGTTCACGACTCCTTTATCATCCTCTTTCCCTTCTTTCCTCTCCTCTTTTTGACTGAGATAGAGGGGAAGAAACACAAGATATTTCAACTGCTTCCCATTAATTGTACAACGTGGCAGTTTTGTGTGATCTTATGAGTGACTTTTGAGCTAGCGTTAGATATATCTGATGCCAGGGTAAGACCTTGGCTGGTAAGAGCATCTAGACTTTTTCCAGTGACTCACTGGGAAGTCTCTGTGACATAACATCAAATCTGCTCATTCAGGTAGAATCGAAAGGCACTTGTGCCAACAATGGAGCTACAAGCCACACATACACAGACACCCACACACATTCAGGCATGCACGCGAGCACACACACACACACACACACACACACACACACACACACACACACACACACTCACATCACACCCACACACCCTGGGGTTTCTGGACCTTCTCAGAAGCCCCTACTGAGGATTACAGGGCCCCACGCCCAGTGTGAACAAAAGCAGCAGAGAGGCTACTACCCCATCAGCCAATTCATGACCTCACTATGTGTGTGTGTGTGTGTGTGTGTGTGTGTGTGTGTGTGTGTGTGTGTGTGTGTGTGTGTGTGTGTACATGCAAGGAAAAGTGGTGGTGACTCCCTTATTTCCTTCCAGCATAGCATTTAACTTTCTCTATTTTTCTTCCCCAGGTATTTCTTCCACTGCCAATGGAAATAAATGTTAGCATCTGTACAGTATCTCCTTTTGTCTTGACGACCGCAGCACACACACACAAACACACACACATTGGTTGACTTCACGCAACCACACTGAAACGGCTGTTTCCGCTAACATGATGTAATACTGTCAGATATCGCCACATATCAGATCTGCAAGCTTTCCGTGACCCACTAAAACTAAAGACCGAAAAAAGTGATAGAATAGCAGAACCAGACACAATGGAAATAAGGAAGAACTCCATCTTTTTAAGTGGTTGGACTTTGTTGGGGAAATTTGTTACGGTTTTATCTAAATGAAACACAGAAGACCAACGCTGTAAGAGGTTGCATGTGACTGTGGGTGCATCTCAAATGGCACCCTATTCCCTATGTAGTGCACTACTTTTTACTAATGTAGTGCACTATAGGGAATAGGGTGCCATTTGGGATGCAACATGTGAGGCAGAAGGATGGATCGTTCAGTCACATCTGCATTGAATGGGGCTTTATTGGGGAGTTTAACGGAGATCAGAGCAGTTCAGGAAGGACGAGTTAAAGTCGCATCATCAGAATATTCAGAGCATGAAAAAACTATACAACAGAAACCCAAAAAGTACTAGCTTCAGTCAGTCCCAGATCTGTTTGTGCTGTCTTGGCCATTTCTATGGTCATTGTCGTGACAAACTTGGGATGACAAGGACCATAACAGTTTGCTGTACAGCACAAACCGGTTTGGGAAAAGGTTACCTAGGCTGCGTTTATACAGGCAGCCCAATTCTGATATTTTTCCACTAATTGGTCTTTTGACCAATCAGATCAGCTCTTTTGCCCATAATTGGGCAAAGGATCAGAATTGGGATTTCTGTGTAAACGCAGCCTAAAGGACAATTGCAGTAACACAATACAGCACGATTTCAGACGGTCTTCGAGATTATGTCCTTGAAATATATTTACATATCATATCGACCCAAATTGGTAGGATTCAGTCTATCCAAACTACAGGGGCATGTTCTTAGGGCACGCAACGGAAAACATTCTAAATCTTTTTGCAATGGCAAACAAAAATTAGCCTTTCTCATTGGACAAGTCCAGGTAGTCCCTGTTTCAAACTTTAATTTTTTTCATTTGGTGTCTAATGAACACGACCAGTCCAGTAACGTTAGCCAAAATCCCTTACCTGGCTTAGTGACTTCACAGCCTTTATTCCTGAGAACATCATCCACGGATGTGTCGAACATGAAGCGAACATTCTGCAGTAACCCCTGTGTGACAAGACAAGAGACTGATCAATGACTACTAGGACAGTTGTGTCACATTAGACTAGCAGCTAGGAACAACTTCTTTGGTATTCGCTTACCTTGAGCTACTATGTCAAGGTAAATGAATACCAAATGAGTTACTCTTAACGGCTAACATTAGACTCATCATCATGACTCAAGGGGATAGATCTGAAATGGATTCCTATTCCCTATATCTAGTGCACTACTTTTCTGGACAAAAAATTGAGTGCCATTTTGGATGCACTTCATGCCACATTTCCAGTAGGTCCTTGTTGAACCGTTGAACCCTCCTCAGAGGGAGGACCATTGGTTTTCTACATTGTCTGGAGACCTGTAGTGTGAAGTGCGCCTAGATGTAAAAAATGACAGGCTCAGGTAAAACCATAAAGGTCTGTGTAATCTGTCAATAAAAATATTCTCTCATAATTACATGGTTCACTTCTTTGTAATGCTATATGGTTTATTAACTTCTTAAACTTTTATTATGACTAAGACTAAGAGTAGGTTAGGACTTTGGACATGGTGTAGTCGGGTTTTTATTTTTAACAAAGGCACACCCTACTGAAGACCACACAAGTAATAAAGTGTAGAAGGAAAGTTTCTCCCTTATAAAAATACAGTCTAAACGTTTTTTTTTTTTTTACTACTGGGAACGACTGGGAACCAAGCTTGAGTTGAACAGCATAATACAGTGGTCTATTCCATAGGACAAATTCTTACCCTAAAGTGGTTTTCGCGGATGGATCCCTTGGCGACGAACATTCGGCTCTCCTCTGCCTGCAGGTGCTCGTAGAATGGCTCGTCCAAGATGAAGCTGTCGATGAGACTGCAGCCCACAAACAGATTTGCATTTTCGCCATGAACATGAAGTGTGATATTCTTCCACTGCGAGTCAGACAGGTCAACATCCTCGAAGGAGACAACATTTTGAGAGCCGTCCACCCAGTAGACAAGGTCCAGCGTGTTGGCGCGACCGTTGGAGACTATTTCAAACTGCCGTTGGCCGTTGGTGCCTTCCAAGGCGATGAGGGTTCCCCGCGAGCCACGGTCCTGGCGCATGCTGGCCACGAACACGAAGCCCTCATTGTTCTGGATTTGCTGAAGCATCTGTTTGAGCACGGGCGCGCTCACAGAGGGCAAATGGTCGAAGCGGATGAAGCGGTAAGCGGGGTTGTCGGTGTCTTGACCACGGAATTGCTTGGCGCCCAGAGTCTTGCGTGTGATACCGCTAATATCAAACAGGTCAAACGTTGTGTCGTCATCCATAGTAACCTCGCCATCTTCCATGAGTCATACAGGGGATAGGTAAGGAGAGGAGAACGTGTACAGCCAATTAGCTTGATGAAACAGCATGGCATTCTTTACAAAAATCTGACCAAGTGATTTTAGCTAGGTCTATAGCAGGGCTCTCCAACCCTGTTCCTGGAGAGCTACCCTCCTGTAGGTTTTCGCTCTAACCCCAGTTGTAACTAACCCGATTTAATTTATCAACCAGTAAATTATTAGAATCAGGTGTGCTAGATTAGAGTTGTAACTAAAAAAACCTACAGGACAGTACCTCTCCAATAACAGGGTTGGAGAGCCCTGGCTATTGCCTAACTGGGTATGCTTTTATGCACAAGCAAAAGTGACAGCATCATATTCACTCATGCTTAATGCTTTTTACATCTAAAACCTACAGCATCTGCGCAAGCCACACAAACATCAGACTTATTTAGCAATAAAAATGTAATGGAATAGTGGTTATGATAATGATGAAAAGGCACATAAACTTTATGCATCAGTAGATTTACCTTGAGGTAGTGCTGAGGAGCAAAGTAATAAAATGGGCATCAAGTTGAGACTTCTCCTGAGTATCATATCTCCTTCAAAACACAAGAGACACCAATGTTGATTATCATCAGAGGTAACAGCACATTTTAAGTTGTTAACTTTATCACTATTGTAATGACAATGTAATAGTAAGTAAAATAAAGTTGATGAAACTTTACTTTACTTCTCATAAGTAAAGTTGCCTAGCCATTACAGGCTATCTCTTTTTTATTCACCCTCTGCTCTGCTGTCACAAAGTGACAACAAGTTCATTGCAACTGTGAATACTGAAGTTCTCAGTCATTCCATTACAAGTGCATCCCTTAATGAAGAATCCACAGATCTGCTTCAACAATAGCAACGCTGTAAAGCCAAAACGAACACAGATTTCTCTAGGAAGATACACGAATTAAGCACCTTACAACGTGCACATACAGTATATGTACTATATAGGCTATTGGGAAAAGAGAATACACTACTTCTAAAACAATTTATTCAAATGCATTATGTTTTTCAAAACGAATTAATCAAATAACAGAATATAGGTTTGCTGCATTCTTTGACTAAATGATTCTGACTAGCAGTAAACTTGAATGCAGCAACTTACCTGGTGAAAGTGCAAATCCCCCTTTGAAAAAATCTGTTAGATATCCAATGAAAAAGGAGGTAATAACAATATATATTATTCTAATAAGTATGAATAGTGGAATGAAAACGGAATAACTGCTATAAACCGGTGCATAAAATGTAACGTCCGCTTGGTTTACCTCACTAGATCCACATTATGCAGGGAGGACTTGATAGTGGCTTAAGCACAAGTCTCCCTCCCTCTTATATACTTACTCCTCACTACGACCATGTCAGTCAAGTTTAAATATGAAACGTTAGGAACCGTTGCTGAGGCGGAACTACATAATTCCGTTCTGATAGCGTAATTGGCTCGTACCTGTTAGAGCGGCATTTACCATCCACCCGTGACCCCCTCCCTCGCGCTGTCTCAGTGTCTCTATCCCACTTCCCTATCAAGCCCATTTCATTAGCAAAATCAGAACGGAACCCCGTTTCGGGGAGGAGTTATTGATGGAGAGATAGTTATAACGAGGTGGGATGTGAGGCGCGCACTTGCTTTTAGTTTTGGGAGAGCAAAGCGCTTGGTCGCGAGGGCTATGTGAAGCTCACACTACCCACATATTTTCTGTGGATTCGCACAAGATACTGAACGACTTTTATGCTTTGTTATGCATTCTATGTGGCTGTAAATGAAAACAAAATCCTCTCTCGTCTTTGCAGTCCAGCATTTTCAAAACGTTTCCAAAACTTTTACATTTATGTTTTTCTTTTAGTTTAATTAATAGCTCGGAATTGTAACAATTGTTAAGGTCTGTTTGCATATATTTTGGAGGCTATTTATAGGCTACAGAACATTGGTATTAAACCCCTATAAAGTATAGGCTATTTATAATGATATGACAATATTTTAGGTTGATAATAATTCTGGTTGATAACATATTTCTGATATTTATGCATGTGATATATCAGACATTTTGTAAGTAAAATCAGCATTCATAAACTCACACTGGTAGGCCTAATCTACTCCAATTTCAGAGCACTCTGGTTTGACAGTGCCAGAGCACAGAATAATAAAATAATTTATGAACGCCCCTAAACTCGGTTGTTATGACAGGTGTAAGTAGGCCTAAACATCGGCAAAAATGTTTTATTAAATTGTTGCCATAACATATTTACATTCACTAACTCTCTTGATAACATGAAAACAATCTAACCAGCTCTGCTAGGGCGAGTAAAATGTTCAGAGTGAAGTGTTCTCTCATTTGTGTCTGGAAGTAGCTAGTAGCAAGCTAGCCAACTTTAGCCAGTTAGTTTGGATGCTTGGTTGCCGTTGTGAGGTCAGAACGCTTGGATCAACCTGCTCTGAATTTACAAATCCCCAGCGCCCACTCCTGAGCGTACTCTGTTACTCCAGAGTGAATTTACAAACACACCCGTAATGTTAAAGCCAGACTCAGTAAGTCTCATTTACTTCATTTGTGTTTATGAAATATCAAAATGTCGGGGCGACAAAACAAACCCAGGCAAGACATTATGTAAACAAACCCAGGCAAGATATTATGTAAACAAACCCAGGCAAGAAGTCATAAGGTGCTATTTTTAAAGTCCCATTTCCACTGGCACTTAAAATTAGGGCCAAATTAGGGTCAAATTCGAGCTGGCTCGAATGACATTTTCAAAATCGAGCTGGGTCAAGGGAAACTCGGGCCAGCGCAGACCAGTTCCACAACTGGTGCGAGCTCGATTAGAATTCGGGCTGGTGACACCATTACTATGCAACCACCAGCTGATCACTGCTGGATGCTGACACCACAGCAAGCTCGTCTGGGCTTGTTGCTGTTAGCTAGCACATGGACAAGCAATACTGCTCACGAATTACCACCATAGCTGGATCTTTCATTTATTTTTGCACTTCACAAACTTTTATGAGAACAGTCAGCCCTCGAATGCTAAGTAGCTATCCAAAGTTAACTTGCAAATCAGAGTTTAAACAAGCTAGCTAGCAGGAATTTTAGCTGGCCAGGTCACATTGAAAGCTCGCTAGCTACGTCGCATTGAAAGCTCGCTAGCTACATCATATCAAACCTGTCATTTGGTTTGCTTGGTTAGCTAGCTAGCTAATAGCCAATGCCATGGCAAGCAAGGTAGGAATGAACCTGTTATGCTAGGGACTATGCTAACCATTTAGCTAGCTAGCTAACGTTAGCAAGCTAAATATATGGCTGGCACTGGCAGGAGTATTGGGTAACGTTAGTTACAGCATGGTGAGGGTGAATTAGATTCTTCAACATCTTGCTAGCTAGCAACATTATCTAAACCAGCTGCACCGTCACATATTGGCTACCTAGCAACATTACATAATTTCTAATTTCTGGAGGCAGTGGAAATGCAACTCGAGCTAGCCCACCAAGGCTAGCCTAACTGTGATGAATGTGATAGAAGGAGTCAGGCGCAGGAGGGTAATCACCGAATGCAGAGTTTATTCCGTCGTACACAAATAGCGCTGGATAGCGACAAACGAAACAGGCACAAGGGAAAATCTACCCTGGCAATACAAGGTAACGGTAGCTCCAACAATAACAGGCACAGGGGAAATATCTACCCCGGCAATAACAAGGTACGAGTAGCTCCACCAAGTTACACTACTCTCACAAATAAACAATCACCCAGAAGGAGAAGGGGGGCAGAGGGAACACTTATACACAGACTAATGAGGGGATAAGAACCAGGTGTGTGTAATTGACAATACAAGACAAATGGAATGATGAATTATGGAGCGGCAGTGGCTAGTAAGCCGGTGACGACGAACGCCGAAGCCTGCCCGAACAAGGAGGGGAGGCAGCCTCGGCGGAAGTCGTGACACTAACCTGGGTTGACATCAAAGTGCCAATGGAAACGGAGCTTAAGAGTTCTCAAAGTGGCCGCTGGGCTGGCCACCCTTCGATCAGTATCAGTCCACTGGCATACCGGACACCACACAGCCCACACCAGGCGGGGGGCACACTAGCTCTGGAGGCCCATGTGCTTGTCTGACATCAATGTCTATTTTTTAATTTATTAAATAAAATAATTTTGACAGTAACTTCCAAAAAGTCATTCATAAACCTTTTTAATTTCCATATAGGAAGCTAAGTATTTGTTTATTGGGCTTCAAGAATGTGACTGATCAAAGTGCCTATAATAATTGAACTGATTGAAAGTAAGGGGATATCGGTGAACAAATGCCATGGTCAAGGCTACAACGGCGCCAGTGCAATGACTGGAGGTTACTCAGATGTTCAAAAGCGCATATCAGACCGAGAGCCTAATGCTTCTTATGGAGTTCTCTACATTTTAGTTTAGAAAACAATCTCTCTGCAGAAGCTACAGTTACAGGGAAACTGGGCAGAAAAGGGAGTGGTGCTTCAAATATAGCAGTTAACATCTTTAATCGAGCCTCTTGCATTCTCCTTAATTGCCGGCTTCGACATGTTACGGAAAGAGATTAATTGTATAGGAAGCTCTGGGACATGTCGTCTGGATACTGGACAGCCAATAAACAGATTATCATCTTGAACGGACAACAGTTATTGACGGCTCAAACAAAAAAAAGCAGTTTATGATTTTGTTCATACTGGTGAACCAGCGTTTGAGTTGTGTGGTTGCAATATCAACAATTGTGTGCAGCACAATGGTCATATAATGTCCCAGGGATGACTGGGTTGTCAATACTCAGTACAGAAAAACAGCAGGGCCCGCAACCTGGACTTACAGGCCATGGTGAAAACATTTGCACACAAAAATGGAAGGCGATGCAGTCAGTTACATACTGTAGCTACTATAAGCCTCTACATAGATAAAGAGAGAGATTGGCATTAAAAGACTGGTTTTATGCATAACTTTCTAGCCAAGCTGGGAGAGAGCGCAAGGACAGCTCATGTCATGCAGGTTCAGGTAGGCTATGCAGGACAGTTGTATATTTTTAAAAATATATATTGGGTGTTGATTAGTTGTATCAGACATTTATTTTACAATCTGCAATGTTTAAATTTCCAACTTTAATTACTGAGCAAGTAATTACATAATTGCTGCCACCCAGCAGTCTAAATGGACGCCCTGTGACACCATGTATAGCATTGTGAAATGTTAGGCTTAACATGAGAAAATGAAGACCAAATAAGCCTATACCAATAAACATTTAGGCTATCCATTAGCGAAAGCAAAGCTACATGCTACATACCCTGGCACCACAGAAAGCCTATCACTGTTTCGATAGGCAGCCGCATAGACATTTCAGCACCATGGACAGCGATAGTAGTCTATATATACTTTGTGAGTGGCTGTCTGGCTAACACATTCAATTTTATTTTAGGGGGGGGATCCCTGACCTTGCAGGGGTCCAGCGTTCAACAAGGGAAATAGTTTGTGAGCATCGGCTAATGTTAGTTAATTTGTTTTGTGTTAGCCGCAACCGTTCGCTAAATTTAGCTAACAGTCTGAGAAGGAAGTGTGCAGCGAAAGTAAGTGTCTGTTTCGGGTCTAAACTGCCGCTAAAACTAATCAAGTGGACATGTAGACTTTCTACTATATTTAGTAGGAATAGCGATGTCATTTTCAGTTTGAATATTGTCACTAAAAAGCCACAGTAATCCTTACAAAAAGTAGCTGTTTGCTGTTTCACAGTAACATTTTGGAATGTTCATTCAAATCATTCAACTGAAATTGTTACTCTGGCAACATGTTCACCGAAAACAGAAGCCTTGTTGAACTCGTTGAACTCGCAGAGGGGATTCTCATTTGGGCTACTCTACTGTATTATAAAAATTGGAGTCAGCGATGAACTTTACAGCAGTAAAATGTAATTCTAATGTACATAGACATGTTCAACAATATAGGCCGCCTACTGTGGTGCAATGGTAGTGCCGTTATCTGCTTGATGTCTTCCAGTGCAAACACTTGCTTGGAGTGTCGACCCTCAGCAACTATAGCAGGGTTGAATAAAAAATAAATGTGCCATTAAAAGATTGCAATAGTAAACTCAACATTCAAGATGAAAACAGTTAGCCAGCTAGCAACTCCAGTAAAGTTTGCAACTACAGTGCCTTCAGAAAGTATTCACACCCCTTGACTTTTTCACGTTGTTGTGTTACAAAGTGGGATTAAAATGGATTTAAAAGTCATTTTTTGTCAACGATCTACAGAAAATACTGTAATGTCAAAGTGGAAGAAAATGTAACAGTAATATATTTTGATTAGATAAGTATTCCACCCCCTGAGTCAATACATGTTAGAATCACCTTTGGCAGTGATTACAGCTGGGAGTCTTTCTGGGTAAGTCTCTAAGAGCTTTGCAAACCTGGATTGTACAATATTATTCTTTTTTAAATTCTTCAAGCTCTGTCAAGTTGGTTGTTGATCATTGCTAGACAGCCATTTTCATGTCTTCAAGCCGATTTAAGTCAACTGTAACTAGGCCACACAGAAACATTCAATTTCCAGTGTATAATTGTCCTTGCGTTTTAAGAAAGGTGGATTTGTCTCCCAGTGTCTGTTGGAAAGCAGACTGAACCAGGTTTTTCTCTAGGACTTTGCCTGTGCTTAGCTCAATTGCTTTTCTTTTTATCCTAAAAAATAAATCTTTGCTGATGACAAGCATACCCATAACATGATGCAGCCACCACCATGCTTGAAAATATGAAGAGTGGTACTCAGTGATGTGATGTTTTGGATTTGCCCTAAAACATAATGCTTTGTATTCAGGACAAAAAGTTAATTTCTTTGCCACATTTTTTGCAGTATTACTTTAGTGCCTTATTGCAAACAGGACACATGTTTTGGAATATTTTTATTCTGTACAGGCTTCCTTCTTTTCACTCTGTCATTTAGGTTAGTATTGTGGAGTAACTACAATGTTGTTGATTCATCCTCAGTTTTCTCCTATCACACCCATTTAACTCTGTAACTGGTTTAAAATCACCATTGGCCTCATGGTGAAATCCCTGAGCGGTTTCCTTCCTCTCCGTCAACTGAGTTAGGAAGGACGCCTGTATCTTTGTAGTGACTGGGTGAATTGATACACCATCCAAAGTGAAATCAATAGCTTCACCATGCTCAAAGGAATATTCAATGTCTGCTTTATTTTATTTTTACCCTTCTTTGTGAGATATTGGAAAACGTTTAATCTGTGCTTGAAATTCACTGCTTGACTGAGGGACCTTACAGATAATTCTATGCAGAGATGGGGTAGTCAAGATCATGTTAAACACAATTATTACACACAGAGTTAGTCCATGCAACTTCTTATCTGACTTGTTAAGCACATTTTTACTCCTGAAGTTATTTAGGCTTGGCATAACAAAGGGGTTGAATACTTATTGACTCGAGACATTTCAGCTTTTCATTTGTTATTAACCTGAATTACGTTTACATTTAAGTCATTTAGCAGACGCTCTTATCCAGAATGAAAATATAAACGCAACATGCACCAATTTCAACAATTTCAACATATAAGTAAATTAGTCAATTGAAATAAATAAATTAGGCCTTAATCTATGGATTTCACATGACTGGGCAGGGGCGCAGCCATGGGCGGTCCTGGGAGACCACCCACTTGGGAGCCAGGCCCAGCCAAACAGAATGAGTTTTTCCCCACAAAAGGGCTTTATTATAGACAGAAATACTCCTCAGTTTCATCAGCTGTCTGGGTGGCTGGTCTCAGACGATCCCACAGGTGAAGAAGCCGGATGTGGAGGTCCTGGGCTGGCGTGGTTACAAGTGGTCTGCAGTTGTGAGTCCGGCTGGCAACAGCTCTGGTGGACATTCCTGTAGTCAGCATGCCAATTGCATCTGTGGCATTGTGTTGTGTGACAAAACAGAACATTTTAGAGTGGCCTTTTATTGTCCCCAACACAAGGTGCACCTGTATAATGATCATGCTGTTTAATTTAATTTAATTTGCCACTGTATTGTCCTAGTGATGGGGCCTGTCATAAACCTTAAAAGTTCCAGATATGTAAACAGACCATAATAAATGTCTCAATTTTTGTTATCTTGGAAAGCTGTGAGTGCTATTATATTTACATTTTAGTCATTTAGCAGACACTCTTATCCAGAGCGACTTACAGTTAGTGCATACATTATTTTTTATACTGGCCCCCCGTGGGAATCGAACCCGCAACCCTGGCGTTGCAAACGCCATGCTCTACCAACTGAGCTACATCCCTGCCGGCCATTCCCTCCCCTACCCTGGACGACGCTTGGCCAATTGTGCGCCGCCCCATATGATACAATGTCAGTAGGCCTACTTGTTGCATTTACAACTTGTCTATGTTCTATTGTCAACTGATTTCAGCCAATATATGTGTCACGATCGTCATAATGATTGGACCAAGGCGCAGCGTGATATGCGTACATCTCTTTAATAGTGTACTAGCAACACGATACAAAATACAAAACAACAAAATGAAACGTGAAGTCCTCGGTCATGAACACAAACCAACACGGAACAAGATCCCACAAAATACAAGTGCACAACAGGCTGCCTAAGTATGGTTCCCAATCAGAGACAACAAGCAACAGCTGATTCACGTTGCCTCTGATTGAGAACCACCCCGGCCAACATAGAAACACATAACCTAGAACAGAACATAGAAAACGAAACATAGACACTACACAAAGAAACTAACACCCTGGCTCAACATACAAGAGTCCCCAGAGCCAGGGCGTGACAGTACCCCCCCCCCCCAAAGGCGCGGCTGCGACCGCGCCAACATAAACCCAACAGGGGAGGGGCCGGGTGGGCATTCCTCCTCGGAGGCGGATTCGGCTCCAGGCGTGACCACCACCCTCTAACAACCCCCCCGTAGCGCCCCTGGTCTGGTCTGACCCCGCTGGCTGGAGCTGGACTGGACATCGGTGGAGCGGATTGCTTAGGCTCCGGTGTGGAGCAGCTGACCGGTACCTGACCAGGCACCAGTGAAACAGGCACGGGCTGTGCCGGACTGACGACGCGCACCACAGGCTTGGTGCGGAGAGCAGGAACGGGCCGGACCGGGCTGACGACGCGCACCATTGGCTTGGTGCGGGGAGCAGGGATGGGCCGGACCGGGCTGACGAAGCTCACCACTGGCTTGGTGCGGGGAGCAGGAACAGGCCGGACCGGGCTGACGACGCACACCATTGGCTTGGTGCGGGGAGCAGGAATGGGCCGGACCGGGCTGACGAAGCGCACCACTGTCTTGGTGCGGGGAGCAGGAACAGGCCGGGCCGGGCTGGCGACGCGCACCATAGGCTGGGTGCGGGGAGCAGGAACAGGCCGGGCCGGGCTGGCGAAGCGCACCACTGGCTTGGTGCGGGGAGCAGGAACAGGCCGGACCGGGCTGACGACGCGCACCATAGGCTTGGTGCGGGGAGCAGGAACAGGCCGGGCCGGGCTGACGAAGCGCACCATTGGCTTGGTGCGGGGAGCAGGAATGGGCCGGACCGGGCTGACGAAGCGCACCACTGGCTTGGTGCGGGGAGCAGGAACAGGCCGGGCTGGCGACGCGCACCATAGGCTTGGTGCGGGGAGCAGGAACAGGCCGGTCCGGGCTGGCGACGCGCACCATTGGCTTGGTGCGAGGGGCAGGAACAGGCCGGGCCGGGCTGGCGACGCGCATCACAGGCTTGGTGCGAGGGGCAGGAACAGGCCGGACCGGGCTGGCGACGCGCACCACAGGCTTGGTGCGGGGAGCAGGAACAGGCCGGGCCGGGCTGGCGACGCGCACTACAGGCTTGGTGCGAGGGGCAGGAACAGGCCGGGCTGGCGACGCGCATCACAGGCTTGGTGCGAGGGACAGGAACAGGCCGGACCGTACTGGGAACACACACCACTGGCCTTGTGTGGGGATCAGGAACGGGCCGGACCGGACTGGTAACACACCTCAGTACCTCTCGTCGTGCCTCTACACTTTCCTTCCCTCTAATGACCAATGGCCCCCGTAACCTGGTGGCCTTCTCTCCTCGTCCACAAACTCGCCCTTTATCTGCCTCCAGCATCCCCGTCGTCCATGCCGTGTGCCCCCGCCCAAACATTTCTTGGGAGTGCCTCTCGCCTGTCCGACGACGGCCCGGTTGGCGCCGCTTCTCCTCTCCTGCCTGGGTCTCCCCCTTCATCGCCCTCCGGTAACGGACGGCCTCCTCCTCCGTGATCTGCCCCCAACCGAGGAGGACATCCACTAACGTTACCTCCGGCGTTTGCTCCTGGACACGCTGCTTGGTCCTGTTTTGGTGGGATCTTCTGTCACGATCGTCATAATGATTGGACCAAGGCGCAGCGTGATATGCGTACATCTCTTTAATAGTGTACTAGCAACACGATACAAAATACAAAACAACAAAACGAAACGTGAAGTCCTCGGTCATGAACACAAACCAACACGGAACAAGATCCCACAAAACACAAGTGCACAACAGGCTGCCTAAGTATGGTTCCCAATCAGAGACAACAAGCAACAGCTGATTCACGTTGCCTCTGATTGAGAACCACCCCGGCCAACATAGAAACACATAACCTAGAACAGAACATAGAAAACGAAACATAGACACTACACAAAGAAACTAACACCCTGGCTCAACATACAAGAGTCCCCAGAGCCAGGGCGTGACAGTATGGCTGTGGATTGACTGCATTGTTTGAATGGAATGTTAACATATTGGCAGTTAATTTGAGAAAAATGTATGGATTAATTCCTGTAAAACTGGCTCGCTAGCTAGCTAACAAGAATGACTGTCTCCGGTCTGGAAATAATAGTTCCCTCCTAGCTTCTGCTCCCCTCTACAGTGTCAGAAAGGAATGGCTTGTATATTCCACTGATCATACCTTCCTTCCTGGGGTTTCGGCTGGCTGGTAGAGATAGGGTATCTATTGAAGATAGATTTGGAAACGTCCGTGTCCTATTTTGACAGGAACAAAGTGTAGGGAATAGAATGGAGAGTATCTTACCAAATAGGGCAGGAATACAAAAAACTGGATTTTTTTACTGACATAAATTGTAAATAACTAAAAAGAGTGGCCAAGTATGTAAGTCTTATTCCTGATTTTGTGTTGGTTTCAAGTTTATAGCATTTAAGTACATATGCACATTAGTCCAATCAAAGGATATGAATCCAGCCAGTCTTTGGCATGCCACCGTTTCCACACATTATTGCCAGTAAATACTTATTGATTAATGCCCGTGCAGTTGTCAAAGATGTCTTCTCCTGTCTTGTGCCAGGTGCTCTCTAGAAAGGTAAAATACCTAGCATGACTTTCACCGGTTGTGAATGGATGTGTGGGGTGGGGTTGCAGCTTGTCAAACTTGACGTCTCTTACCACATACAACCAACTTACCATTTTCTTAGGGGCCCAGATGCCAGATCATACATTCATAGAAAAACCCCTGCTCCATGGCCCATGAATATATGTCACAAACTGATGGCAGGGCAGCACAAATAATTGTCTCTATGGCAGATGTGTTTATACTATTATACTGTTGCCATAAAGATAATAACTACATCAAAGAGAGAGAGTCAGGAATCTTAACAGTTGCCTGGTGGTGGTTTTAATCTTTCCCCTAGTTACTTGTATGGAAACAACTCCCTTTGGTACAGCCAATTAACAGCTAGAGTCCGCCAGTCACATGTCTTTTTAGTGGACTGCAGAGATCCGCATTTTAAAGTGGGAAACAGAGGGACTGTGATCTGAGCAAATATCACATCAGCAGTCTTTCTCTCTCACTCCCCTCTCACTTTCTCTCCCTCAGTCTCTCACTCTCTCTGTTTTTCTCCCCCCCCCCCCCCCCCCCCCTCTCTCTATCTCTGTCTCTCTCATCATGAGAGTCTATGTGTGTTTTTAACAGAAACTGGGTTAGTGTGACACCAGAGGAGATTCCACAACAGGGAACGCTGGGACTTCGTGCTGACTTCAGGGCAATGGAGAGGTAGCCTGGTTAAATCAGACGGAACGCTGAGAGTCCACCATTGTTTCACTCATTCAGTCTGGTGTAACCAGGCTATTAGAGAGAGAGAGTGACATGTGAAGACACAACACGTGTGGTTATTGTGTTCAACTCATCATCATCCAAGTATGAAGAAACCCCAAAACCAAGACTTCAACCATGCAATAAAATTAGATTAAGTCAAATTGTTGCCTTTTGTGTTCCCCGCAAATTGCCCCTTAATGCAGGCTACGCCAGCCATTGAGTCACACCAGTAAATTACATTTGGCGAGGATGGCTGGCGTTGTGAAACATATCCTTCAACAATTCTCCAATCCAAGATTGAAAGGTTGTGATGATTATATCCCAAAATGTTTTATCCTTATTTTCCTAGTAGATTAGATTTTATTTGGGTATTTATAGCATGTGGCATACTCCAAGCACGTTGACATTTATTCTGGGGCAATGATGTATATGATTTTGCTACGTTTGCAAGATTTGCTGTGCAAAAATATATTTATGCCATGGCTGACCTGACATTGTATACCAAGCAGTATATAACGTTGTTCAGAGCAGTGGTTCTCAACTTCCTTTGTTTACTGAACCTCCAATCACAAGTACATCCACATGTGCAACTGATCATTGTTTTTATGAGTCTTCCCAAGTAGCCTACTCCCTGTGAATAGTCCAGCCAGGTAACCCAGGTTGAGAGCCACTGTTCTAGAGGATGTCAAATTAAATCCTTCTGAAAGAACAGAATCACATTGAATACACGGTCAGAAGGTAAGCCCCTGATTAAGACATGTATTTGCCATTAGGGTAACTATAAATCATCTACAGGGGACTATCCAAATAAAGTGTGACCACCATTAGTAGCATATACCTTGAAGGTATTACCTTCAGTTGGATATCCAAACACCAACGTCATGTGAATAATAGCTGGATTTACCTATATCTTGGTCTGATATCACTGTAACCTTCACACCTCTCTGTGGTAATGTAGTGTTATTTAGTAGGCAGTACCTTGCCACAAGCTGTAGGTCACCAGATATACAGCCCTCTTCATTAACTTGGAGAGCAGCGTCCCATGAGTTGTCAACACGGTGTTGTAAGAGGGGGTCGACAGGGGAGTCATGATCAAAACACTGCTCAAACCATAAAAGTTACCCAGAACATGCCATTAAAATGCTCCACCATGGTATTTACATTTACGTCATTTAGCAGACGCTCTTATCCAGAGCGACTTACAATTAGTGAGTGCATACATTATTATTACTATTATTTGTATTAAATTTTTTTATACTGGCCCCCCGTGGGAATCGAACCCACAACCCTGGCGTTGCAAACGCCATGCTCTACCAACTGAGCTACATCCCTGCCGGCCATTCCCTCCCCTACCCTGGGCCAATTGTGCACCGCCCCATGGGTCTTCCGGTCACGGCCGGCTACAACAGAGCCTGGATTCAAACCAGGATCTCTAGTGGCACAGCTAGCAGTGTGATGCAGTGCCTTAGACCACTGTGCCACTCGGGATACCTGGTAGTTCCAATACGTTTTGTTAGGAGTTCACAATGCTAAAATAGTGACTTTTGAATTTCAGTGCATGATGTCATTGGGAGTTCATTGTTGTTCATGGGTTGAACTAGCCTGGTCCCAGATCTGTTTGTGCTGTCTTGCCAACTCCTATGGCAATTGTCATCACTTATTACGCCACGATGACCACAGCAGTTGACAAGACAGCACTAACAGATCTGGGATCAGGCTAGGGATGGACATATTGTTGGAATGTTGTTTTTATTCGAGTGAGATGTTTTACAGTTCTTCCCATGGAAGGATTAGACATGACCTTAGAGAGGGATATTTGTTGATATACAACCAAATATTTCTGGGCAAAATTTGGCATTTGACTGTATTTTAGATAAATGTTGTGGGTGGATTATATTTCATAACAACAGAGTTGTTAACAGATGCATCAAGAAAGCATTACAAATGTGTAAGACATATTCACACTGAATGAGGTTGATGCAACATTCTGTGGTTGTAGTACTCCAAATATGGACATCATTTAGTAAAGTAAATCATTTTGAGTACGAAGCAGTATCGAGATGAATGCAGTCTTCAGCTGTCTGAAGTACCCAGGCTTGATACCCTTTACTGATGGATAACAGTAGCCCGGTGTTAGCAGTGCCAAGCCATGATGCAGAATCATGTTACATGTGAGGAGCAGATTCTGGGTGGCATCATGGCGATTAGTATGTTGATTTAGAGATGGCGCAGTGGTCGCAGTGGTCTAAGGCACTGCATCGCAGTGCTAACTGTGCCACTAGAGATCCTGGTTCGAATCCAGGCTCTGTCGCAGCCGGCCGCGACCGGGAGTCTCATGGGCGGCGCACAATTGGCCCAGCGTCGTCCAGGGTAGGGGAGGGAATGGCTGGCAGGGATGTAGCTCAGTTGATAGAGCATGGTGTTTGCAACGCCAGGGTTGTGGGTTCGATTCCCACGGGGGGCCAGTATATATAATTTAAAAAAAATGTTTAACTGTAAGTCGCTCTGGATAAGAGCGTCTGCCAAATGACTCAAATGTAAATGTAAAAAATTTAATTGGGACATAACTGAAGAAGAGGGAGGAGTCTGGTATAATGGTTAATCTAGCCTTCAACAGAAAGTATCAACATGCGTGTAACTTGTGTGTATGTGATACTGTGTGTGTGTGTTTTTTTTGTTTAACTATCCTTGTGGGTACCAGAAGTCCTCACAAGGATAGTAAAACAAGGAAAATTCGGACCAGTGGGTACATTTTGCCGGTCCCCACGAGGAAAAATGCTATTTTAGGCTTAGGGGTTAGGTTTAGGGTTAAGGTTACAATTAGGGTTAGAATTAAGGTTAGGGTTAGGGGTTTCGGTTAGGTTTTGTCACACCCTGATCTGTTTCACCTGTCTTGTGCTTGTCTCCACCCCCCACCAGGTGTCTCCCATTTTTCCTCATTACCTCCTGTGTATTTATACCTGCGTTTTCTGTTTGTCTGTTGCCAGTTCGTCTTGTCTTGTCAGGTCGTACCAGCGTGTTTCCCGGTTTTCCTGTTCTCAAGTTTTTGATTTTTAGTCTTCCCGGTTCTGACCTTTCTGCCTGTCCTGACCCTGAGCCTGCCTGCCGTCCTGTACCTGCCTGACTCTGACCTGGTTTACGAACCTTTGCCTGCCCTCGACCTGCCTTTTGCCTGCCCCCTTTGTTATAATAAATATTAAGAGAATCGTACTATCCGCCTCCTGTGTCTGCATCTGGGTCATATCCTGAGTCGTGATAGGTTTAGGGTTAGGGTTAGGAGTTAGGGTTAGGTATAGTTTTAGGGTTAGGGGTTAAGGTTAGGATTAGGGTTAAGGTTAGGGTTATGGTTAGGTTAAGGGTTAAGGTTTGGGTTATCAATTATTTGGTCCCCACAAGGATAGCAATACAAAACTGTGTGTGTAAGCGTAAGTTGCATGCACATGTGTGTGTGTGTGTGTGTGTGTGTGTGTGTGTGTGTGTGTGTGTGTGTGTGTGTGTGTGTGTGTACTGAACACAGTTCAGTCTGTCTCCTTCCCTAGAAAGCATAAACCAGCCGGCTTAGTGCTTATCTTGCCATTGATGGAGGCAGACATAAGGAAAGATGGAGAAAGAGGTGGAAGGATAGATGAATACCACACAGATTTCAGCTTTACTTTACATTAACTGTCTTTTCTTGTCACTGTGGGGCCCCACCACATGCCGGGTGCCTCCTAACGGAACATTAACCACGCGTGCGTACACACACACACACACACACACACACACTCAAGCTGTCTGAGCCCCTGCATGCCTGGTGGAAGAGCTATGTTTGACGATGGGTATATGACTTCCATGGTTACGCAACAAAGCCAGGCTGCTTCTCAAAACTATGTAACCGCACGTTGGACTCCTTTAGACAGTTTGAGTAAAGTGAATGTTCCGTTGTGATGAGGGAAGCATGCACACACACACACACACACACACTACCCACACACTCACACCCCACACATACACAGCTCAATGGGAAGGAAGGATTGAGGAGAGGAAGGCCTCTTTCCCAGATGGTTATTCAGTTCTGATCTTTGGACTTGAAGACGAGCAAAATGTCCAGCCGCTCTAATCCTGTGTATGGGTTAGTGAAATAAACCAGGTGCGGATGAGGATGAAGGCATGGAGCTCTGAGCTGAGTGCTCTGGTTCATAATATGAATAATACACTTTTGGAGTAGGAGAGGAAGACATAGGCTGCTTCCAAATGGAGCTGATAGTTGTAACTGTATTGTTAGATTTCAGTGCAGCCTTTGATGTTATTGATCATAAATGGTTATTGAAGAAACTCACTATGGCTGCTATGGCTTTAAATCACCTGCCATCACATGGTTGGAGAGTTACTTACCTAATAGAACCCAGCGAGTGTTCTTTAATGGAAGCTTCTCTAACATCAGATATGTACAGTGCGGTGTCCCTCAGGGCAGTTGCCTTGGGCCATTACTCTTCTCTATTTTTACAAATGATTTGCCACTGGTCTTACACATAGCTAGAATGACTATGTATTCGGAGATTCCACACTCTACATGTCAGCACCCAAAGCCAGTGAGCTCACTGAAATTTTAAATAAGGAGTTACAGTCAGTATCAGAGTGGGTGATTAATAATAAATTGGTCTTAAATACATCTAAAACTAAAAGCATTGCATTTGGTTCAAAACATTCTCTAAGACCTAAACCTCAGCTGGAGTTTTGTATAAAGGGTGTGACCATTGAGCAATTTGAGGAAGCTAAACTCCTAGGTATAACATTAGATGGTCAATTATCATGGTCAAGTCATATTGACAAAGTTGTTTTGAAGATGGGGAGTGGTATGTCTGTTATTTTTTTATTTTTTATTTTTTTATTTTTTATTTTTTCATCTAGCAGACGCTCTTATCCAGAGCGACTTACAGTTATAAAAAGATTTGACACAAAAATCAACTGTACTAGTTGTTCAGGCTCTGGTCTTGTCCCATCTTGATTACTGTCCAGTAATATGGTCAAGTGCAGCAAAGAAAGACCTAGCAAAGCTGCAGCTGGCTCAAAACATGCCTTGCCCTTAACTGCACATACATAACTAACATCAACAACATGCATGCCAGTCTTTCCTGGTTGAGGGTTGACGAGATATTAACTTATTTTCTTCTAGTTATTCTGAGAAGTATTACTGTAATGAAAAGTCCAGATGGTCTGCATAATCAAATAACATTCAGCTAAGACACCCATACATACCCCACAAGATATGCCACCAGGGGTCTCTTCACAGTCCCCAAGTCCAAAACAAATTCACGGCAACGCACAGTATTATACAGAGCCATGATCGCATGGAACTCCCATCTCCAATTACTCAAGCAAACAGCAAAATTACCTTAAATTACCTACAACATTTTATGGAACAGCGGGGACTGTGAGTTGTATTGTTTGGACTGTTTTTATCATTATATGTTGTTTGTATAGCGTTGTATTTTAAACTTGTGTGACTATCCTTGTCTATTAGTGTATCAGTATTTTGTTACTTGTCATGTTTTGTGTTTTTTGTGGACCCCAAGAAGAATAGCTGCTGCTTCGGCAAAAGCTAATAGGGATCCAAATAAACCAATAACAGTGACTAAGGGGCAGCCATGCCATTAACAAGGCTCTCTAGTATTGAGCTGAGACTAAATTAATGTTATGGCTGGTGTTGCATAATAGCGATCAGTGTCCCTTCCGCTATCCATTCTCTCCCCTTTTCCCTGCTGTTGTATTTTCATTATTGAAATGCAATCATCTGATAATGACTACCAGACTCGCAGATTCACAGTGGGCTTCTCAGCAGAGGAACTGAGCTGAGGAGCAACAGAAATTACTCAGCTATTCAACACCAATATAGACACCGGAGAGCTTGAGAATCTTTCATTGTACACACTGTACAGTAAGTCACTTTGGATGAAAGAGTTTTCTAAATAGCACATATTAACAGAAGAAAATAAGGAAGCAGACCACTGAAGCAACCACAGTATTGCAGGGAGTCTACTCCCTTTATTTTACTGTGGTGTGACTCATTCTAAATGTCATGCCATTGTGATGACGAGATGTGAAAGAGATGGGAAAGGGAGCGTTTCAACATAATAAGAGAGACAGGGATTAGTAGGGGAAATCCACAGTGAAAAAGACTGCAATCTGCAGAGAGAACATTAACAATGGATTAGACTGAGTGTATGTTAGAGAGAGAAAGAGTGTGATAGTGAAGAGACAGAGTGAAAAATACAGAGAGCGTGAAAGAGAGAATGTGACAGACAGAAGGCAAAAGAGAAAGAGAGAAAACGAGAGAGAGAGACGAAGAGAGACATGAACAGATTGAGCAAAATAGAGAGGGAAAAGAGAGAAAAAGAGAGAGCGAGAGAGTAGGAAAGAAACAGAAATAGAGTGTGAAAGAGAAAGAGAAAGAGAAACAACGTTGCGTACATAGGCCTACTCAAAGCTGTCCAGAGTAGCTAAGAAGACGATGAGGAGGGGGAGGAGCTTTGGCCTTGGGTCCCTGGGCACAGAAGGTGCTGCGTTGCTGCTGCTGCAACACTGATTTAAAGCTCTACTGCTGCTCTACAAATAGTTTTAAACTCTACCAGCTATACTTAATCCAGGTTTAAACTTAACCTAGGCTTAAACTACTGCAGCTGCAACACTGCTTTACAGATCCACTACTGCTCTACAACAGGGTTTAAAACTCTACAGGCTATACTTAACCCAAGCTTAAACTTTACTGCCTGACCACAACACAGAACACCAATGCCTGACTAAAACAGAAGTAGAAAATTCCACAATCTATCTAACTAGTAGTAGTTTGAGCTACTTTACACTTAGTTGAACTCACTGATTGTACGTTGCTCTAGATAAGCATCTGCTAAATGACTAAAATGTCAAATGAAGTCACAGCAGAGCTTCAAAGATAGATTGTGGAATTTTCTACAGTATCATTGCAAGTAAAACCTTATCGAAATAAGTGCGAAATCATTGCTAATATTATCAGTAATATCAAGGAAATTAGATACACACTTACGTAAGATACACACTTCCCACTGGGCACAGACGTCAGTTCAATGTCTAGTTTTGATTTACATTTGATTGAGTTGTCAACTAATGTAAATTCAACATGGAATCAACCCTAAATGTAGGTTAAAAGTTTGGAGAAAAAAATACGAAATTCCCTTACATTGATTACTTTTTGCAAATCCAATCAGTTTTCCACTATGATTCACAATAAGTTTTTGGTTGAAATGACGTGGAAACAACGTTGATTCAACCAGTTTTTGCTCAGTGAGTTATTTGTGTTATAGTACAGTGGATAAGAACCAAATATACTCGAAATCGTTCCACTTTATGATACAACGATCAAACTTGGTACACTAATACTAGATAGCTTAAGGAACATTCTAAAGATTGGAGGCAGTCTGGGAAGCATGTCAGTCAACCAGGGCGGCCATTTTAATAAAAATAAAATATGGTAAAATAGTTCCAAACAATATTAAAATGACTTTGTAATGTTATCTACCCACTAAATAAACCCCACAGATAATATAGACAATAATTCTGATCATAAAATACTCTTAAGACCTTCATGGGGGGCCCGTTTGCAGGGTTGGTTAACTCTTGAGGTCCCGCTTGTCTCCACAAAGTTTGGTAAATCCGCCTTTAGTTTTAATGCCCCACAGTCATGGAATACCTAGCAAAACAAATTACACCTGGATTCCCTGGTGCCGAAAAGGCAGTTTACAACTCTGTTGTTAAATGAGTTCACTGACGTGTACAATTGTTTCAATTGATTATTACAACTTAATGTAATAACCTGATTTAATGTATTTATAGCCGTCTTGTTTTTGTATATTTTTGTTGTTGCTGTATTGATGCAATGTTTGTCCTCAGGGCACCATTGTAAATGAGACACTGGTCTCAATTAGGTTCCCCTGAATAAATAAAAGTGAATTAAAAAAAATATTTCAGTCATTTTGACCATAGGCCAGCTACGGGAATTCTTTGGGGACTTTGTGATAGAGCCACCAAATTTCATACACAGCTGGGGAATGTCTAAAGAAGTATTTTTGGCTATAGTACCATTACAGATTTGGTATTTTACCCCCCGGTGGCCATTTACAAGATGGCCACCAACCACCTGCATGTGGACATATTGGACAAGATTCACTTGGCCAAATCACCAGAACTAATTGGTACAAATCATTTTATGATGAGACCTTTCAGCCTTTACACAAAGTAAGTAAGTCCAGGGGTGAAAGTAAGCCGGTCCAGTATGGCGTCACGGCAAAATAAATAGTGGGGGATATGCCGTACCGGTAAAACATGAGCCTTTCACAATTAACACAACATGCCCAAAAAATGACAGGCTATTACAGCATTATTTAACATTACTGCATGTCAGCCGCATGACAAATGTGTGAATTGACTTGAAACCGGGTGGTATACGCTCCAAATGTTGATGTGGTTTGATGAGAACACTTACATTTTGTCAAGGCGGAGATGAGTGGCCGAGATGCACACGGACAACAGTGGAGGCATCAATTCAGGCTACAAGTGTCGGCCTAATGACAATCACAGAATGTCATTACAATACACGTAGGTGTTTTGTAACTGATGTCTCTTTCCATTCATCAAATTGCAGGTGCACAGTGCACTGTTGGGGTTTGGATTCTGGAATTATTTTGTGAGTGGACGAATGTGTGCGGGTAGCCTACAGGAGCGCCTTTGTTAAGCGATTGTTTGACAATCAGATAAAAACCTAATGACTGGTTGTATTTATGACACATTAAAAAAGCAGAGACCCAGGCAGGCATATCACAGAAAAAACATTTGAAAAGCAAATGGATATTGTTGTAAAGAGATGACAATGAAAAGAGTCCAATCTGTCTTTTAGTTATCAAAATGGTCAACTTAATTGAGTGAAGAGTAGCCTATCTTATTGGCAGCAGCAGAGGACATTGGCCATATCCACAGTGAGTGTGCATATTTGTAAGGGTTGGTGTGAGGTGTGACCCAGGTGCGGTGCAGGATATACAGTAGGCAGTAGGCAGAGATGGTGAAACAAGGATCTTTACTGGTGGTCCAGAAGCCAGAATACAAAACAACAGACTTAACATGATAAAAGAAAGGTGGAACAAATAAGTCTCCAAAAACAGTCTGACAGCCAAAATACAAAATAGTAACTATGACTGAAATAATAAAGAAACAAGGAGAACACTTCTCGAGTACCTGTACATACTTCTCCGATCAGACACTGATTAGTACTGCTGAGCATAGAGAAACTAGCAGAGAAAACTGAGCAAGGGAACACAGGGAAGTGAGGGCATAAATACACAGGTGAACAGGTAGACACAGGTGACACCAATAGGATGACGATTAGTCCAGACTGTGAGTAAGGAGGTGCCTAAGGTTGTCGGAGGATGACACCTAGTGGGTCGCTCAGGAACTGCAACCTCCTCCTGTAACACATATTCACTGACTTTATCATTGGGTCAGTGCCACTTTTGTTTGTTTTTTGGACAATAATTTCCTCCAGGTTAGATGGACGTCATATTTGTGTCTCTCCTTTTCATAGGCCGATCATATCGATCAGACAACGTTGTTTTTATTGATTTGTTTGTCA
The DNA here is from genome assembly GCF_964263955.1 of Coregonus lavaretus. Taxonomy (NCBI): domain Eukaryota; kingdom Metazoa; phylum Chordata; class Actinopteri; order Salmoniformes; family Salmonidae; genus Coregonus; species Coregonus lavaretus. Next base: position 35,269,181 of record NC_140012.1, on the reverse strand, counting down.
GTGTCAGCAGAGTAGGCTACCCTGTAATTTTTGTAGTATTAAAAAAGATTCTGCTAATGTCTCCATTCATATAAAGTGTAGTAGAATTGCATGAAATATGTTTATAAAAGGCCAACAAGAAATGTATCTGATAGGCCTATAGCCTAGAACTACTCTATGGCAATACGTGCTGCATTGAACAGTCTTTTTTGCGAACAGTGATGGAGTTATATTATTAGCCTAAATTATGACTATCCACTTTAATCATCACATTAGGAATAGTAGGCTATCTTGAATACACTGAGTGTATAAAACATTATGAACACCTGACAAAAGACTTAAGTGCCTGGGTCAACACCTTCACACAAATTCAGACAGCTGATGTTCTGAAAGAGCTGCAAAATCTGGACCCCTACAAATCAGCTGGGCTAGACAATCTGGACCCTTTCTTTCTAAAACTAGCCGACGAAATTGTCGCAACCCCTATTACTAGTCTGTTCAACCTCTCTTTCGTAATGTCTGAGATCCCCAGAGATTGGAAAGCTGCCGCAGTCATCCCCCTCTTCAAAGGGGGTGACACTCTAGATCCAAACTGTTACAGACCTATATCCATCCTGTCCTGCCTTTCGAAAGTATTTGAAAGCCAAGTTAACAAACAGATCACCGACCATTTCGAATCCCACCGTACCTTCTCCGCTATGCAATCCGGTTTCCGAGCTGGTCATGGGTGCACTTCAGCCACGCTCAAGGTCCTAAACGATATTATAACCGCGATCGATAATAGACAGTACTGTGCAGCCGTCTTCATCGACCTGGCCAAGGCTTTCGACTCTGTCAACCACCGCATTCTTATTGGCAGACTAAATAGCCTTGGTTTCTCAAATGACTGCCTCGCCTGGTTCACCAACTACTTCTCAGATAGAGTTCAGTGTGTCAAATCGGAGGGCCTGTTGTCTGGACCTATGGCAGTCTCTATGGGGGTGCCACAGGGTTCAATTCTTGGGCCGACTCTTTTCTCCGTGTATATCAATGATGTCGCTCTTGCTGCTGGTGACTCTCAGATCCACCTCTACGCAGACGACACCATTTTGTATACATCTGGCCCTTCATTGGACACTGTGTTAACAAACCTCCAAACGAGCTTCAATGCCATACAACACTCCTTCAGTAGCCTCCAACTGCTCTTAAACACTAGTAAAACTAAATGCATGCTCTTCAATCGAACGCTGCTGGCACCCGCCCACCCGACTAGAATCACCACTCTCGACGGGTCTGACCTAGAGTATGTGGACAACTACAAATACCTAGGTGTCTGGTTAGACTGTAAACTCTCCTTCCAGACTCACATTAAGAATCTCCAATCCAAAGTTAAATCTAGAATCGGCTTCCTATTTCGCAACAAAGCCTCCTTCACTCATGCTGCCAAACATGCCCTCGTAAAACTGACTATCCTACCGATCCTTGACTTCGGCGATGTCATTTACAAAATAGCCTCCAACACTCTACTCAGCAAATTGGATGTAGTCTATCACAGTGCCATCCGTTTTGTCTCCAAAGCCCCATACACTACCCACCACTGTGACCTGTACGCTCTTGTTGGCTGGTCCTCACTACATGTTCGTCGTCAAACATTTTAAGCCATAATTAGGCTTACTATACCACTTACTAATGAAGTTATGGCCAATTCAAATGACAGAATAGTAATTTTAGGGGACATTTCCACCTCAAACATTTTAAGCCATCATTGGGCTGTACCAATTATTTATGGAGATATGGCCATGTGAATCCTGCCTAATTAGAACGAATGTAGCTGGTTGGTGGTCTTTTTGGAAAACTATTTTTTTAGAGTATCATAGGTTATTTAATCTGTAATGGCACAATAGCTAGACATCTTTGTGTAGTAGTTTACTCACTCTGTGTAAAAACTGAAATGGTTTCATGAATAGTTTCATCACCTGTCTCTGTTGGACATAATGCATTCCTATTGGATTTGATCTAATGTGACGTTTACAGGGAAAGTTTTCTGTCACATTTCTTAAAACTGACACAAAACAGAATATCATATTTTATATCATTGTAATCAGTAGACTTCGGGGAACACCCATATACTTTTTTTATGTTTACATGTAAAATATTAGAACTAGGCATGAAAACATTTACAAAAAACAGTAAGTTGGCACACGTTTTCATCACTTTTCAAAATGTTTAAAGGATACATACAGTGCATTCGGAAAGTATTCAGACCCCTTCCCTTTTTCCACATTTTGTTACGTTACAGCCTTAAACTAAAATGGATTAAAAAAAAAAAGAATCCTCATCAATACCCCATAATACACACAATACCCCATAATGACAAAGCAAAAACAGGTTTTTATAAATTTGTGCAAATGTATAAAAAATATATATATACCTTATTTACGTAAGTATTCAGACCCTTTGCTACGAGACTAGAATTTGAGCTAAGATGCATCCTGTTTCCATTGATCATCCATGAGATGTTTCTACAACTTCATTGGAGTCTACCTGTGGTAAATTCAATTGATTGGACATGATTTGGAAAGCCACACACCTGTCTATATAACAGTTGACAATGCATGTCAGAGCAAAAACCAAGCCATGAGGTCGAAGGAATTGTCCGTAGAGCTCCGAGACAGGATTGTGTCGAGGCACAGATCTGGGGAAGGTTACCAAAACATTTCTGCAGCATTGAAGGTGCACAAGAACACAGTGGCCTCCATCATTCTTAAATGGAAGAAGTTTGGAACCACCAAGACTCTTCCTAGAGCTGGCTGCCCAGCCAAACTGAGCAATCAGGGGAGAAGGGCCTTGGTCAGGGAGGTGACCAAGAACCCGATGGTCACTCTGACAGAGCTCCAGAATTCTTCTGTCGAGATGGGAGAAACTTCCAGAAGGACAACCATCTCTGCAGCATTCCATCAATCAGGCCTTTATGGTAGAGTGACCAGACGGAAGCCACTCCTCAGTAAAAGGAACATGACAGCCCGCTTGGAGTTTGCCAAAAGGCACCTAAAGGACTCTCAGACCATAAGAAACAAGATTCTCTGGTCTGATGAAACCAAGATTGAACTCTTTGGCCTGAATGCCAAGCGTTACGTCTAGAGGAAACCTGGCACCATCCCTACGGTGAAGCATGGTGGTGGCAGCATTCTGCTGTGGGGATGTTTTTCAGTGGCAGGGACTGGGAGACTAGTCAGGATCGAGGGAACGATGAGCAGAGCAAAGTACAGAGAGATCCTTGATGAAAACCTGCTTCAGAGCGCTCAGAACCTCAGACTGTGGCGAAGGTTCACCTTCCAACAGGACAACGACCCTAAGCACACAGCCAAGACAAAACAGGAGTGGCTTCGGGAAAAGTCTCTGAATGTCCTTGAGTGGCCCAGCCAGAGCCCGGACTTTAACCCGATCTAACATCTCTGGAGAGACCTGAAAATAGCTGTGCAGCGACGCTCCCCATCCAAGCTGACAGAGCTTGAGAGGATCTGCAGAGAAGAATGGGAGAAACTCCCCAAATACAGGTGTGCCAAGCTTGTAGCGTCATACCCAAGAAGACTTGAGGCTGTAATCGCTGCCAAAGGTGCTTCAACAAAGTACTGAGTAAAGGGTCTGAATACTTATGTAAATGTAATATTTCAGTGATTTATTTTTAATACATTTGCAAAAAAACATTTTATTGTGTTTTCCGGACCCGCTCAAACATTTTAAGCCATCATTGGGCTGTAATTATTTATGGAGATATGGCCATGTGAAATTTGTCCAATTCAGCCCCATGCAGCTAGTTGGCGGCCGTACAAAAGCCCTCAGAGTGGAGCAGCATACTACTCAGATGAACTTGATCAACCAAGTTCATTTCACCTGTTGACTCTCTCTCAATGCCACACACTTGTCACTAATTATCAGGACTGACCTGATAGGCTCATTCACACCTTTAGTTTGTATTTAAATCTTGTCAAGCCATTCCTCAGTTTCTTTCCAGTTGTTTGCATCTAAGTTAAGAGTACATGTTACAGTTTGTTTCCTATGTATATTTTAGTTAAGTCATAACATTAAGATGTCATGTAATTTCCTTATTTTCTTTATTTTAGATATATTGGTTTAATAGCTTCATCCTTATCACCTTTACATTGTATGTTATGCAACCTGCTTATGTCTCACCTTTGTTGCAGAACCACACACAAATCCAACTTCACCATGTCCAAACACAAGTCCTCAATAATTATGTGAACTTTGGCACTCTCTGTCATCTGCTTGCTCTCTGACCGGAGAAAAGCACCCTTGGTGACTTCTGTCTTAGGTTTCTTAGCCTATTTTTCAGTTGCCATATTGTAAATAACTGCCAAGGGGGTAATGGACAAAATCTGCGATGGCAGTATAGCCAAAAATACGTATTTAACATGCTCTAGCTGAGTGAAATGTGGTGGCTCTATCACAAAGTCCACAATTTTCACTTAGCTGCTGGACTATAGTCAAAATGACCTCAATATTACCTTTTAGTCATTTATCAGACGCTCTTATCCAGAGCGACTTACAGTTAGTGATATACTGATCATACTGGCCCCCCGTGGGAAACGAACCCACAACCCTGGCGTTGCAAGTGCCATGCTCTACCAACTGAGCTACAGGGGATATGCCCACTATTAAGGTCTTACGAGTACTTTATGGTCAGAATTAGTGTCTATATTATCTGTGGGGTTTATTTAGGGGGTAGATACAGTGAGGGAAAAAAGTATTTGATCCCCTGCTGATTTTGTATGTTTGCCCACTGACAAAGACATGATCAGTCTATCATTTTAATGGTAGGTTTATTTGAATAGTGAGAGACAGAATAACAACAAATAAATCCAGAAAAACGCATGTCAAAAATGTTATACATTGATTTGCATTTGAATAAGGGAAATAAGTATTTGACCCCTCTGCAAAACATGACTTAGTACTTGGTGGCAAAACCCTTGTTGGCAATCACAGAGGTCAGACCTTTCTTGTAGTTGGCCACCAGCTTTGCACACATCTCAGGAGGGATTTTGTCCCACTCCTCTTTGCAGATCTTCTCCAAGTCATTAAGGTTTCGAGCCTAACGTTTGGCAACTCGAACCTTCAGCTCCCTCCACAGATTTTCTATGGGATAAGGTCTGGAGACTGGCTAGGCCACTTAATGTGCTTCTTCTTGAGCCACTCCTTTGTTTCCTTGTCCGTGGGTTTTGGGTCATTGTCATGCTGGAATACCCATCCACGACCCATTTTCAATGCCCTGGCTTAGGGAAGGAGGTTCTCACCCAAGATTTGACAGTACATGGCCCCGTCCATCGTCCCTTTGATGCGGTGAAGTTGTCTTATCGCCTTAGCAGAAAAATACCCCCAAAGCATAATGTTTCCACCTCCATGTTTGACAGTGGGGATTGTGTTCTTGGGGTCATAGGCAGCATTCCTCCTCCTCCAAACATGGTGAGTTGAGTTGATGGCAAAGAGCTCGATTTTGGTCTCATCTGACCACAACACTTTCACCCAGTTCTCCCCTGAATCATTCAGATGTTCATTGGCAAACTTAAGACAGGCCTGTATATGTGCTTTCTTGAGCAGGGGGACCTTGCGGGCGCTGCAGGATTTCAGTCCTTCACGGCGTAGTGTGTTACCAATTGTTTTCTTGGTGACTATGGTCCCAGCTGCCTTGAGATCATTGACAAGATCCTCCTGTGTAGTTCTGGGCTAATTCCTCACCGTTCCCATGATCATTGCAACTCCACGAGGTGAGATCTTGCATGGAGCCCCAGGCCGAGGGAGATTGACAGTCTTTTGTGTTTCTTCCATTTGCAAATAATCGCACCAACTGTTGTCACCTTCTAACCAAGCTGCTTGGCGATGGTCTTGTAGCCCATTCCAGCCTTGTGTAGGTCTACAATCTTGTCCCTGACATCCTTGGAGAGCTCTTTGGTCTTGGCCATGGTGGAGAGTTTGGAATCTGATTGATTGATTGCTTCTGTGGACAGGTGTCTTTTATACAGGTAACAAGCTGAGATTAGGAGCACTCCCTTTAAGAGTGTGCTCCTAATCTCAGCTCGTTACCTGTATAAAAGACACCTGGGAGCCAGAAATCTTTCTGATTGAGAGGGGGACAAATACTTATTTCCCTCATTAAAATGCAAATCAATTTATAACATTTTTGACATGAGTTTTTCTGGTTTCTTTTGTTGTTATTCTGTCTCTCACTGTTCAAATAAACCTACCATTAAAATTATAGACTGATCATGTCTTTGTCAGTGGGCAAACGTACAAATTCAGCAGGGGATCAAATACTTTTTTCCCTCACTGTAACATTACAAAGTCATTTTATGTTTGGAATGATTTTACCCTATCTTCTTCTAAAAGGAAATCCGGATGGCAGCCTCCTTAAGGTATCTAGTATTAGTGTACCAAGTATGATACTTGAATCATAAAATGGAACAATTATTTCACCTATCCGTTGGACTATTAAATACACACAAACTTAAGATGCTCTTTATTTCTGTTGTGTTTACAAGACATTTAGTAAGATTAATAATTTTGTGAGAAGTTCCAAGTGTGTGATATTTTTCTTGTTGATAATTTCATTGTTTGTAGGTGCTGTGAAATACCCACTCAGTATATTGTGAAACAGTTCTCTAGTGAAACAATAATTCCTTGGCTGGCTGGCTTACTCCTGTCATCACACACTTTAGTGATGACAGATCAGTTTGAAGAACAAGTGACTTTCTTTCATTCCATCTTCCTTTTGGGTATTTCTGTGCGTTGATGTGCTTTTAGTGAATTTTTTGTTGTTGTGATTGATGACACATGCAAACTGAGCCCATTCACTTGGACGCACTAGAACATCAGCTAATATTTCTGTCTGGAAGGCCAATAGACTGACTGGAAGCACAACAAGGATTCAGTCCAGTAAAGTGATGGATCCATGTCTTATTTTAGACCTAGGGCTGGATTCAATCCGTATCACAGTAGTATTGCGAAAGATCTGCCTTATAGCTCGATTGAAATTGAAAGACAACGTTCCTGCGTTGGTGGAGACTGCATTCACAGTAAACGCTGCATATGTCGGCTCAATCGGAAATTGCCTTTACATCCATGATATGGATTGAGTCCAGCCCCTAATTCAACCCATGGCCATAGTCGTTCGCAATCTAGGCTAACGAGGTAGGACGCCGTAGTGTTCCATTGAAGTCAATGAAGAATCATGACGAAACTTTCTTCAAGTTTGACCTATACATTAAGAGTTTAATGGCTGTGATAAGATTGATCAACATTGTAGTTACTCCACAATACTAACTTAAATGACAGAGTGATAAGAAGGAAGCCTGTACAGAATAAAACATATTCCAAAACATGCATCCTGTTTGCAATAAGGCACTAAAGTAAAACTGCAAAACATTTGCCAAAGAAATTAACTTTATGTCCTGAATACGAAGCATTATGTTTGGGGCAAATCGAACACAACACATCCCTGAGTACCACTTCATATTTTCAAGCATGGTGGTGACTGCATCATGTGTTGGGTATGCTTGTCATCGGAAAGGACTAAGGAGTTTTTTTGGGATAAAAATAAATGGAATAGAGGAAAACCTGGTTCAGTCTGCTTTCCAACAGACAGTGGGAGAAATTCACCTTTCAGCAGAACAATAACCTAAAACACAAGTCAAAATATACGCCGTAGTTGCTTACCAAGACGACATTGAATGCTCCTGAGTGCCGGAGTTACAGTTTTGACATAAATCCGTTTGAAAATCTATGGCAAGACTTGAAAAAGGCTGTCTAGCAATGATCCACGACCAACTTCACAGAGCTTTAAGAATTTTGAAAAGAATAATGTGCAAATATTGTACAATTCAGGTGTGTAAAACTCTTATAGACTTACTGAGAAAGACTCACAACTGTAACCGATGCCAAAGGTGATTCTAACATGTATTGACTCAAGGGTGTGAATATGTACTGTATGTAAATTACATACAGTATTTCTATGTTACATTTTCAATACATTTGCAAAAATGTCTAAAAACATGTTTTCACTTTGTCATTACGGGGTATTGTGTGTAGATGGTAGAGAAAAAAATATATTTAATCTATTGTGAATTCAGGCTGTAACACAACAAAATGTAGAATAAGTCAAGGGGTATGAATACTTTCTGAAGGTACTGTATCTCTACATCAAATGTTTCCCAAATGGCATCCTGTTCCCTATATAGTGCATTACTTCGGACAAGAGCCCTTGGTCAAGAGTAGTGCACTATATAGGGAATATGGTGCCATTTGGGATGCAAATAAAGGGTCAACAATGTATCACACATAGGAGATTTATATTCAGGATCTTCAAATGATCCAAAGTGAGAAAATATATTGCTGTTGGACACGTAAAGAGGAAGAAAGAAAAAGAGAGTCATCCCAGACACAGAAAAGATTATCAGGAGTCACGCATGTTTAAGAAGAAGGGGAAAACTATGGCTTCATCCCCAATGACACCCTAGTCCCTATAGTGTACTGCCTTTGAGCAGAGTCAAATAGCAACCTATTCCCTATATAGTGCACCACTTTTGGTCAAAAGTAGTGCACTATATAGGTAATAGGGTGCCATTTGGGACACACACATCTCCAACACTCCGGTCTGCGCTCCTTCTTACAGGAATGATCTAGTAGGAGGGGATGAAGATTCCTGGGCTGAGTCCCAAATGGCATCCTATTCCCTACATACAGGGCTCTGGTCAAAAGTAGTGGAGTATATAGGGAATAGGTTGCCATTTGGAACTCAGACAGAGGCTGAAGATTCCTGGATTCCTGAGATCCCAGAATAGAATTTCCTGCTCATTATTGGGTCCAGGTTTCAGGGTTGGCACACTGAGTCTGTCTGTACGCAGCCTGACGATATAAGTCTGAGATATGTTCCATCTGTATAGGCCATTCAGGGTAAAGGTCTCATTTACGTTGCCATGTTAGCAAATTAGTGGTAGAAATGCTATTGGAATATGCTGTCGTTTGTTATGGTCTCTCAATCTGTAATGCTAACAATGTGTTGAGTGTCTCAAAAGGATGCACCAAAAAAATTTGAAGGGGCACTCATCATCAAGTTCATGGGTACCGGTGCAATTATATCACCATATGGCCAACTAAACTAAAGACATGTCAGCAAAACCAGCTTTGTCATTATTGAATTCATTCTGCCCAGACATTTCAATTTGTTTAACTTCAGACAAAGATATGAAACAGCTGCCTTCTTCAAGTATTTAGTAACAGCAACGAAACAACAATAACAAAACAACAACAGCCACAAATCAAAAAGGAATGTTTTGTTATGAAACTAAATGAAACTACTAGTGTATCTGGTTGGACTAAAGCAAAGCATAGCAAGTTTATGTAACATTTCCAACTGCCATATTATTCATGGTGTGGTATGTATTTTAATGACCATAATGAGTATCATCAGAGAGTCTGATCCCTATTAGCTTAAAGGGATACTGTGAGATTTTGGCAGTTAATGAACTTGTGGAAATCATTTTTTTGTCTCTGCCTGCTGTATGAAGGAAGTTAGAGCTAGTTTTGCGAGCCAATGCTAACTAGTTTTAGCGCAATGACTGGAAGTGTACAGGTACGCTAGCGTATGCTTAACAGAATCTCGCAGTATCCCTTTAATTCTAGCCATTACCCAGCACACCTGGATAAATGAACACACTAGCACAGCTTATTGTGGAATAGATGCAAATGACTTATTCCAAATTCATGACAGGCGATTTTCTTCATAACGCAGTCGTGTACATTACACCATTTTCTTACGAATTCCAAATTGTTGTTAGCTAGGTTAGCTAGGTGGCTAACGTTATCTAGGCTAGGGGTTAAGATTAGGGGTTAGGGTTAAGTAACATGCTAGCTAAGTAGTTCAAAAGGAGTGAGTAGTTGCAAAGTTGCTAATTAGCTAAAATGCTAAAGTTGTCCATGATGTGATTTGAACCTGCAATATTTGGGTTGCTAGATCTTTGCATTATTTTGCAAGGGTTGGAACCGGTTCAGGGAACAGAACCGTAAACTTGAAAATAACCACATTTTTTGAGGAACAGAATCAGAACTGGGAACGAAAGTGATCTATACTGCTCCAGAACAGAACAGTTATTTTAAAAGCATGAACCGGTTAATAATGTTATTTTACGTTCTGGGCATTATTTTCAGTCCCACAAAAACGCAACAAGGTGCCTATGCAAAGCCCTCACTCTGTTACTCAGAAACTTATTCCAGTGTCTGCCTGCCAGCTGAACATCTTTGCCAGTGTGTGTGTGTGTTTAGGCAACCTACCTTTAATTAGAGAAGAGGGAATTCACTTTCATATTGGATTTATTAACTACAAAAAGGTAAGACGTGTTTTTAATTCTGGTGCCGCTCTGCACACACAAGCTTGTTAGCTAGCTAGCTAGCTCTGGTCCAAAGGAGTGTGTAGTTAATCCAACTCTTAGAAGTTCAAAGACATTCAAAGTTCCTCCATAGAAGCTGCACCTCCATAGGTATAATGCTGTGGGCCTAATTCAGATAATACATGTCATAACAAGATACACAGTGCTTCAAGCCAAGCTCTCTCCCCGCTGCAGAATTTCAGTCACATCTCGCACCCTTGTCTGTCCATCGCGCATGCAAACAACCATAGCTTGCCCGCTCCTTAGCAAGCCACACTGATTGGTGAAGTCATTTAATGTAGAGCTAATGTAAAAAAATGTCAGAGGTTTAAAAAGGAACATATAACCTGTAACTTTTTGAGGGTTCAAACTGGTTCCGAAATTTATTTTGCAGGTCGGCACAGTGGAACGAAATGAAAATATAATGGTTCTGTCTAGAACTAAACAATTGGAAAATAATTTGGTTCCAACCAATTTTCCATCCATCCCCCCCGACCAACCTCCCTCCTACCGTTTCGATCTTAAGTAGCCTACTGTCTTTATCTGTGAAATGCACTGTATACACAACTGTGTACTGTACACGAAAAATAGAATTTCCAATAAATCATTTGTGTCTCTTTCACAATAACCTGTGATAGTGGGTTGGATAAATAGATACATGATACCACCATCTCCCTCAACTATTATTCTTTAGTCTTTATTCTTACATATGCACAGCCCTTGAGCTATTTAAGTGCTCTTAGCCTTGGGCTCAATCCCAAAACCCCTCAGACTGGGTGAAGGAGCTGGTGTCTGTCAATTCGGTTAAAGTATCCAGAAGTGGACTTGTGTTGATTTTTTTGTGTGTCTGCTTCCCAGAGGAAGAGGGCGCTACACGTTTCGCAACTCGAGACGAGAGCTGTGTCCTGCTTGGCTCTCCGGAACAGAGCACCGCTGAAAGGAATGATAACTAGGGTGGTGTTGAATATTGAGGTGGATCGACTAAAGTTGAGGATCCCCGGTGTCTGTGATGCACGCCGTATGGTGCGACGCAGACCCGGTTTCGAGCGCGAAACTGCGGAGACCCTGTCAGTCCTTCTGAGTTTTGATGCAGAATGTTTTCCGGATAAAGTCATGCTAGGGGATATAAGTTATCCCGTGAGAGCTTTTGCAGCAGTATGTAGGAGGGCGATTCTGAGGTGTGAGAAGTGTGCAGGATGGCATGGGACAAAGGAGTGTGTAGTTTTGGTGGAAAAAATGTGAGTGTGCGTGTTTCAATTGTGGGGTTGGCCATGTTGCTGGGGATCAGAAATGTCCTGTGCGAGTGAGACAGGTTGAAGTTGCCACGGTGAGAGCAGTGCAGAAAGTGTCATATGCTGAGGCACTGAGGAAAGTAGAGGATGGTGGGCAATGGGTGAGGGAGCCTGAGAGTAGTAGGCCAGTACAGAGTGACCCGAACAGTTTGTGCTTTAGTAAGGTTGGCTTCTCAGCGTTTATTGCTATGGTCATTAATTGTACAGCACAGATGGGAAGGAATTCCCAGAAGATTGAATTGGTAGTAGCAGCAGCAGAGAACTACAGGGGGTTTTGAGAGAAGGGGTTCTGTTAGGGCCAATGTAGTGGGAAGGGGTGGTGGGGTGTGTTGGGGATAGTGGTATATACAGTATACTGTATATAAGGTTAGTGGTGCAATTTCCTTTTTTTGTGAACAATTGTTCAATGCACTTTCCGAACTGTGAAAGACAGCAATACACAACAAATTGTCTAGTCTGCCGGAAGACCACACGAAGAAGTAGAAGAAGAAGAAGAAGAAGAAGAAGAAGAAGAAGAAGAAGAAGAAGAAGAAGAAGAAGAAGAAGAGTGGTTATCAAAATCCCATAAAGCTCTGCGACCCTTAAGGCTCTAAAGTTGCTTCAGGAAGATGGCTGACAAAAATACTAGGATGGAAGCAAATGTAAGTAATTATAACTTCATAATGAATCATGCAAAAAAAAATACAGTTAAGAGGAATAAGTTATGTAATGTAGAGAAAAACGATTAGGCATATTTGTTGGTCATATAAAGTACATTTGCGAAAATTGCTATTTAACAAGCTAGCTGACTAGCTAACAGTAGCCAACTAGCTATATATTTAGCTTACTATATGGGCGTTTGACATTTGTATGAATTGTAATTTGTGTTGTTTCATGTGTTAGAGACTTCTGAGCAAACCAGCAAACCAGGCTGTCATCTTGTGAAACCCAGTGGATGTAAAGGTTAAAAAGACCTGTGTGCTGTATGGATGTGTAGCTGTGTAGCCAATCTGTGTATGGACCCTAAAACATTTTATATAATTGTTAGTTGAGAACAGTGGTTTTAATTGTTCTAGCTACAATGTTTACACTGGTAATGACTAATTTAAGGAAATTTGACTGTATGTCAAACTGCTATGGAATGAAAGTCCTACTTCAGTACTACTCCATATTGAACCTCAGCCAGAGGATGGGTAGGCTACATTACGTGCACGTTGTTGTTCTGCTGTATTGGAATTGAGCCTTGGTCTTCAACCTCACAGACACTTGAATAAATAATACTTAATACATAAAAACCCAGATGGATTACTCACAACATCACCACACAAAAACATGGAAACAAAAAAATGAATTTGTTTGGAATTTGGAATTTGTTTATGGTTTGTTGGTGGTTAGCTTAAATGTATAGCTAGTTGGCTAATGTTAGCTAGTCAGCTAGCTTGTTAAATAGCGATTTTAGTAAATTAACTTTATGACCAAAAAATAGGCATAATAGTTTTTCTCTACATTAGCTAACATATTCCTCTCAACTGTACATGTTTTCCATTATTCATTATGAAGTTATAATTACTAACATTTGCTTCCATCCTAGTATTTTTGTCAGCCATCTTCCTGAAGCAACTTTACAGGCTTGGTTCGCAGAGCTTTATGGGAGTTTTGATAACCACTCGGCACTTAAATTAGCTTTGTTTGGAAGGCCAACTAGAGGACTGAAAAGGCACTACCCCTCGCTCAAAGTTGAATTGGAACGCCACTTCAACTCAATGCGCCTCACGGGATCGCGCAAAATGGAGGGGAGGGCTAAGGGTGAAGGCTAAGGGGGGATATTGGGATTGAGCCTACAAGGAGCTCTTGTCGTCTCCCCTCCCCTCCCCTCTCCCTCCATCCCTCCCTCCCGCCCACTCTCTCTCTAAGGGTCTCTTGTAGATGTATCAGAGCATTGAACACCCTCTGTGTTTACCCCATGTCAGATATAGAATTGAAATGTATTAAATCTTTCGTTTGCAACCCTAATATTACACTTTATATACATCACAGAAGACTGAAATATAACAAAACCGTTTGACATAGAAACACCAGATTTTTCGTATGGATATTTTTATTTTATGTTGACTAATTATGAAATTATGGAAAATATTAATAACATTCCACCCATGAGGCCACTAGGTCATTTGACTGCAGGAAAGGGCTACCAAATCGCATAATAAGTTGCATGGACTAATTCCGTGTTCAATCATAGTGGTTAACATGATTTTTGAATGACTACCCCATCTCTCTACCCCACACATACAATTATCTTTAAGGTCCCTCAATCGAGTAGTGAATTTCAAATACAGATTCAACCACAACTTGGCACATGGTGTTCTAGCGACTCCTTGTGGCAGTCCGGGCGCCTGCAGGCTGACCTTGGTTGTCAGCTGAACAGTGTTTCCTCTGACACATTGGTGTGGCTAGCTTCCGGGTTAAACGGGCGGGTGTTAAGAAGAGTGGTTTGGCGGGTCATGTTTCAGAGGACGGATGACTTGACCTTCACCTCCCGAGCCTGTTGGGGAGTTGATGAGATAAGATTGACATTTGGGAGAAAAAGGGGAGAAAAAAAAAGCCAACATTAACCTTGGTAGCCTAAGAAACAAGGTTAATGGAATTGATAACTTGCTAGCAACAGAAAACATTCATATACTGGCTATCTCTGAAACTCACTTAGATAATTCCTTTGATGATACAGTGGTAGACATATATGGTTATAACATCTACAGAAGAGACTGCCAATGGGCCCTCAACATGCTCGGCACTGACACAAATGACTGATGATTGGCTGAAAGAAATTGATAATCAGAAGATTGTGGGAGCTGTTTTGTTAGACTTCAGTGCAGCCCTTGTTATCATTGATCATAACATATTGCTGAAAAAATGTAGGTGTTATTGATTAACATCCTCTGCCTTGATCATGGATGGACAGCTACCTATCCAATAGAACACAGAGGATTTTCGTTAATGGAAGCCTCTCTAAAGCAAATTCGGTTGAGTGTGGTGTACCGCAGGGCAGCCGGCTTGGACCATTATTGCTTTCTGTGTTTACTAATGACCTTTCACTGACCTTGAATAAATCCTGTGTGTCCAGGTACACTGACGACTCAACAGTATATACACTACCGGTCAAAAGTTTTAGAACACCTACTCATTCAAGGGTTTTCCTTTATTTTTCCAATTTTCTACATTGTAGAATAATAGTGAAGACATCAAAACATTGAAATAACACACATGGAATCATGTAGTAACCCAAAAAGTGTTAAACAAATCAAAATATATTTTCTATTTGAGATTCTTCAAATAGCCACCCTTTGCCTTGATGACAGCTTTGAACACTCTTGGCATTCTCTCAACCAGCTTAACCTGGAATGCTTTCCCAACATTCTTGAAGGAGTTCCCACATATGCTGAGCACTTGTTGGAAGCTTTTCCTTCACTCTGCCGTCCGACTCATCCCAAACCATCTCAATTTGATTGAGGTCGGGGGATTGTGGAGGCCAGGTCATCTGATGCAGCACTCCATCACTCTCCTTCTTGGACTCCAGACCAAAGGACACATTTCCACTGGTCTAATGTCCATTGCTCGTGTTTCTTGGCCCAAGCAAGTCTCTTTTTTTTTTTTTTTTTTTTGTCATTTAGCAGACGCTCTTATCCAGAGCGACTTACAGTTAGTGAATACACATATATTTTTTTTCATACTGGTCCTCTGTGGGAATTGAACCCACAACCAGGCTCTATCAACTGAGCTACATCCCTGCCGGCCATTCCCTCCCCTACCCTGGACAACGCTAGGCCAATTGTGCGCTGCCCATGAGTCTCCCGGTCGCGGCCGGCTGCGACAGAGCCTGGATTCGAACCAGGATCACTAGTGGCACAGCTAGCGCTGCGATGCAGTGCCTTAGACCACTGCGCCACTCAGGCGCAGTGGTGTCCTTTAGTAGTGGTTTCTTTGCAGCAATTCGACCATGAAGGCCTGATTCACACAGTTTCCTCTGAACAATTGATGTTGAGATGTGTCTGTTACTTGAACTATGTGAAGCATTTATTTGGGCTGCAATTTCTGAGGCTGGTAACTCTAATGAACTTATCCTCTGCAGCAGAGGTAACTCTGGGTCTTCCATTCCTGTCCTCACAAGTGTCAGTTTCATCACAGCTCTTGATGGTTTTTGCGACTGCACTTGAAGAAACTTTCAAAGTTCTTCACATTTTCCGTATTGTCTGACCTTCATGTCTTAAAATAATGATGGACTGTCGTTTCTCTTTGCTTATTTGAGCTGTTCTTGCCGTAATATGGACTTGGTATTTTACCAAATAGGGCTATCTTCTGTATACCCCACCTACATTGTCACAACACAACTGATTGGCTCAAACGCATTAAATTAACTTTTAAGAAGGCATACCTGTTAATTGAAATGCATTACAGGTGACTACCTCATGAAGCTGGTTTAGATAATGCCAAGAGTGTGCAAAGCTGTCATCAAGGCAAAGGGTGGTTATTTGAAGAATCTTAAATATAAAATATATTTTGATTTGTTTAATGCTTTTTTGGTTACTACATGATTCCATATGTGTTATTTCATAGTTTTGATGTCTTCACTATTATTCTACAATGTAGAATATACAAAAAAAAAAAAAAAAACCTTGAATGAGTAGGTGTTCTAAAACTTTTGACCGGTAGTGTACGCCAGCTGCAACAGTAAAAAAAAAAACTGACACCCTTAACAGAGCTCCAATCAGTTTTAGAATGGGTAACTAGCAATAGGCTAGTGCTAAATATCTAAAAAACTAAAAGCATAATTTTTGGAACAAATCACTCACTCAACCCTAAACCTAATCTGGATCTATTACTAAACTACTGGGTGTCACCCTAGATAGCAAGCTATCATAGTCAAAACATATAGACTCAATGCTTACTAATACAGTGGGGAAAAAATGTATTTAGTCAGCCACCAATTGTGCAAGTTCTCCCACTTAAAAAGATGAGAGAGGCCTGTAATTTTCATCATAGGTACACGTCAACTATGACAGACAATTTGAGAAAAAAAATCCAGAAAATCACATTGTAGGATTTTTAATGAATTTATTTGCAAATTATGGTGGAAAATAAGTATTTGGTCACCTACAAACAAGCAAGATTCCTGGCTCTCACAGACCTGTAACCTCTTCTTTAAGAGGCTCCTCTGTCCTCCACTCGTTACCTGTATTAATGGCACCTGTTTGAACTTGTTATCAGTATAAAAGACACCTGTCCACAACCTCAAACAGTCACACTCCAAACTCCACTATTGCCAAGACCAAAGAGCTGTCAAAGGACACCAGAAACACAATTGTAGACCTGCACCAGGCTGGGAAGACTGAATCTGCAATAGGTAAGCAGCTTGGTTTGAAGAAATCAACTGTGGGAGCAATTATTAGGAAATGGAAGACATACAAGACCACTGATAATCTCCCTCGATCTGGGGCTCCACGCAAGATCTCACCCCGCGGGGTCAAAATGATCACAAGAACGGTGAGCAAAAATCCCAGAACGACACGGGGGGACCTAGTGAATGACCTGCAGAGAGCTGGGACCAAAGTAACAAAGCCTACCATCAGTAACACACTACGCCGCCAGGGAATCAAATCCTGCAGTGCCAGACGTGTCACCCTGCTTAAGCCAGTACATGTCCAGGCCCGTCTGAAGTTTGCTAGAGTGCATTTTGATGATCCAGAAGAGGATTGGGAGAATGTCATATGGTCAGATGAAACCAAAATATAACTTTTTGGTAAAAACTCAACTCGTCGTGTTTGGAGGACAAAGAATGCTGAGTTGCATCCAAAGAACACCATACCTACTGTGAAGCATGGGGGTGGAAACATCATGCTTTGGGGCTGTTTTTCTGCAAAGGGACCAGGACGACTGATCCGTGTAAAGGAAAGAATGAATGGGGCCATGTATCGTGAGATTTTGAGTGAAAACCTCCTTCCATCAGCAAGGGCATTGAAGATGAAACGTGGCTGGGTCTTTCAGCATGAAAATTATCCCAAACACACCGCCCGGGCAACGAAGGAGTGGCTTCGTAAGAAGCATTTCAAGGTCCTGGAGTGGCCTAGCCAGTCTCCAGATCTCAACCCCATAGAAAATCTTTGGAGGGAGTTGAAAGTCTGTGTTGCCCAGCGACAGCCCCAAAACATCACTGCTCTAGAGGAGATCTGCATGGAGGAATGGGCCAAAATACCAGCAACAGTGTGTGAAAACCTTGTGAAGACTTACAGAAAACGTTTGACCTGTGTCATTGCCAACAAAGGGTATATAACAAAGTATTGAGAAACTTTTGTTATTGACCAAATACTTATTTTCCACCATAATTTGCAAATAAATTCATTAAAAATCCTACAATGTGATTTTCTGGATTTTCTTTTCTCATTTTCTCTGTCATAGTTGACGTGTACCTATGATGAAAATTACAGGCCTCTCTCATCTTTTTAAGTGGGAGAACTTGCACAATTGCTGGCTGACTAAATACTTTTTCCCCCACTGTATGTGAAGAGTTCTGTCCATGGTAAGGCGTTGCTCTGCTTTCTTGATATCTCAGTAAACCAGACAGGTCCTACAGGCCCTAGTTTTGTCACATCTGGACTACGTTCCAGTTCTGTGGTCAGGTGCGGCAAAGTAGGACATAGACAAACTGCAGTTGGTCCAAAACAGATCAGCACATTTTGCACTTGCAGATGTAAACGGAGGGCGAATGTCAATGACATGCATGTCAATCTCTCCTGGCTCAAAGTTGAGGAGAGATTGACTGCATCACTATTGGTCTTTGTGCGAGGTGTTGATGTGTTGAAGGTACCGAACTGTCTGTTCAAGCAGTTAGCACACAGTTCGGTCACTCATCGGTATCACACAAGAAATGCAACCAGAGGTCTCTTCACAGTCCCTAGGTCCAGAACAGAGGGAAACACGGTGTTAAATAGAGCCATGACTAAAGGGAACTCTCTGCCAACCCAGGTAACTCAAGCTAGCAATAAACCAGATTCAAAAACCAGATAAAAGAACACCTTACGGCATAACAGGGACTGTGAAGAGACACACAGAATTGTTTATGCATTTTGTATTGTATTTTGCATCGTACTATGTATTATATTATGTATGTGATATGTGGTTGGGATACAGCTGTTATAAGATGAATGCACTAGCTGTGGGTTTCTGTGGATGGGAGCGTCTGCTGAATGGCTAAATTGTAATGAAAATGTAGTGCTATGTGTCACGATCGTCGGATACAGAGGACCAAGGCGCAGCGTGGAAGGTGAACATATTTATTAAATAATGATTACACAAACAAAAACAACAAACCGATACGTGACGTCCAAAGGCGCAAAACACAAACCTACACAGAAACAAGATCCCACAAACACTGTGGGAAAACTGGCTGCTTAAGTATGGTTCCCAATCAGAGACAACAAGCAACAGCTGATACACGTTGCCTCTGATTGAGAACCACACTGGCCAACATAGAACTACAAAACTAGAACGAAAAACAAATGAAAACTCACACCCTGGCTCAACATACTAGAGTCCCCAGAGCCAGGGCGTGACACTATGCATGTATACTGAACAAGAATATAAACGCAACATGCAACAATTTCAAGTTACAGCTCATATAAGGAAATCAGTCAAATCAGTCATACTAGAGTCCCTAATCTATCGATTTCAAATGATTGGGAAGGGGTGCAGCCATGGGTGGGCCTGTGAGGGCATAGGTCCACCCACTGGGGAGCCAGGCCAAGCCAATCAGAATGAGTTTTTCCCCACAAAAGTGCTTTTTACAGACAGAAATACTCCTCTCTAAAACGACATTGGAGGCAGCTAATGGTAGAGAAATGAACATTCAATTTTCTGGCAACAGCTCTGGTGGACATTCCTGCAGTCAGCATGCCAATTGCACACTCCCTCAAAATTTGAGACATCTGTGGCATTGTGTTGTGTGACAAATCTGCATATTTTAAAGTGGCCTTTTATTGTCCCCATCACAAGGTGCACCTGTGTAATGATCATGCTGTTTAATCAGCTTCTTGATATGCCACACCTGTCAGGTGGATGGATTATCTTGGCAAAGGAGAAATGCTCACTAACAGGAATTAACAAAGTCAAGGTTTACTTAACAATGAGCAACAGAAATAACAAAGATAGAGTAAACGAAGCTTAACAATCACACACAACATCATCCAGAACAGTCCAGGGCTAAATAGGGGTGATGATGAGATGATGAGGTGTAGGTGCGCTGGAGGTGATTAGGGTGCGTTGGGTTTCCATTCCGGTGTTGCCGAGGTGGTGCGCTCAGACCGGTGGCACAGTAGACCGGCGAATCAGAGCGCCGGAGGGGAGCAATGGAAGGAGACGTGACAAATATAAACACAATTTGAGAGAAATAAGCTTTTTGTGCGTATGGAACATTTCTGAAACATGGGACCAACACTTTACATTTTAGTCATTTTAGCAGACGCTCTTATCCAGAGCAACTTACAGTTAGTAAGTGCATACATTTTCATACTGGCCCCCCGTGGGAAACAAACCCACAACCCTGGCGTTGCAAGTGCCATGCTCTACCAACTGAGCTACAGGGGACATGTTACATTTATATTTTTGTTCAGTATATATTTATGTATATTATATACAGTGGGGAAAAAAAGTATTTAGTCAGCCACCAATTGTGCAAGTTCTCCCACTTAAAAAAGATGAGAGAGGCCTGTAATTTTCATCATAGGTACACGTCAACTATGACAGACAAAATGAGAAAATAAAATCCAGAAAATCACATTGTAGGATTTTTAATGAATTTATTTGCAAATTATGGTGGAAAATAAGTATTTGGTCAATAACAAAAGTTTCTCAATACTTTGTTATAAACCCTTTGTTGGCGATGACACAGGTCAAACGTTTTCTATAAGTCTTCACAAGGTTTTCACACACTGTTGCTGGTATTTTGGCCCATTCCTCCATGCAGATCTCCTCTAGAGCAGTGATGTTTTGGGACTGTCGCTGGGCAACACGGACTTTCAACTCCCTCCAAAGATTTTCCATGGGGTTGAGATCTGGAGACTGGCTAGGCCACTCCAGGACCTTGAAATGCTTTGTACGAAGCCACTCCTTCGTTGCCCGGTTGGAAAGACCCAGCCACGTTTCATCTTCAATGCCCTTCCTGATGGAAGGAGGTTTTCACTCAAAATCTCACAATACATGGCCCCATTCATTCTTTCCTTTACACGGATCAGTCGTCCTGGTCCCTTTGCAGAAAAACAGCCCCAAAGCATGATGTTTCCACCCCCATGCTTCACAGTAGGTATGGTGTTCTTTGGATGCAACTCAGCATTCTTTGTCCTCCAAACACGACGAGTTGAGTTTTTACCAAAAAGTTATATTTTGGTTTCATCTGACCATATGACATTCTCCCAATCCTCTTCTGGATCATCCAAATGCACTCTAGCAAACTTCAGACGGGCCTGGACATGTACTGGCTTAAGCAGGGGGACACGTCTGGCACTGCAGGATTTGAGTCCCTGGCAGCGTAGTGTGTTACTGATGGTAAGCTTTGTTACTTTGGTCCCAGCTCTCTGCAGGTCATTCACTAGGTCCCCACGTGTGGTTCTGGGATTTTTGCTCACCGTTCTTGTGATCATTTTGACCCCACAGGGTGAGATCTTGCGTGGAGCCCCAGATCGAGGGAGATTATCAGTGGTCTTGTATGTCTTCCATTTCCTAATAATTGCTCCCACAGTTGATTTCTTCAAACCAAGCTGCTTACCTATTGCAGATTCAGTCTTCCCAGCCTGGTGCAGGTCTACAATTGTGTTTCTGGTGTCCTTTGACAGCTCTTTGGTCTTGGCCATAGTGGAGTTTGGAGTGTGACTGTTTGAGGTTATGGACAGGTGTATTTTATACTGATAACAAGTTCAAACAGGTGCCATTAATACAGGTAACGAGTGGAGGACAGAGGAGCCTCTTACAGAAGAAGTTACAGGTCTGTGAGAGCCAGAAATCTTGCTTGTTTGTAGGTGACCAAATACTTATTTTCCACCATAATTTGCAAATAAATTCATAAAAAATCCTACAATGTGATTTTCAGGATTTTTTTCCTCAATTTGTCTGTCATAGTTGACGTGTACCTATGATGAAAATTACAGGCCTCTCTCATCTTTTTAAGTGGGAGAACTTGCACAATTGGTGGCTGACTAAATACTTTTTTTCCCCACTGTATTTTATTAGTTGTGTTGTTTCCTGTTTGGACCCCAGGAAGAGTAGCTGCTGCCTCGGCAGCAGCTAATTGGGGATCCTAATAAATACAAAAAAATACTAAAATTAACTTTTTGTCCTGAATACAAAGCGTTATTTTGGGGGCAAATCGAACACAACGCATCACTGAGTACCACTCTTCATATTTACAAGCATGGTGGTGGCTCCAACATGTTATGTGTATGCTTGTCATTGGTAAGGACTAGGGCGTTTTTTTCAGCATAAAACGAAACAGAATACGGATATAATCCTAGAGGAAAACCTGGTTCAGTCTGCTTTCCAACAGACACTGGGAGACAAATTCACCTTTTAGCAGGACAATAACCTAAAACACAAGGCCAAATATACACTGGAGTTGCTTACCAAGACAACATTGAATGTTCCTGAGTGGCCTAGTTACAGTTCTGACTTAAATCATCTTGAAAATCTATGGCAAGACTTGAAAAAGGATGTCTAGCAATAATCAACAATAAACTTGACAGAGCTTGAATAATTTAAAAAATAATAATGGGCAAATATTGTACAATCCAGGTGTGCAAAGCTACTGTGAAAGAGACTGTGAATACGGGCCCAGACGTGCAGCTCAGTCAGTGGGCCTACATACTGTGGCTTTGATATCATTGTCTGGCTGGCTGGCTGTCCCCTTAAACTGTGAACAGGCTTAATCTGGGTCCAGGAAACCGGCCCTATACATGGTTTAAAAGCAGCCTACTGGGTGTCAGTCATCACCTCCATCAGCTGAGAGCAGAAAGCAGGACCAAGGTTCAGATCTACACACTGTGGCTTTGATATCATTGTCTGGCTGGCTGGCTGTCCCCTTAAACTGTGAACAGGCTTAATCTGGGTCCAGGAAACCGGCCCTATACATGGTTTAAAAGCAGCCTACTGTGTGTCAGTCATCACCTCCATCAGCTGAGAGCAGAAAGCAGGACCAAGGTTCAGATCTACACACTGTGGCTTTGATATCATTGTCTAGCGCTGCTGTCCCTAGTGTGAAAAGTGGTGGCGGTGGCTCCTTCTGGATACTGTCTCTACTTTACAGGCTGGTTCGCAGGACCTGGGTTTACTCTTGGACTTGTAGTGATATCTCAAGGATGAGAGACAGAATAACAACAAAAAAATCCAGAAAAACGCATGTCAAAAATGTTATAAATTGATTTGCATTTTAATGAGGGAAATAAGTATTTGACCCCTCTGCAAAACATGACATAGTACTTGGTGGCAAAACCCTTGTTGGCAATCACAGAGGTCAGACGTTTCTTGTAGTTGGCCACCAGGTTTGCACACATCTCAGGAGGGATTTTGACCCACTCCTCTTTGCAGATCTTCTCCAAGTCGTTAAGGTTTTGAGCCTGACGTTTGGCAACTCGAACCTTCAGCTCCCTCCACAGATTTTCTATGGGATTAAGGTCTGGAGACTGGCTAGGCCACTCCAGGACCTTAATGTGCTTCTTCTTGAGCCACTCCTTTGTTGCCTTGGCCGTGTGTTTTGCGTCATTGTCATGCTGGAATACCCATTCACGACCCATTTTCAATGCCCTGGGTGAGGGAAGGAGATTCTCACCCAAGATTTGACGGTACATGGTGCCGTCCATTGTCCCTTTGATGCGGTGAAGTTGTCCTGTCCCCTTAGCAGAAAAACACCCCCAAAGCATAACGTTTCCACCTCCATGTTTGACGGTGGGGATGGTGTTCTTGGGGTCATAGGCAGCATTCCTCCTCCTCCAAACACGACGAGTTGAGTTGATGCCAAAGAGCTCGATTTTGGTCTCATCTGACCACAACACTTTCACCCAGTTCTCCTCTGAATCATTCAGATGTTAATTGGCAAACTTCAGACAGGCCTGTATATGTGCTTTCTTGAGCAGGGGGACCTTGCGGGCGCTGCAGGATTTCAGTCCTTCACGGCGTAGTGTGTTACCAATTGTTTTCTTGGTGACTATGATCCTAGCTGCCTTGAGATCATTGACAAGATCCTCCCGTGTAGTTCTGGGCTGATTCCTCACCGTTCTCATTATCATTGCAACTCCACGAGGTGAGATCTTGCATGGAGCCCCAGGCAGAGGGAGATTGACAGTTCTTTTGTGTTTCTTCCATTTGCGAATAATCGCACCAACTGTTGTCACCTTCTCACCAAGCTGCTTGGCGATGATCTTGTAGCCCATTCCAGCCTTGTGTAGGTCTACAATCTTGTCCCTGACATCCTTGGAGAGCTCTTTGGTCTTGGCCATGGTGGAGAGTTTGGAATTTGATTGATTGATTGCTTCTGTGGACAGGTGTCTTTTATACAGGTAACAAGCTGAGATTAGGAGCACTCCCTTTAAGAGTGTGCTCTTATCTCAGCTCGTTACCTGTATAAAAGACACCTGGGAGCCAGAAATCTTTCTGATTGAGAGGGGGTCAAATACTTATTTCCCTCATTAAAATGCAAATACATTTATAACATTTTTGACATGCGTTTTTCTGGATTTTTTGTTGTTGTTATTCTGTCTCTCACTGTTCAAATAAACCTACCATTAAAATTATAGACTGACCATTTCTTTGTCAGTGGGCAAACGTACAAAATCAGCAGGGGATCAAATACTTTTTTCCCTCATTAAAATGCAAATACATTTACTAAAAGTGGCAGTGATAAAGCCTCTCTTGAAAAAGCCAAACCTTGACCCGGAAAATATAAAAAACTATCGGCCTATATCGAATCTTCCATTCCTCTCAAAAATTTTAGAAAAAGCTGTTGCGCAGCAACTCACTGCCTTTCTGAAGACAAACAATGTATACGAAATGCTTCAGTCTGGTTTTAGACCCCATCATAGCACTGAGACTGCACTTGTGAAGCTGGTAAATGACCTTTTAATGGCGTCAGACCGAGGCTCTGCATCTGTCCTCGTGCTACTAGACCTTAGTGCTGCCTTTGACACCATCGATCACCACATTCTTTTGGAGAGACTGGAAACCCAAATTGGTCTACACGGACAAGTTCTGGCCTGGTTTAGATCCTACCTGTCGGAAAGATATCAGTTTGTCTCTGTGAATGGTCTGTCCTCCGACAAATCAACTGTACATTTCGGTGTTCCTCAAGGTTCCGTTTTAGGACCACTATTGTTTTCACTATATATTTTACCTCTTGGGGATGTTATTCGAAAACATAATGTTAACTTTCACTGCTATGCGGATGACACACAGCTGTACATTTCAATGAAGCATGGTGAAGCCCCAAAATTGCCCTCGCTAGAAGCCTGTGTTTCAGACATAAGGAAGTGGATGGCTGAAAACTTTTTACTTTTAAACTCGGACAAAACAGAGATGCTTGTTCTAGGTCCCAAGAAACAAAGAGATCTTCTGTTAAATCTGACAATTCATCTTGATGGTTGTAAAGTCGTCTCAAATAAAACTGTGAAGGACCTAGGCGTTACTCTTGACCCTGATCTCTCTTTTGACGAACATATCAAGACTGTTTCAAGGACAGCTTTTTTCCATCTACGTAACATTGCAAAAATCAGAAATTTTCTGTCCAAAAATGATGCAGAAAAATTAATCCATGCATTTGTTACTTCTAGGTTAGACTACTGTAATGCTCTATTTTCCGGCTACCCGGATAAAGCACTAAATAAACTTCAGTTAGTGCTAAATACGGCTGCTAGAATCCTGACTAGAACCAAGAAATTTGATCATATTACTCCAGTGCTAGCTTCCCTACACTGGCTTCCTGTTAAGGCAAGGGCTGATTTCAAGGTTTTACTGTTAACCTATAAAGCGTTACATGGGCTTGCTCCTACCTATCTTTCCGAGTTGGTCCTGCCGTACATACCAATACGTACGCTACGGTCACAAGACGCAGGCCTCCTAATTGTCCCTAGAATTTCTAAGCAAACAGCGGGAGGCAGGGCTTTCTCCTATAGATCTCCATTTTTATGGAACAGTCTGCCTACCCATGTGAGAGACGCAGACTCGGTCTCAACCTTTAAGTCTTTACTGAAGACTTATCTCTTCAGTAGGTCATATGATTGAGTGTAGTCTGGCCCAGGAGTGTGAAGGTGAACGGAAAGGCTGGAGCAACGAACAGCCCTTGCTGTCTCTGCCAGGCCGGTTCCCCTCTCCACTGGGGTTCTCTGCCTCTAACCCTGTTGCAGGGGCTGAGTCACTGGCTTGCTGGTGCTCTTTCATGCCGTCCCTGGGAG
Organism: Coregonus lavaretus; assembly: GCF_964263955.1. Lineage (NCBI taxonomy): Eukaryota > Metazoa > Chordata > Actinopteri > Salmoniformes > Salmonidae > Coregonus > Coregonus lavaretus. The sequence continues at coordinate 35,243,039 of NC_140012.1, read as the reverse complement.
GGGTGCGTCACTTGAGTGGGTTGAGTTACTGACGTGATCTTCCTGTCTGGGTTGGCGCCCCCCCCTTGGTTTGTGCTGTGGTGGAGACCTCTGTGGGCTATACTCGGCCTTGTCTCAGGATTGTAAGTTGGTGGTTGGGGATATCCCTCTAGTGGTGCGGGGGCTGTGCTTTGGCGGAGTGGGTGGGGTTATATCCTTCCTGTTTGGCCCTGTCCGGGGGTTTCTTCGGATGGGGCCACAGTGTCTCCGGACCGCTCCTGTCTCAGCCTCCAGTATTTATGCTGCAGTAGTTTATGTGTCGGGGGGCTGGGGTTAGTTGGTTATACCTGGAGTACTTCTCCTGTCTTATCCAGTGTCCTGTGTGAATTTAAGTATGCTCTCTCTAATTCTCTCGTTCTCTCTTTCTCTCTGAGAACCTGAGCCCTAGGACCATACGTCAGGACTACCGGGCATGATGACACCTTGCTGTCCCCAGTCCGCCTGGCCTTGCTGCTATTCCAGTTTCAACTGTTCTGCCTGCGGCTACGAAACCCCTACCTGTCCCAGACCTGCTGTTTTCAACTCTTAATGATCGGCTATGAAAAGCCAACTGAGAGACCTGAGCCCTAGGACCATACGTCGGGACTACCGGCCGTGGTGACTCCTTGCTGTCCCCAGTCCGCCTGGCCTTGCTGCTATTCCAGTTTAAACTGTTCTGCCTGCGGTTATGGAACCCCTACCTGTCCCAGACCTGCTGTTTTCAACTCTTAATGATCGGCTATGAAAAGCCAACTGAGATTTATTCCTGATTATTATTTGACCATGCTTGTCACGGGCGGCAGGTAGCTTAGTGGGTAAGAGCGTTGTGCCAGTATCCGAAAGGTCGCTGGTTCTAATCCCCGAGCCGACTAGGTGAAAAATCTGTCGATGTGCCCTTAAGCAAGGCACTTAACCCTAATTGCTCCTGTAAGTCGCTCTGGATAAGAGCGTCTGCTAAATGACAAAAAAAACATTTTTGAACATCTTGGCATGGTTCTGTTATAATCTCCACCCGGCACAGCCAGAAGAGGACTGGCCACCCCTCATAGCCTGGTTCCTCTCTAGGTTTCTTCCTAGGTTTTGCCTTTCTAGGGAGTTTTTCCTAGCCACCGTGCTTCTACACCTGCATTACTAGCTGTTTGGGGTTTTAGGCTGGGTTTCTGTACAGCACTTCGAGATATTAGCTGATGTAAGAAGGGCTATATAAAATAAAATTGATTGATTGATGATAACATTTTTGACATGCGTTTTTCTGGATTTTTTGTTGTTGTTATTCTGTCTCTCACTGTTCAAATAAACCTACCATTAAAATTATAGACTGATCATTTCTTTGTCAGTGGGCAAACGTACAAAATCAGCACGGGATCAAATACTTTTTTCCCTCACTGTACCATTAAAATTATAGACTGATCATTTCTTTGTCAGTGGGCAAACGTACAAAATCAGCAGGGGATCAAATACATTTTTCCCTCACTGTATCTTGTTGTTATTAGTTGCATCCTTCAACTCCATTCAACACCACCCATCTATCTCTTAACACCATCCATATTGGATTTCTATTTGCCATATATTTTTCAACTGTACACTACCGGTCAAAAGTTTTAGAACACCTACTCATTCAAGGGTTTTTCTTTATTTGTACTATGTTCTACATTATAGAATAATAGTGAAGAGATCAAAACTACGAAATAACACATATGGAATCATGTAGTAACCAAAAAAGTGTTAAACAAATTTAATATATTTTATATTTGAGATTCTTCAAATAGCCACCCTTTGCCTTGATGACAGCTATGCACACTCTTGGCATTCTCTCATGCAGCTTCACCTGGAATGCTTTTCCAACAGTCTTGAAGGAGTTCCCACATTTGCGGAGCACTTGTTGGCTGCTTTTCATTCACTCTGCAGTTCGACTCATCCCAAACCATCTCAATTTGGTTGAGGTCGGGGGATTGAGGAGGCCAGGTCATCTGATGCAGCTTTTGGTTACTACATGATTCCATATGTGTTATTTCATAGTTTTGATGTCTTCTTTATTATTCTACAATGTAGAAGATAATAAAGAATGAAGAAAAACCCTTGAATGAGTAGGTCTTCTAAAACTTTTGACCGGTAGTGTACTGTGATGTTTTACAAAAGTTCTGAACCTTTCTATTCTCATTGTTTCTACAGATTGTAAATTGAAAATAAACATTTTTGCTAAAAGTATTATTATATTATTGATCGATTGACTATGACTTTTCAGATCATCCAGTAATGCTATATGCAGGGTTAGCTCCAGGTAAATATCTCGAAAGGAAGACTGTATTGTTCATTCATCTCCAAATGTATTTGTTAGTAGTTTCTTAAATGTATTTGTTAATAGATTCTTATATGTAGGAACAAAATAAACCTTTTATGAATAAGTTGAGCTGGTCTTTCGACCTGAACACTGCTTAGAAACAGCCCAGAGGAGAATGTTACAGTAAAACACTAGGAAGGCTTTTGGATTGTGGAATTGAATCATTGCTATCTTGCTCACGTCCACTCCCCAAACAAATCCATCCACCAAGGGCAATTGGAGCAACAAGAACAACACAGAACCACAACACGCTCTCTGTAAAGAAACCAAAGGAAAAGGGGTTTCAGTTGCTAAGTCTAATATTTATGGACCGAAAAATGTGTTTTGGCTTTGCTTCTCTGGGGTCACTTGGCACTTTCCACACTGACCTCATCAAAGAGGAATGAGGTGAATACACACACACACATTAAACCATTTCAGAGTTGACCAACACACCCTCTCACCACAGGCTGCTGTGGAGCAGGATTTAATAATTGTTGAGCTCTTTACTGCTTGAGCACGTCTGGTGACCCTTCCTCCTTCTTCCTGTGTCCAGGATCATGATGTTCTGACTGGGAAAAACAGTAGGATATGACCAAGCTGTACAGACTCATCTGTCTGTCCATCCAGGAAGGAAGGAAGGAAGGAAGGGTTGGGAGACGATTGATAGTTCTATTGATGTTCCACAGTTGTCTGCTATGGGATGTATATCTTTCTCCATCTTTCTTCCCCTCTCTCTCTCTCTCTCTCTCTCTCTCTCTCTCTCTCTCTCTCTCTCTCTCTCTCTCTCTCTCTCTCTCTCTCTCTCTCTCTCTCTCTCTCTCTCTCTCGTGTTGCTGCTGCTGTTGCTAGTTGGACAGAGAGGCCCATTTCCCTACTCTGATAGATTCTGTTACCTGTGTGTGAAAACACTGAGACCGCTCAACCAAACCCACATGATTTACAGTATGGAAGTCCTGTTTGAAGTGCCTGGTGATATTTTATCTAACTAGCAGGTGTTGTGTAAAACAACAAATTACATTGATTTGCAACAGACGGGCCAATTTTTATGTGGCAATGTAGAGAGATAAGTTTAAAGGCCTTTCATAGCCTAAGACATAATACTGTGCATTCATGAAAAAACCTGACAGAGTCCAGTCCACGTATTCAGTTGGAGTTTCCAAAGACCCCCATCCTGGCTCAGAGTCAACTTGGCTGTGGTCTGACTGTATGTGGAGCATAGCCTCTACCAGACCCCTGTCCAGGGGCTCTCTCCAAGGCTTTCCCAGCAGTACTCCACCCCCCTGTTCTGATAGGAAACCCCAAGTGGAGAACCATGGAGGGGGCCCAGGATAATGAGGCAAGCACCATCTGCTTGGCTAACGTGTGAGGCAAGCCAAAGGTGGCACGTGTGTTTGTGTGTGCTTGCGTGTGTGCGTGCGTGTGTGTGTGCATCTCTCAAAGAAGATTTCTTGCTATTTTGTTGTCATTTAGTGGAACTCAAAGAGGTGAATGTGGGGATTATTTATTTCTGCACGTACCGAAAGTTGCCCTCCCTCTCACTGCTTTGATTTTAATCTAAGAAAATCAGCTTTTACACTGTCATACAGGGGATAACGAGGTGTGCTAGCAGTTATCTGGAAAGAGGTTGTGGAAGTGTCAAGTGCTTTTCAATTCCACAGTGTGTTCGTATGAGTTGCCAGTGTAAGTAAGAGAGCGAGAAAAGGAGAGAGTGTGTGTGTGTGTGTGTTGAACATTCATATGTGCACACAGTAAGCTTTTGCAAAAACATATGCATGATGAGGAATGACACAAAAGACAATACATTGCATTCAAGGCTAAAAAGTTGGTGATAAAGCTGCAATGGGTAAATTGCTGAAAGACTCATACAATCAGACAGACAGATAGACAGACAGACATCTCTCTCTCTCTATTCTCTAATCCCCCTCTCCCTCTCTTCGCATCCCTCCGTCTCTCTCTACCTCCTCTTTATCCCCCCACCTTCTCTTCTCTCTCGCTCCCCCTTCTTTCACCCCTCTCTCCCTCCTCTCTCTCTCTCTCTCTCTCTCTCTCTCTCTCTATTTCTCCCTCCTCTCTCAATACCTTGGCCCCTATCTTTTTGTAAAAGCATACATACCAGACTGACACTTATCAGTTGAATCAGGCTGGCAGAGCTAAAGTACACACACAGACACAGACACACATAGGTGAACAGAACAGTTGCATCCAACATGTTTCCAGTCAGCTCTACAGACTACATCTGCACTGGGGAAATAAACATACGTAGCATTCAGAGATGGGAACACATTTTGCCCATAAAACAATCTGCATGTGATGTATTTATTTGAACTCTTTCCTCAAACATTTTTTATGTTATTATTCAGATATTTTATGGGAACGTTAGGCCAATGGGCCAGTGGTCTTTTCCATGAAAGAAAGATGAAAAAATAAAAAAAGGACTTACGGGTTTGTTCAGTCATGTGACCTTTTCACTACAACCGTCTTTGCTACTTGTGTATTGCCATTGTATTTTGACACCTTTTTGAATGTTGGGCATGTTGTATGAAAATTTATCAGAAATCCTTTACTATTAAAGGCTAAGTAATTTGAGTATTTCTATCTAACAAGTTCTCTGTAAACTACCACGGTCAAGTGTCACATATTTAATGTACAGTGAGGGAAAAAAGTATTTGATCCCCTGCTGATTTTGTACGTTTGCCCACTGACAAAGAAATGATCAGTCTATAATTTTAATGGTAGGTTTATTTGAACAGTGAGAGACAGAATAACAACAACAAAAAATCCAGAAAAACGCATGTCAAAAATGTTATAAATGTATTTGCATTTTAATGAGGGAAAAAAGTATTTGATCCCCTGCTGATTTTGTACGTTTGCCCACTGACAAAGAAATGGTCAGTCTATAATTTGAATGGTAGGTTTATTTGAACAGTGAGAGACAGAATAACAACAACAAAAAATCCAGAAAAACGCATGTCAAAAATGTTATAAATGTATTTGCATTTTAATGAGGGAAATAAGTATTTGACCCCCTCTCAATCAGAAAGATTTCTGGCTCCCAGGTGTCTTTTATACAGGTAACGAGCTGAGATAAGAGCACACTCTTAAAGGGAGTGCTCCTAATCTCAGCTTGTTACCTGTATAAAAGACACCTGTCCACAGAAGCAATCAATCAATCAAATTCCAAACTCTCCACCATGGCCAAGACCAAAGAGCTCTCCAAGGATGTCAGGGACAAGATTGTAGACCTACACAAGGCTGGAATGGGCTACAAGATCATCGCCAAGCAGCTTGGTGAGAAGGTGACAACAGTTGGTGCGATTATTCGCAAATGGAAGAAACACAAAAGAACTGTCAATCTCCCTCTGCCTGGGGCTCCATGCAAGATCTCACCTCGTGGAGTTGCAATGATAATGAGAACGGTGAGGAATCAGCCCAGAACTACACGGGAGGATCTTGTCAATGATCTCAAGGCAGCTGGGACCATAGTCACCAAGAAAACAATTGGTAACACACTACGCTGTGAAGGACTGAAATCCTGCAGCGCCCGCAAGGTCCCCCTGCTCAAGAAAGCACATATGCAGGCCCGTCTGAAGTTTGCCAATGAACATCTGAATGATTCAGAGGAGAACTGGGTGAAAGTGTTGTGGTCAGATGATACCAAAATGGAGCTCTTTGGCATCAACTCAACTCACCTTGTTTGGAGGAGGAGGAATGCTGCCTATGACCCCAAGAACACCATCCCCACCGTCAAACATGGAGGTGGAAACATTATGCTTTGGGGGTGTTTTTCTGCTACGGGGACAGGACAACTTCACCGCATCAAAGGGACGATGGACAGGGCCATGTACCATCAAATCTTGGGTGAGAACCTCCTTCCCTCAGCCAGGGCATTGAAAATGGGTCGTGGATGGGTATTCCAGCATGACAATAACCCAAAACACATGGCCAAGGCAACAAAGGAGTGGCTCAAGAAGAAGCACATTAAGGTCCTGGAGTGGCCTAGCCAGTCTCCAGACCTTAATCCCATAGAAAATCTGTGGAGGGAGCTGAAGGTTCGAGTTGCCAAACGTCAGCCTCGAAACCTTAATGACTTGGAGAAAATCTGCAAAGAGGAGTGGGACAAAATCCCTCCTGAGATGTGTGCAAACCTGGTGGCCAACTACAAGAAACGTCTGACCTCTGTGATTGCCAACAAGGGTTTTGCCACCAAGTACTAAGTCATGTTTTGCAGAGGGGTCAAATACTTATTTCCCTTATTAAAATGCAAATCAATTTATAACATTTTTGACATGCGTTTTTCTGGATTTTTTTGTTGTTGTTATTCTGTCTCACACTGTTCAAATAAACCTACCATTAAAATTATAGACTGATTATGTTTTTGTCAGTGGGCAAACGTACAAAATCAGCAGGGGATCAAATACTTCTTTCCCTCACTGTAGGTTTATTTGAACAGTGAGAGACAGAATAACAACAAAAAAATCCAGAAGAAACGCATGTCAAAAATGTTATAAATTGATTTGCATTTTAATGAGGGAAATAAGTATTTGACCCCCTCTCAATCAGAAAGATTTCTGGCTCCCAGGTGTCTTTTATACAGGTAACGAGCTGAGATTAGGAGCACACTCTTAAAGGGAGTGCTCTTAATCTTAGCTTGTTACCTGTATAAAAGACACCTGTCCACAGAAGCAATCAATCAATCAGATTCCAAACTCTCCACCATGGCCAAGACCAAAGAGCTCTCCAAGGATGTCAGGGACAAGATTGTAGACCTACACAAGGCTGGAATGGGCTACAAGACCATCGCCAAGCAGCTTGGTGAGAAGGTGACAACAGTTGGTGCGATTATTCGCAAATGGAAGAAACACAAAAGAACTGTCAATCTCCCTTGGCCTGGGGCTCCATGCAAGAACTCACCTTGTGGAATTGCAATGATCATGAGAACGGTGAGGAATCAGCCCAGAACTACACGGGAGGATCTTGTCAATGATCTCAAGGCAGCTGGGACCATAGTCACCAAGAAAACAATTGGTAACACACTACGCCGTGAAGGACTGAAATCCTGCAGCGCCCGCAAGGTCCCCCTGCTCAAGAAAGCACATATACAGGCCCGTCTGAAGTTTGCCAATGAACATCTGAATGATTCAGAGGAGAACTGGGTGAAAGTGTTGTGGTCAGATGAGACCAAAATCGAGCTCTTTGGCATCAACTCAACTCGCCGTGTTTGGAGGAGGAGGAATGGTGTGAATGGGGAGCAGGTGTGTTAAATTTGGTGTCATCGCTCTCACACTCCCTCATACTGGTCACTGGAAGTTCAACATGGCACCTCTTGGCAAAGAACTCTCTGAGGATCTGAAAAAAAGAATTGGGCCTATGACCCCAAGAACACCATCCCCACCGTCAAACATGGAGGTGGAAACATTATGCTTTGGGGGTATTTTTCTGCTAAAGGGACAGGACAACTTCACAGCATCAAAGGGACGATGGACGGGGCCATGTACTGTCAAATCTTGGGTGAGAACCTCCTTCCCTTAGCCAGGGCATTGAAAATGGGTCGTGGATGGGTATTCCAGCATGACAATGACCCAAAACACACAGCCAAGGCAACAAAGGAGTGGCTCAAGAAAAAGCACATTAAGGTCCTGGAGTGGCCTAGCCAGTCTCCAGACCTTAATCCCATAGAAAATCTGTGGAGGGAGCTGAAGGTTTGAGTTGCCAAATGTCAGCCTCGAAACATTAATGACTTGGAGAAGATCTGCAAAGAGGAGTGGGTCAAAATCCCTCCTGAGATGTGTGCAAACCTGGTGGCCAACTATAAGAAACGTCTGACCTCTGTGATCGCCAACAAGGGTTTTGCCACCAAGTACTAAGTCATGTTTTGCAGAGGGGTCAAATACTTATTTCCCTCATTAAAATGCAAATCAATTTATAACATTTTTGACATGCTTTTTTCTGGATTATTTTGTTTTTATTCTGTCTCTCATTGATCAAATAAACCTACCATTAAAATTATAGACTGATCATGTCTTTGTCAGTGGGCAAACGTACAAAATCAGCAGGGGATCAAATACTTTTTTCCCTCACTGTACTCAAGACTGTAAAGGGCAGAACATCATATTGAAATTCATTACCATTTGGAATTAATCTTTACAGCATTAAAAATACAATACTTTTTTCCCTCACTGTAACTAATAATGTAAGCATACTGTGTCCATAATAAGTATATAGGTTATAGGTTGAGAGCTTTTGTGAAAGAGCACAGTTAGAAAGATATGGCATATAGAAGCAAACCGGATGGACATCATGAAAATGATCGGAGAGATTGAGGGTAGAGGAAGTTCAGGAGTAAAAACAAACAAAATATAATTATTGTAAAATTGACTGTGTCCATAAAATGTATAAAGTATGTATAAGCTGGAAGTAGAGGCCTAAGCATTGTTGTTCACTAGTTTACTCCAATTAGGGAAGGGGTGGTGGGGTTGGAAAGTAATAAAGGGAAATACTTTTTTTTTTAAAGGATATGTTTGTGTATATATGTATGTATGTACAGTATCTCACAAAAGTGAGTACACCCCTCACATTTTTGTAAATATTTGAGTATATCTTTTCATGTGACAACACTGAAGAAATGACACTTTGCTACAATGTAAAGTAGTGAGTGTACAGCTTGTATACCAGTGTACATTTGCTGTCCCCTCAAAATAACTCAACACATAGCCATTAATGTCTAAAATGCTGGCAACAAAAGTGAGTACACCCCTAAGTGAAAATGTCCAAATTGGGCCCAATTAGCCATTTTCCCTCCCTGGTGTCATGTGACTCGTTATTGTTACAAGGTCTCAGGTGTGAATGGGGAGCAGGTGTGTTAAATTTGGTGTCATCGCTCTCACACTCCCTCATACTGGTCACTGGAAGTTCAACATGGCACCTCATGGCAAATAACTCTCTGAGGATCTGAAAAAAAGAATTGTTCCTCTACATAAAGATGGCCTGGGCTATAAGAAGATTGCCAAGACCCTGAAACTGAGCTGCAGCACGGTGGCCAAGACCATACAGCGGTTTAACAGGACAGGACATCGACCAAAGAAGTTGAGTGCACGTGCTCAGCGTCATATCCAGAGGTTGTCTTTGGGAAATAGACGTATGAGTGCTGCCAGCATTGCTGCAGAGGTTGAAGGGGTGGGGGGTCAGCCTGTCAGTGCTCAGACCATATGCCGCACACTGCATCAAATTGGTCTGCATGGCTGTCGTCCCGGAAGGAAGCCTCTTCTAAAGATGATGCACAAGAAAGCCCGCAAACAGTTTGCTGAAGACAAGCAGACTAAGGACATGGATTACTGGAACCATGACCTGTGGTCTGATGAGACCAAGATAAACTTATTTGGTTCAGATGGTGTCAAGCGTGTGTGGCGGCAACCAGGTGAGGAGTACAAAGACAAGTGTGTCTTGCCTACAGTCAAGCTTGGTGGTGGGAGTGTCATGGTCTGGGGCTGCATGAGTGCTGCCGGCACTGGGGAGCTACATGAATGCCAACATGTACTGTAACATACTGAAGCAGAGCATGATCCCCTCCCTTCGGAGACTGGGCCGCAGGGCAGTATTACAACATGATAACGACCCCGAACACACCTCCAAGACGACCACTGCCTTGCTAAAGAAGCTGAGGGTAAAGGTGATGGACTGACCAAGCATGTCTCCAGACCTAAACCCTATTGAGCATCTGTGGGACATCCTAAAACGGAAGATGGAGGAGTGCAAGGTCTCTAACACCCACCAGCTCCGTGATGTCATCATGGAGGATTGGAAGAGGACTCCAGTGGCAACCTGTGAAGCTCTGGTGAACTCCATGCCCAAGATGGTTAAGGCAGTGCTGGAAAATGATGGTGGCCACACAAAATATTAACACTTTGGGCCCAATTTGGACATTTTCACTTAGGGGTGTACTCACTTTTGTTGCCAGCGGTTTAGATATTAATGGCTGTGTGTTGTGTTATTTTGAGGGGACAGCAAATTTACACTGTTATAAAAGCTGTACACTCACCTACTTTACATTGTAGCAAAGTGTCATTTCTTCAGTGTTGTCACATGAAAAGATATACTCAAATATTTACAAAAATGTAAGGGGTGTACTCACTTTTGTGAGATACTGTATGTATGTATGTATGTATGTATGTATGTATGTGTATGTATGTGTATATACAGCTCTGGAAAAAAGTAAGAGACCACTGCAGAATTATGAGTTTCTCTGGTTTTACTATTTATAGGTATATGTTTGGGTAAAAATTACATTTTTGTTTTATTCTATAAACTACTGACAACATTTCTCCCAAATTCCAAATAAAAATATTGTCATTTAGAGCATTTATTTGCAGAAAATGACAACTGGTCAAAATAACAAAACATATGCAGTGTTGTCAGACCTCAAATAATGCAAAGAAAATAAGTTGTTTTACTAATGTTTTAACTTAGGAAGAGTTCAGAAATCAATATTTGGTGGAATAACCCTGATTTTCAATCACAGCTTTCATGCATCTTGACATGCTCTCCACCAGTCTTTCACATTGATGTTGGGTAACTTTATGCCACTCCTGGCGCAGAAATTCAAGCAGCTCGGCTTTGTTTGATGGCTTGTGACCATCCATCTTCCTCTTGATCACATTCCAGAAGTTTTCAATGGGGTTCAGGTCTGGAGATTGGGCTGGCCATGACAGGGTCTTGATCTGGTGGTCCTCCATCCACACCTTGATTGACCTGGCTGTGTGGCATGTCGCATTGTCCTGCTGGAAAAACCAATCCTCAGAGTTGGGGAACAGTGTTAGAGCAAAAGGAAGCAAGTTTTCTTCCAGGACAACCTTGTACGTGGCTTGATTCATGCGTCCTTCACAAAGACAAATCTGCCCGATTCCAGCCTTGCTGAAGCACCCCCAGATCATCACCGATCCTCCACCAAATTTCACAGAGGGTGCGAGACACTGTGGCTTGTAGGCCTTTCCAGGTCTCCGTCTAACCATTAGACGACCAGGTGTTGGGCAAAGCTGAAAATTGGACTCATCAGAGAAGATTACCTTACTCCAGTCCTCTACAGTCCAATCCTTATGGTCTTTTGCAAACCTCAGCCTGGCTCTTCTTTGCTTCTCATTGATGAAGAGCTTTTTTCTAGCTTTGCACGACTTCAGCCCTGCCCCTAGGAGCCTGTTTCGAACCGTCCTCACCGTGCACTTCACCCCAGCTGCCGTTTGCCATTCTTTTTGTAGGTCACTTGATGTCATCCTACGGTTGTTGAGTGACATTCGAATTAGTTGGTCATCCCGGTCAGTAGAGAGTCGTTTTCGCCCTCTGCCGGTTTGTTGTCCCCAATGTCTGCTGCTTGACCTTGTTCTTATGAACCGCCGTCTTTGAAATTTTAAGGATGGAAGCAACCTGACGCTCACTGTATCAATCTGCCAGTAAAGCCAGAATTGAACCCTTCTTTTCCTCACTCAAAACTTTCCTTTTCAACTCTTTTGGCACGGTCAATAGTTATTTTTTTATTAATATTACTTTTGAGGTACTATTAGCACTGTTTTTGCCATCCAGCTGGTCCTATTGCAAGACAATAGTGATGACCACAACAGTGGTTTTTATACTTTTCCTTGTTAAATAAGATTTGGTTCAGGTGATCACCTAATCAGTACCTAATTCAGTAGAATGAGGTGTGCAGTGTTGGAATTCAACAGACACTGGAATGGAATGGCTGTCATACATGTAGAGATGCTGATTTAAGAAATATTTGCAGTGGTCTCAATTTTTTCCACAGCTGTATATATATATATATATATATATATATATATTATATATTTGCGAGAGAGAAAAAAATATGGGGGATTGGAAGTGATGCAGACAATTACATTGATGGAAGTTACAATCTATCTGCAATATAAAAGCTGATCTACCCCCCCAAAAAATAAAATAAATACATTTAATAAACTACAAACAAATACATTTGGAGATGAATGAACAATACAGTCTTCCTTTCGAGAATAACCCTGAAATAATGTTGTTTTGATAAATAAAGTTTATTCAATTCCATACAGTTACAAGACGTCACCTACATCAAGTGTTCCACTAGTTCTATCACAAGAAATTGGAGAAAAAAGATGACTAGGTAAATTAACTCAACACAGAGACAATTTATTTATCTCCCCTATGAACCCACTCCCGCATTAACAAACAACACCATGACCCTTATTCAGTCCCTGAGCAGAGTCAACTGACACCAGCTCCCTGACACAGCTAGAGGCAGGATACAGGAGACCCCCTGGTGGATATCGGGAAATAGGTTCACTACCAACGTAAATCAACAAGTGGCTTGAACGTAAACTGCCTCAAGTCTCTGGACAGGTTTACATTACTGTAGTGCCCTTGGCGAGGAGTTTAAAGTGAATGTCCATCTGTAGGTGGGTAGTATAGGGAGTGTGTGTGTGGGTGTATTTTATATTTATATATTTCAGTCATTTAGCAGACGCTCTTATCCAGATCGACTTACAGGAGCAAATAGGGTTAAGTACCTTGCTCAAGGGCACATCGGCAGATTGTTCACCTAGTCAGTTCTCTCTGTGTGTGTGTGTGTGTGTATACAGTTGAAGTCGGAAGTTTACATACACTTAGGTTGGACTCATTAAAACTCGTTTTTCAGCCACTCCACACATTTCTTGTTAACAAACTATAGTTTTGGCAAGTCGGTTAGGACATCTACTTTGTGCATAACACAAGTCATTTTTCAAACAATTGTTTACAGACAGATTATTTCACTTATAATTCACTGTATCACAATTCCAGTGGGTCAGAAGTTTACATACACTAAGTTGACTGTGCCTTTAAACAACTTGGAAAATTCCAGAAAATGATGTCATGGATTTATAAGCTTCTGATAGGCTAATTGACATAATTTGAGTCAATTGGAGGTGTACCTGTGTATGTATTTCAAGGCCTACCTTCAAACTCAGTGCCTCTATGCTTGACATCATGGGAAAATCAAAAGAAATCAGCCAAGACCTCAGAAAAAAAATTGTAGACCTCCACAAGTCTGGTTCATCCTTGGGAGCAATTTCCAAATGCCTGAAGGTACCACGTTCATCTGTACAAACAATAGTACGCAAGTATAAACACCATGGGACCACGCAGCCGTCATACCGCTCAGGAAGGAGACGCGTTCTATCTCCTAGAGATTAACGTACTTTGGTGCGAAAAGTGAAAATCAATCCCAGAACAACAGCAAAGGACCTTGTGAAGATGCTGGAGGAAACAGGTACAAAAGTATCTATATCCACAGTAAAACGAGTCCTATATAACGACATAACCTGAAAGGCCGCTCAGCAAGGAAGAAGCCACTGCTCCAAAACCGCCATAAAAAAGCCAGACTACGGTTTGCAACTGCACATTGGGACAAAGATTGTACTTTTTGGAGAAATGTTCTCTGGTCTGATGAAACAAAAATAGAACTGTTTGGCCATAATGGCCATCGTTATGTTTGGAGGAAAAAGGGGGATGCTTGCTAACCGAAGAACACCATCCCAACGTGAAGCACAGGGGTGGCAGCATCATGCTGTGGTGGTGCTTTGCTGCAGGAGGGACTAGTGCACTTCACAAAATAGTTGGTATCATGAGGAAGGAAAATTATGTGGATATATTGAAGCAACATCTCAAGACATCAGTCAGGAAGTTAAAGCTTGGTCGCAAATGGGTCTTCCAAATGGACAATGACCCCAAGCATACTTCCAAAGTTGTGGCAAAATGGCTTAAGGACAACAAAGTCAAGGTATTGGAGTGGCCATCACAAAGCCCTGACCTCAATCCTATAGAAAATGTGTGGGCAGAACTGAAAAAGCATGTGCGAGCAAGGAGGCCTACAAACCTGACTTAGTTACACCAGCTCTGTCAGGAGGAACGGGCCAAAATTCACCCAACTTATTGTGGGAAGCTTGTGGAAGGCTACCCGAAACGTTTGACCCAAGTTAAACAATTTAAAGGCAATGCTACCAAATACTATTTGTGTGTATGTAAACTTCTGACCCACTGGGAAAGTGATGAAAGAAATAAAAGCTGAAATACATCATTCTCTCTACTATTATTCTGACATTTCACATTCTTAAAATAAAGTGGTGATCCTAACTGACCTAAGACAGGGATTTTTTACTAGGATTCAATGTCAGGAATTGTGAAAAACTGAGTTTAAATGTATTTGGCTAAGGTGTATGTAAACTTCCGACTTCAACTGTATGTGACCTGTATTATCCAGCCGGGTGTATGAAAAACAGTTAAGTCTAGAGAACCAGAGAAGAGCTATTAATTCGCAAGTTCTCATGCTATTAAAGAACTTGAAAAATGAATGGAAGGATGTTCTGGCAGCTGCAAGTTATTCTGCAAATATTGCATTTGGGAAAAAGTACATGCACCAAGGCAAAGATAGCCTTTAGATAGCCTTTTTGAGAGTGACCTAAAGAAGATCCATCTGCGTTTGCCAGTAAATGTCATGCTAAGTTCAATATTAATTATATAATTTTCCTTTCCAGATACACACTCAAGTTTCTGCTACTGTCCTTTTGCAGACATACAGTGCCTTGCAAAAGTATTTATCCCCCTTGGCGTTTTTTCATATTTTGTTGCATTACAACTGTCACGGGTTCTGCCGAGACTGCCCTTCCTTCTGGTTGGGGCAGGCTACGGCGTTCTAGCTGCTGCCGATCTATGTTTTATGTTTCTATGTTCACCTGATTGTTGTCTTGTGTTGCGCACCTGTTTCCCATTATAGTATTATGTCATTCCCTATTTAACCTGTTCGCCCCCACTGTGTGTTGTGCGTGTTTGTTACTTGTTACGAGTGTCGTTTGTGAGCGGGTTTGCTCCTCCCTGTGTTTGGAGGTTTTGCTTGTTTCTTTACTATTCAGTAAAGTAGATTTTCATTTCATTCTGTGTCCTGCGCATTCCACAGACATTCATGACAACAACCTGTAATTTAAATTGATTTTTATTTGGATTTCATGTAATGGACATACACAAAATAGTCCAAATTGGTGAAGTGAAAAAAATATACAGTGGGGAAAAAAAGTATTTAGTCAGCCACCAATTGTGCAAGTTCTCCCACTTAAAAAGATGAGAGAGGCCTGTCATTTTCATCATAGGTACACGTCAACTATGACAGACAAAATGAGGGAAATAAATCCAGAAAATCACATTGTAGGATTTTTTATGAATTTATTTGCAAATTATGGTGGAAAATAAGTATTTGGTCAATAACAAAAGTTTCTCAATACTTTTGTTATATACCCTTTGTTGGCAATGACACAGGTCAAACGTTTTCTGCAAGTCTTCACAAGGTTTTCACACACTGTTGCTGGTATTTTGGCCCATTCCTCCATGCAGATCTCCTCTAGAGCAGTGATGTTTTGGGGCTGTCGTTGGGCAACACAGACTTTCAACTCCCACCAAAGATTTTCTATGGGATTGAGATCTGGAGACTGGCTAGGCCACTCCAGGACCTTGAAATGCTTCTTACGAAGCCACTCCTTCATTGCCCGGGCGGTGTGTTTGGGATCATTGTCATGCTGAAAGACCCAGCCACGTTTCATCTTCAATACCCTTGCTGATGGGAGGAGGTTTTCACTCAAAATCTCACGATACATGGCCCCATTCATTCTTTCCTTTACACGGATCAGTCGTCCTGGTCCCTTTGCAGAAAAACAGCCCCAAAGCATGATTTTTCCACCCCCATGCTTCACAGTAGGTATGGTGTTCTTTGGATGCAACTCAGCATTCTTTGTCCTCCAAACACGATGAGTTGGGTTTTTACCAAAAAGTTCTATTTTGGTTTCATCTGACCATATGACATTCTCCCAATCCTCTTCTGGATCATCCAAATGCACTCTAGCAAACTTCAGACGGGCCTGGACATGTACTGGCTTAAGCAGGGGGACACGTCTCGCACTGCAGGATTTGAGTCCCTGGCGGCGTAGTGTGTTACTGATGGTAGGCTTTGTTACTTTGGTCCCAGCTCTCTGCAGGTCATTCACTAGGTCCCCCTGTGTGGTTCTGGGATTTTTGCTCACCGTTCTTGTGATCATTTTGACCCCACGGGGTGAGATCTTGCGTGGAGCCCCAGATCGAGGGAGATTATCAGTGGTCTTGTATGTCTTCCATTTCCTAATAATTGCTCCCACAGTTGATTTCTTCAAACCAAGCTGCTTACCTATTGCAGATTCAGTCTTCCCAGCCTGGTGCAGGTCTACAATTTTGTTTCTGGTGTCCTTTGACAGCTCTTTGGTCTTGGCCATAGTGGAGTTTGGAGTGTGACTGTTTGAGGTTGTGGACATGTGTCTTTTATACTGATAACAAGTTCAAACAGGTGCCATTAATACAGGTAACGAGTGGAGGACAGAGGAGCCTCTTAAAGAAGAAGTTATAGGTCTGTGAGAGCCAGAAATCTTGCCTGTTTGTAGGTGACCAAATACTTATTTTCCACCATCATTTGCAAATAAATTCATTAAAAATCCTACAATGTGATTTTCTGGATTTTTTTTCCTCAATTTGTCTGTCATAGTTGACGTGTACCTATGATGAAAATTACAGGCTTCTCTCATCTTTTTAAGTGGGAGAACATGCACAATTGGTGGCTGACTAAATACTTTTTTTCCCCACTGTATATATATTTTTTCAAAAAATTCTAAAAAATAAATAACGGAAAAGTGGTGCATGCATATGTATTCACCCCCTTTGCTATGAAGCCCCTAAATAAGATCTGGTGCAACCAATTACCTTCAGAAGTCACATAATTAGTTCAATAAAGTCCACCTGTGTGCAATCTAAGTGTCACATGATCTGTCACATAATCTCAGTATATATACACCTGTTCTGAAAGGTCGCAGAGTCTGCAACACCACTAAGCAAGGGGCACCACCAAGCAAGCGGCACCATGAAGACCAAGGAGCTCTCCAAACAGGTCAGGGACAAAGTTGTGGAGAAGTACAGATCAGGGTTGGGTTATAAAACAATATCCGAAACTTTGAACATCCCACGGAGCACCATTAAATCCATTATAAAAAAATTGAAGAATATAGTACCACAACAAAACTGCCAAGAGAGGGCCGCCCACCAAAACTCACGGACCAGGCAAGGAAGGCATTAATCAGAGAGGCAACAAAGAGACCAAAGATAACCCTGAAGGAGCTGCAAAGCTCCACAGCGGAGATTGGAGTATCTGTCCATAGGACCACTTTAAGCCGTACACTCCACAGAGCTGGGCTTTATGGAAGAGTGGCCAGAAAAAAGCCATTGCTTAAAGAAACAAATAAGCAAACACGTTTGGTGTTCACGTAAAATCATGTGGGAGACTCCCCAAACATATGAAAGAAGGTACTCTGGTCAGATGAGACTATAATTGAGCTTTTTGGCCATCAAGGAAAACGCTATGTCTGGCGCAAACCCAACACCTCTCATCACCCCGATGTTTTTCATTGGCAGGGACTGGGAAACTGGTCAGAATTGAAGGAATGATGGATGGCGCTAAATACAGGGAAATTCTTGAGGGAAACCTGTTTCAGTCTTCCAGAGATTTGTGACTGGGACAGAGGTTCTTAGCATGACAATGACCTAATGCGAAAGGAACACTTAAGTGCTTTAAGGGGAAACATTTAAATGTCTTGGAATGGCCTAGTCAAAGCCCAGACCTCAATCCAATTGAGAATCTGTGGTATGACTTAAAGATTGCTGTACACCAGCAGAACCCATCCAACTTGAAGGAGCTGGAGCAGTTTTGCCTTGAAGAATGGGCAAAAATCCCAGCGGCTAGATGTGCCAAGCTTATAGAGAAATACCCCAAGAGACTTGCAGCTGTAATTGCTGCAAAAGGTGGCTCTACAAAGTATTGACTTTGGGGGGGTGAATAGTTATGCACGCTCAAGTTTTCTGTTTTTTTGTCTTATTTCTTGTTTGTTTCACCCCAAAAAAGATTTAGCATCTTCAAAGTGGTAGGCATGTTGTGTAAATCAAATGATACAAACCCCCCAAAAATCCATTTTAATTCCAGGTTGTAAGGCAACAAAATAGGAAAAATGCCAAGGGGGGTGAAACCTTTCGCAAGCCACTGTTCTTCTTTCTTTTTTAGAGTAATTTTTTCCCCCCTCCTTACTAAATTGCTGTGGAAAACCTGTTTCTTTTTTATATATACCGATTCTCTACATCTCCTGTTCTTTTGGCATTTGGCAACCTGGTCCCAGATCTGTTTGTCATGCCAAACTTGGTATGACAACGGCCATAGGAGTAGGCAAGACATCACAAACAGATCTGGGACCAGGCTAATAATATATCAGGTTGGCAATACAAATTAGATCACAGTAGCAATATGAGACTCGCTGCGCCCAGAACCAAAGACGGAAAACTGCAATTTAGCCTCTTGAATGTCTCCACCTTGGTATAATTATCTGACATAGTGTAACTGGGGACAAACATGTGAGTAAAAAAGAGAATGTGCCAGAACAAAAATGAAGGGTGGGGGCTCATGGCTGCCAGACTTTGAGTGTTTTATTCCTCTGAGACACACGTTTATGTCTGATTTTCCATTGACTTAAAGGGTGAAAGAAAAATAAACTGTAAGAACCAAAGTGATATGTGATGTACTCCTGTTAATTTTACAGGGCTATTATAAAATAATGTGCTACTGCATTCTGGATCAAAGCAGAAACAGCTGCAATTTACATTTACCACAAACATTTTCTCCCCAAAAAAGGTACAATAAAACATAACATTAGCTACATACCACAGGAAGATGCTGAGGGGAGGATGGCTCATAATAATGACGGGAATGGAGTTTATAGAATGGTATCAAACACATGGAAACCATGTGTTTGATGTGTTTGATACCATTCCATAGATTCCATTCCAGCAATTACTATGAGCCCGTCCTACCATATTAAGGTGCCAAAGGCCGCCTGTCCTATATACAATATAAGATTGTTTACTGGCCATGTTTCATGTTTGAAAGTGAAAGCAACATGATGAAGACACTATTTACTGAATTTTTTTAATGTATTTCCAACGGCATACCGTAAGCTATTTACAATAACAATATCCAAACCATCCCATTTACATTTACTGTTCCCCGTAAATGTTGTATTTACATACAGTTGAAGTCTGAAGTTTACATGCACTTAGGTTGGAGTCATTAAAACTCATTTTTCAACCACTCCACAAATTTCTTGTTAACAAACTATAGTTTTGGCAAGTCGGTTAGGACATCTACTTTGTGCATGACACAAGTAATTTTTCCAACAATTGTTTACAGACAGATTATTTCATTTATAATTCACTGTATCACAATTCCAGTGGGTCAGAAGTTTACATACACTAAGTTGACTGTGCCTTTAAACTGCTTGGAAAATTCCAGAAAATTATGTCATGGCTTTAGAAGCTTCTGATAGGCTAATTGACATCATTTGAGTCAATTGGAGGTGTACCTGTGGACGTATTTCAAGGCCTACCTTCAAACTCAGTGCCTCTTTGCTTGACATCATGGGAAAATCAAAAGAAATCAGCCAAGACCTCAGAAAGAAAATTGTAGACCTCCACAAGTCTGGTTCATCCTTGGGAGCAATTTCCAAACGCCTGAAGGTACCACGTTCATCTGTACAAACAATAGTACGCAAGTATAAACACCATGGGTCCACGCAGCCGTCATACTGCTCAGGAAGGAGACGCGTTCTGTCTCCTAGAGATGAACGTACTTTGGTGCGAAAAGTGCAAATCAATCCCAGAACAGCAGCAAAGGACCTTGTGAAGATGCTGGAGGAAACAGGTACAAAAGTATCTATATCCGCAGTAAAACGAGTCCTATATCGACATAACCTGAAAGGCCGCTCAGCAAGGAAGAAGCCACTGCTCCAAAACCGCCATAAAAGACAGACTATGGATTGCAACTGCACATGGGGACAAAGATCGTACTTTTTGCAGAAATGTCCTCTGGTCTGATGAAACAAACATAGAACTGTTTGGCCATAATTACCATCATTATGCTTGGAGGAAAAAGGGGGATGCTTGCAAGCCGAAGAACACCATCCCAACCATGAAGCACGGGGGTGGCAGCCTCATGCTGTGGGGGTGCTTTGCTGCAGGAGGGACTGGTGCACTTCACAAAATACATGGCATCATGAGGAAGGAAAATTATGTGGATATATTGAAGCAACATCTCAAGACATCAGACGTCTAGATAGAACTGCCAAAGGGGGTGGAGTTGCAATCTACTGTAGAGATAGCCTGCAGAGCTCTATCATACTATCCAGGTCTGTGCCCAAACAGTTTGAGCTTCTACTTCTAAAAATCCACCTTTCCAGAAATAAGTCTCTCACTGTTGCCGCTTGCTACAGACCCCCCTCAGCCCCCAGCTGTGCCCTGGACACCATATGTGAATTGATTGCCCCCCATTTATCCTCTGAGTTTGTACTGCTTGGTGACCTAAATTGGGATATGCTTAATACCCCAGCCATCCTACAATCCAAGCTAGATGCCCTCAACCTCACGCAAATTATCAACGAACCTACCAGGTACAACCCTAAATCCTTAAACATGGGTACCCTCATAGATATCATCCTGACTAACATACCCTCTAAATACACCTCAGCTGTCTTCAACCAGGATCTCAGCGATCACTGCCTTATTGCCTGCGTCCGTAACGGGTCCGCGGTCAAACAACCACCCCTCATCACTGTCAAACGCTCCCTAAAACACTTTAGCGAGGAGGCCTTCCTAATTGACCTGGCCCAGGTATCCTGGATGGATATAGATCTCATTCCGTCAGTAGAGGATGCCTGGTTGTTCCTTAAAAGTAATTTCCTCTCAATCTTAAATAAACATGCCCCATTCAAAAAATACAGAACTAAGAACCGATATAGCCCCTGGTTCTCCTCAGACTTGACTGCCCTTGACCAGCACAAAAACATCCTGTGGCGTACAGCATTAGCATCAAATAGCCCCCGCGATATGCAACTTTTCAGGGAAGTTAGGAACCAATATACACAAGCAGTCAGGAAAGCAAAGGCTAACTTTTTCAAACAGAAATTTGCATCCTGTAGCACTAACTCCAAAACGTTTTGGGACACTGTAAAGTCCATGGAGAATAAGAGCACTTCCTCCCAGCTGCCCACTGCACTGAGGCTAGGAAACACTATCACCACCGATAAATCTACAATAATCGAGAATTTCAACAAGCATTTTGCTACAGCTGGCCATGCTTTCCATCTGGCTACCACTAACCCGGCCACCAACTCTGCACCCTCTGCTGCAACTTGCCCATGCCCCCCCCGCTTCTCCTTCACACAAATTCAGACAGCTGATGTTTTGAAAGCGCTGCAAAATCTGGACCCCTACAAATCAGCTGGGCTAGACAATCTGGACCCTTTCTTTCTAAAACTAGCCGCCGAAATTGTCGCAACCCCTATTACTAGTCTGTTCAATCTCTCTTTCATAACGTCTGAGATCCCCAGAGATTGGAAAGCTGCCGCGGTCATCCCCCTCTTCAAAGGGGGTGACACTCTAGATCCAAACTGCTACAGACCTATATCCATCCTGCCCTGCCTTTCGAAAGTATTCGAAAGCCAAGTTAACAAACAGATCATCGACCATTTCGAATACCACCGTACCTTCTCCGCTATGCAATCCGGTTTCCGAGCTGGTCACGGGTGCACTTCAGCCACGCTCAAGGTCCTAAATGATATTATAACCACGATTGATAATAGACAGTACTGTGCAGCCGTCTTCATCGACCTGGCCAAGGCTTTCGACTCTGTCAACCACCGCATTCTTATTGGCAGACTAAATAGCCTTGGTTTCTCAAATGACTGCCTCGCCTGGTTCACCAACTATATCTCAGATAGAGTTCAGTGTGTCAAATCGGAGGGCCTGTTGTCTGGACCTATGGCAGTCTCTATGGGGGTGCCACAGGGTTCAATTCTTGGGCCGACACTTTTCTCCGTGTATATCAATGATGTCGCTCTTGCTGCTGGTGACTCTCAGATCCACCTCTACGCAGACGACACCATTTTGTATACATCTGGCCCTTCATTGGACACTGTGTTAACAAACCTCCAAACGAGCTTCAATGCCATACAACAATCCTTCAGTAGCCTTCAACTGCTCTTAAACACTAGTAAAACTAAATGCATGCTTTTCAATCGAACGCTGCTAGCACCCGCCCACCCGACTAGAATCACCACTCTCGACGGGTCTGACCTAGAGTATGTGGACAACTACAAATATCTAGGTGTCTGGTTAGACTGTAAACTCAACTTCCAGACTCACATAAAGAATCTCCAATCCAAAGTTAAATCTAGAATCGGCTTCCTATTTCGCAACAAAGCCTCCTTCACTCATGCTGCCAAACATGCCCTCGTAAAACTGACTATCCTACCGATCCTTGACTTCGGCGATGTCATTTACAAAATAGCCTCCAACACTCTACTCAGCAAATTGGATGTAGTCTATCACAGTGCCATCAGTTTTGTCTCCAAAGCCCCATACACTACCCACCACTGTGACCTGTACGCTCTTGTTGGCTGGTCCTCACTACATGTTCGTCGTCAAACCCACTGGCTCCAGGCCATCTATAAATCACTGCTAGGCAAATCCCCGCCTTATCTTAGCTCATTGGTCACCATAGCAGCACCCACCCGTAGTCTGCGCTCCAGCAGGTATATCTCACTGGTCATTCCCAAAGCCAACACCTCCTTTGGCCGCCATTCCTTCCAGTTCTCTGCTGCCAATGACTGGAACGAATTGCAAAAATCTCTGAAGCTGGAGACTCTTATCTCCCTCAATAACTTTAAGCATCAGTTGTCAGAGCACCTTACCGATCACTGCACCTGTACACAGCCCATCTGAAATTAGCCCACCCAACTACCTCATCCCTATATTGTTATTTATTTTGCTCTTTTGCACCCCAGTATCTCTATTTGCACATCATCTCTTGCACATCTAGCATTCCAGTGTTAATACTATTGTAATTATTCTGCACTATAGCCTATTTATTGCCTTACCTCCATAACTTGCTACATTTGCACACACTGTATATATATTTTCTGTTGTATTTCTGACTTTATGTTTTTTTTACCCCATATGTAACTCTGTGTTGTTTTTATTGCACTACTTTGCTTTATCTTGGCCAGGTCGCAGTTGTAAATGAGAACCTGTTCTCAACTGGCTTACCTGGTTAAATAAAGGTGAAATAAAAAAATAATAAAAAAAATCAGTCAGGAAGTTAAAGCTTGGTCGCAAATGGGTCTTCCAAATGGACAATGACATTTACATTTACATTTTAGTCATTTAGCAGACGCTCTTATCCAGAGCGACTTACAGTTAGCACATACATTATTTTATCGAACCCACAACCCTGGCGTTGCAAACGCCATGCTCTACCAACTGAGCTACATCCCCAAGCATACTTCCAAAGTTGTGGCAAAATGGCTTAAGGACAACAAAGTCAAGGTATTGGAGTGGCCATCACAAAGCCTGACCTCAATCCTATAGAAAATGTGTGGGCAGAAATGAAAAAGCGTGTGCGAGAAAGGAGGCCTACAAACCTGACTCAGTTACACATGCTCTGTCAGGAGGAATGGGCCAAAATTCACCCAATTTATTGTGGGAAGCTTGTAGAAGGCTACCTGAAACATTTGACCCAAGTTAAACAATTTAAAGGCAATGCTACCAAATACTAATTGAGTGTATGTAAACTTCTGACCCACTGGGAATGTGATGAAAAAAGTAAAAGCTGAAATAAATCATTCTCTCTACTATTATTCTGCCATTTCACATTCTTAAAATAAAGAGTTGATCCTAACTGACCTACGACAGGGAATTTTTACTAGGATTAAATGTCAGGAATTGTGAAAAACTGAGTTTAAATGTATTTGGCTAAGGTGTATGTAAACTTCTGACTTCAACTGTATATATATATATATATATATATATATATATATATATATATATATATATATACAGTGAGGGAAAAAAGTATTTGATCCCCTGCTGATTTTGTACGTTTGACCACTGACAAAGACATGATCAGTCTATAATTTTAATGGTAGGTTTATTTGAACAGTGAGAGACAGAATAACAACAAAAAAATCCAGAAAAACACATGTAAAAAATGTTATAAATTGATTTGCATTTTAATGAGGGAAATAAGTATTTGACCCCTCTGCAAAACATGACTTAGTACTTGGTGCCAAAACCCTTGTTGGCAATCACAGAGGTCAGACGTTTCTTGTAGTTGGCCACCAGGTTTGCACACATCTCAGGAGGGATTTTGTCCCACTCCTCTTTGCAGATCTTCTCCAAGTCATTAAGGTTTTGAGGCTGACGTTTGGCAACTCAAACCTTCAGCTCCCTCCACAGTTTTTCTATGGGATTAAGGTCTGGAGACTGGCTAGGCCACTCCAGGACCTTAATGTGCTTCTTCTTGAGCCACTCCTTTGTTGCCTTGGCCGTGTGTTTTGGATCATTGTCATGCTGGAATACCCATTCACGACCCATTTTCAATGCCCTGGCTGAGGGAAGGAGGTTCTCACCCAAGATTTGACGGTACAGGCCCCGTCCATCGTCCCTTTGATGCACTGAAGTTGACCTGTCCCCTTAGCAGAAAAACACCCCCAAAGCATAATGTTTCCACCTCCATGTTTGACGGTGGGAATGGTGTTCTTGGGGTCATAGGCAGCATTCCTCCTCCTCCAAACACGGCGAGTTGAGTTGATGCCAAAGAGCTCGATTTTGGTCTCATCTGACCACAACACTTTCACCCAGTTCTCCTCTGAATCATTCAGATGTTTATTGGCAAACTTCAGACGGGCCTGTATATGTGCTTTCTTGAGCAGGGGGACCTTGCGGGCGCTGCAGGATTTCAGTCCTTCACGGCGTAGTGTGTTACCAATTGTTTTCTTGGTGACTATGGTCCCAGCTGCCTTGAGATCATTGACAAGATCCTCCCGTGTAGTTCTGGGCTGATTCCTCACCGTTCTCATGATCATTGCAACTCCACGAGGTGAGATCTTGCAAAGAGCCCCAGGCCAAGGGAGATTGACAGTTATTTTGTGTTTCTTCCATTTGCGAATAATCGCACCAACTGTTGTCACTTTCTCACCAAGTTGCTTGGCGATGGTCTTGTAGCCCATTCCAGCCTTGTGTAGGTCTACAATCTTGTCCCTGACATCCTTGGAGAGCTCTTTGGTCTTGGCCATGGTGGAGAGTTTGGAATCTGATTGATTGATTGCTTCTGTGGACAGGTGTCTTTTATACAGGTAACAAGCTGAGATTAGGAACACTCCCTTTAAGAGTGTGCTCCTAATCTCAGCTCGTTACCTGTATAAAAGACACCTGGGAGCCAGAAATCTTTCTGATTGAGAGGGGGTCAAATACTTATTTCCCTCATTAAAATGCAAATCAATTTATAACATTTTTGACATGCGTTTTTCTGGATTTTTGTTGTTGTTATTCTGTCTCTCACTGTTCAAATAAATACAATTATAGACTGATCATTTCTTTGTCAGTGGGCAAACGTACAAAATCAGCAGGCAATCAAATACTTTTTCCCCTCACTGTGTATATATATATATATATATATATATATATATTTTAAATGATGTATCCAAGAGAGTGAGTATAACAAGTTTAGGATGCTTGTGAACCTTACATAACTTATAAACTGTACTTATAAAACATACTTATAAAGATACTTCAGATGAATAAACCACTGTGTTACCCTGGAGTGTCTTTGCATGGTATCAAGTAAAATCATGAATATGATCACTCTTCATCCCAGTACAGCATCTTCACTATGAACTACAGATGTCTATAAAGTCTAAAAACCTCAAAAGATGGGCACTGGTGCGTTATTGTCTCACCATAAATCTGAAAACAAAGAGTTTCAAGAGTAAACTCTGACTCTAACTCTGCCTTATGCCTAGTAAAGGGGTTGAGTGCCCTAGCTAGTTCAGTTCTTGATTAGGAACACTCAGAGTATGCATTGCATTATTATTATTTATTATTTTTTGTCATTTTTTAGCAGATGCTCTTATCCAGAGTGACTTACAGGAGCAATTAGGGTTAAGTGCCTTGCTCAAGGGCACATCGACAGATTTTTCACCTAGTCGGCTCAGGGATTAGAACCAGCGACCTTTCGGTTACTGGCTCTACACTCTTAACCACTAAGCTACCTGCCGCCCGCATTGAGAACAGACTTGGGTTGAAGTACAATTAGAAATCTTTCGAATACTTTGAGCATTTGTGTTAGAATGCCTAGATTGCCAGGTGGGCAGGGTTTGCACTTTCTAGACTTTTCTATGGGTTCTGTTAGGTTCTAAGTTCTGGTACAAATCCAGTCGGACACCAAAGGAAGCTCAGACTAGATTTATTCCACCCAGACTGGATGCTGCAGCTGCATAGCATATCATACAAGTCACACAGGATATATTTACACCCCTTGACTAGGCGGAGTTGCTCTCCTTGTATGTTAAGAAAACAATCAGTCAGTCTCTGTTGCTGGGCAGAACCTAGGTCTGTTCCTCTTCGTTGTGATTGTCGTGGCCCAGCTTGAGTCCAGAACCTTTGTGGGTGTGTGCGTGTGTGTGGGAGATAATGCTACAGTTAGAGTGTCGTTGAGGTGGGCCCCTCTGGCCCTCTTCCCAGATGTTTCCTACCTCTTCCACTGTTGTCCTCACATCGATGTTGAGTTCCACCACCACTACTCCTTTCCCTACAAGTTACTTAAACTAACTTGGCTTGACAGGAACCGAGACCCGACTATTGATCTTTTGCCTGCTTCCTTAGAAAGTCTATAAAAAAAACTGAGATGCCATATTGGTTCCCTCTTAGTGGCCAAGAACACTAGCGGATGCCCTATGGTCTACAGTACCCTGACTTTCTCCACCATAATTATTGTTCCATCCAGACAGTACACGACAGTACATTCCCCATACACTGAGTATACCAAACATTATGAACACCTTCCTAATATTGAGTTGTGTCCCCCCCGCCAGTGTATGTTCAAACCATCAGCAACAGGGAGAGGGTGGGAGAAATATGTTATCTGAGCAGTAGGCCTAGTTGCCAGAACTATGGAAGAAATCAACTTACAGCTACTGCTAGTGTGGAACAGAGAAGGAAAGTAAGAAGCACAAAAACGGTTATGCATTCTGTATGCATTCAAATCAGTTTAATCTTGAATATTCAAACTTCACCTACTGTACTGTTGGGATATAGGTGAAGATGGTACTGTACTGAACATACCAATCTTTTCTTTCTGTCTAGGTCTGTGTGTGTCTGTGTGTCTGCATTCTAATGTAAATACATCTGTACATGTGGATGGGTGTGTTAGTATGTAGTAACGTCTGCGTGTCAGACTCGCAGGCTGCTGAGCGGTGCAGTCAGATGGTGATGTCACTGTGGCCCCTGGGTCTCAGTAATGCTGCTGTAACTTTCCATTCCCTGGCATCCACTGGTGAGATCACAGCCAATGGGATAAAAGGAAGCTCTCTAGCAACGAGGCCCGTTGGTCCCAATTACAGTATGGTGTAAATAAACAAGCATCTGGTCCAGACCTGGGTTCATATAGCATTTGCTTTCTTTCAAATGCTTGAATGAGCTTGCCTGTCGCAATGGGAACCAGCCCCTGTTGTCATGACAGGGAGACCCCAATGGCGGCATTGCCGGGGCGGAACAGACTCAGCCTCCCGTCCAGAGTCCCGGTCAGCAGCTGGGAAAGAGAGAGACAGAGAATAAGGATGACATCATCATTGCGCTGCCCTTTGACTCCATCACATGATGATGATTATACACAGAGACTGACTGTATTCCCTTTTCCTGACGACTCAAACTGAATTCTTCCGCTGCTCTACAGTATGTTCGCTACATACTTCAGTCTGAGACTGCCACCGTTGAAGTCATTTGTGGTGACGTCAAAATGAGGGGTGTTGTACAAAACAAAGTCATCAGCAATTGGATCATCTGTAACTAAACAGAGTAGCAAAGCCAATTACGAAACTTTCTAAATGCCGCTTTACCCCTCTGGCTCTGGCCCAACCTATCAGTTTCTGGGGACAAATCAGAATGGTTAGAATGTGTTTGCGTTCTAGAAGTCGTCAGGGAGGTACTCAGATTGAGAAAAATCTAACGTCCGTGGGTGTGGCGTAGCGTTTGGCCGGAGCAAGGAGTTTGGATAGCCAGTCAAGTATTCCATACCTATCACGCTAAACTCTTTAGGATGCCTCTCTACATGCTCCTATAGCCTGGTCCCAGATCTGTTTGTGCTGTCTCGCTAAGTCCTATAACAATCAACTGGCATGAAAACGACCCTAGCAGTTGGCAATTTTCTCATGACAACGACCATAGGAGCACAAAAGACAGCACAGAAATATCTGGGACCAGGCTAGTAGGCTATTCCCTCTATCATACTGTTACATTTAACTCAGCATGATCCCGCGTCTAATTGGGAAAAGCCATGCAATATTGCATAACAGCACTGATCTCTATAACAAAGCTAAACTAAGGACTTTGCAGAAATTAAATCCCCAAGGTTATAATATCCCATAGCAATTCACAGATTTTCCACACTAACTGTAAGCTGCGTCCCAAATGGCACCCTGCGTCCCAAATGGCACCCTATAACCTACATGCTTAGAAAAAAGGGTTCTTCAGCTATCCGCATAGAATACATTTTTTTGGTTCCAGGTAGAACCCTTTTTGGTTCCAGGTAGAACTCTTTTGGCTTCCATGTAGAACCCTCTGTGGAAAGGATTCTACCTCGAACCAAAAAGTGTTCTTTAAAGGGTTCTCCTATGGGGACAGCCGAAGAACCCTTTTAGGTTCTAGTTAGTACCTTTTTTTCTAAGAGTGTACAGTGCCTTCAGAACGTATTCACACCCCTTGACTTTTTCAAAATGTTGTTGTGGTACAGCCTGAATTTAAAATGGATTCAATTTAGATTTTGTGTCACTGGCCTGCACACAATACCCCATTGTCACGATCGTTAGAGTGAGTGGACCAAGGCGCAGCGTGATGAACGAACATACTTTATTTAATGACTGAAGACACGAACAAAACAATAAACGATACCGTGACATCCAAAGGTTAAACACAACCAACACGGAATAACCCAAAAGGAACAAACCAACTGGAACAAGATCCCACAACTATTGTGGGAAAACAGCCTCTATAAATATGGCTCCCAATCAGAGACAACCAGCAACAGCTGTCACTCGTTGCCTCTGATTGGGAACCACTCGGGCCAACACAGAAATACAATACATAGAATATACACACCCTGGCTCAACATATAGAGTCCCAGAGCCAGGGTGTGACACCCATAATGTCAAAGTGGAATTATGTTTAAGGAAATGTTTACAAATTAATTAAAAATGAAAAGCTGAAATGTCTTGAGTCAATAACTATTCAACCCCTTTGTTATGGTAAGCCTAAATAACTTTATGAGTAAAATGTTGCTTAACAAGTCACATAATAACATTTGAATAAGACTTCAGACACCGGACAAGGCCCACATCTCCATCATTCGCATGGAGAAGAGACAGAGATATAGGGGACGTAGGTCAGTGTGCCTTGTAAGGATCCGACGGCGAGTGGGTAATCCGCCTCTACCATCCATCCTATTAGCCAACATGCAATCATTGGACAATAAACTGGATGAGCTCCGATCAAGACTATCCTACCAACTGGACATAAAATATTGTAATATCTTATGTTTCACTGAGTCGTGGCTGAACGACGACATGGATAACATACAGCTGGCTGGGTTTTCCATGCATCGGCAAAATAGAACAGTTTCTCCGGTAAGAGAAGGGGTGGCGGTCTGTGTCTATTTGTCAATAACAGCTGGTGCAAAAAATCTAATATTAAAGAAGTCTCTAGGTTTTGCTCGCCTGAGGTAGAGTATCTGATGATAAGCTGTAGGCCACACTATTTACCAAGAGAGTTTTCCTCTATATTTTTCGTAGCTGTCTATTTACCACCACAAACCGGTGTTGGCACTAAGACTGCACTCAACGAGCTGTATAAGGCCATAAGCAAACAAAAAAATTATCATCCAGAGGTGGCACTCCTAGTGGCTGGGGACTTTAATGCAGGGAAACGTACATCTGTTTTACCTAATATGTTCCGGGATTCTTCCGACGGCATTGAGGAGTACACCACATCAGTCACTGGCTTCATCAATAAGTGCATCGACGACGTCGTCCCCACAGTAACCGTACGTACATACCCCAACCAGAAGCCATGGATTACAGGCAACATCCGCACTGAGCTAAAGGCTAGAGCTGCCGCTTTCAAGGAGCGGGACTCTAACACGGACGCTTATATGAAATCCCGCTATGCCCTCCGACGAACGATCAAACAGGCAAAGCGTCAATACAGGACTAAGATTGAATCCTACTACACCAGTTCCGACACTCGTCGGATGTGGCAGGGCTTGCAAACTATTACGGACTACAAAGGGAAGCACAGCCACGAGCTGCCCAGTGACATGAGCCTACCAGACGAGCTAAATTACTTCTATGCGCGCTTCGAGGCAAGCAACACTGAAGCATGTATGAGAGCACCAGCTGTTCCGGACGACTGTGTGATCACGCTCTCCGTAGCCGATGTGAGTAAGACCTTTAAACAGGTCAACATTCACAGGGCCGCAGGGCCAGACGGATTACCAGGACGTGTACTCAAAGCATGCGCTGACCAACTGGCAAGTGTCTTCACTGACATTTTCAAACTGTTCCTGACCGAGTTTGTAATACCAACATGTTTCAAGCTGACTACCATAGTCTCTGTGCCCAAGAACACCAAGGTAACCTGCCTAAAGGACTACTGACCCGTAGCATTCACGTCTGTTGCCATGAAGTGCTTTGAATGGCTGGTCATGGCTCACATCAACACCATTATCCCAGAAACCCTAGGCCCACTCCAATTTGCATACCGTCCCAACAGATTCACAGATTACGCAATCTCTATTACACTCCACACTGCCCTTTTCCCACCTGGACAAAAGGAACACCTACGTGAGAATGCTATTCATTGACTACAGCTCAGCATTCAACACAATAGTGCACTCAAAGCTCATCACTAAGCTAAGGACCCTGGGACTAAACACCTCCCTCTGCAACTGGATCCTGGACTTCCTGACGGACCACCCCAGGTGGTAAGGGTAGGTAACAATACATCTGCCACGCTGATCCTCAACACGGGGGCCCCTCAGGGCTGCGTGCTCAGTCCCCTCCTGTACTCCCTGTTCACCCACGACTGCATGGCCAAGCATGACTCCAACACCATCATTAAGTTTGCCAATGACACAACAGTGGTAGGCCTGTTTAGCATGGGTCCTCAGATCCTCAAAAAGTTATACAGCTGCACCATCGAGAGCATCCTGACTGGTTGCATCACCGCCTGGTATGGCAACTGGTCGGCCTCCGACCGCAAGGCACTACAGAGGGTAGTGCGTACGGCCCAGTATATCACTGGGGCCAAGCTTCCTGCCATCCAGGACCTCTATACCAGGCGGTGTCAGAGGAAGGCCCTAAAAATTGCCAAAGACTCCAGACACCATAGTCATAGAGTGTTCTCTCTGCTACCGCACGGCAAGCGGTAAGGGAGCGCCAAGTCTAGGTCCAAAAGGCTCCTGAACAGCTAATCAAATGGCTACCCGTACTATTTGCATTGACCCCCCCCCACCTCCATTTTTTACTTTGCTGCTACTCTCTGTTTATTATCTATGCATAGTCACTTTACCGCTACCTACATGTACATATTACCTCAATTACCTCGACTAACCTGTGCCCCTGCACATTGACTCTCTACCGGTACCCCCTGTATACAGCCTCGTTACTGTTATTTTACTGCTGCTCTTTAATTATTTGTTATTTTTCTATTTTCTTATTTTTTATTTATATTTTTTATTAATTCATTTTTTACTTCAGTTTATTTTAGTAAATACTTTCTTAACACTTATTTTTCTTAAAACTGCATTGTTGGTTAAGGGCTTGTAAGTAAGCATTTCACTGTAAGGTCTACACCTGTTGTATTCGGCACATGTGACAAATCAAATTTGATTTGATAAGTTGCATGGACTCTGTATGCAATAATAGTGTTTAACATGATTTTATAATGACTACTTTATCTCTGTACCCCACACATACAATTATCTGTAAGGTCCCTCACTCGAGCAGTGAATTTCAAACACAGATTCAAACACAAAGACCAGGGAGGTTTTCCAATGCCTCACAAAAAAGGGCACCTATTGGTAGATGAGTAAAACTGAAAAAAGCAGACATTGAATCACTGTTCTAGTATGGTGAAGTTATTACTTACACTTTGGATGGTGTATCAATACACCCAGTCACTACAAAGGTACAGGTGTCCTTACTAACTCAGTTGCCAGAGAGGAAGGAAACTGCTCAGGGATTTCACCATGAGGCCAATGGTGACTTTAAAACACTTGTTGAATGGCTGTGATAGGAGAAAACTAAGGATGGATCAACAACATTGTAGTTACTCCACAATACTACAAAAATATTTCAAAACATGCATCCTGTTTGCAACAAGGCACTAAAGTCAAACTGCAAATAATGTGGCAAAGAAATGAACTTGATGTATACAAAGCATTATGTTTGGGGCAAATCCAACATAACACATCACTAAGTACCACTCTTCATATTTTCAAGCATGGTGGTGGCTGCATCATGCTATTGGTATGCTTGTCATTGGCAAGGACTAGGGAGTTTTTGGGGATGAAAAGAAACAGAATAGAGCTAAGCACAGGCAAAATTCTAGAGGAAAACCTGGTTCAGTCTGCTTTCCAACAGACACTGGGAGACAAATTCACTTTTCAGCAGGAAAATAACCTAAAACACAAGGCCAAATATACACTGGGGTTGCTTAATAAGACGACATGGAATGTTCTTGAGTGGCCTAGTTACAGTTTTGACTTAAATCAGTCTGAAAATCTATGTCAAGACTTGAGAATGGCTGTCTAGCAATTATCAACAACCAACTTGACAGAGCTTGAATAATTTGAAAAGAATCATATGCAAAACATAATGTACAATCCAGTTGTTCTGGGTAAACTCTTAGAGACTTACCCAGAAATAATCATAGCTGTAATAGCTGCCAAAGGTGATTCTAACATGTATTGAGTTAGGGGTGTGAATACTTCTGTAAATTAGATATTTCTGTATTTCATTTTCAATACATTTGCAAACATTTCAAAAAATATGTTTTCACTGTCATTTTGGGGTATTGTGTATAAAAAAATATTTAATCAATTTTGAATTCAGGCTGTAACACAACAACATGTGAATAAGTGCACTACTTTTGACCAGGGCCATTTGGGACGCAGCCTGTATCATATCACCATAACTACAGTCAGCCCGGCCTGAATATGGTTATGTAACTATGTTTTAATGAGGAGAATGACTTGGGGAGGATTCAACCAACACTAGTCTTGGTGGGGCGTAGTATTTGTTTACAGTCTTGTTAGCCAAGCAGCCTGACCATGGATACAGACACACGCATACACGGACGTACACGGACGTACACGGACACACACACACACACACACACACACACACACACACACACACACACACATTTACATTTTAGTAATTTAGCAGACGCTCTTATCCAGAGCGACTTACAGTTAGTGAGTGCATAAATTTTTCACACACAACTCTCCCACACACACGTATCCACTTGTCCTCGGCTGCATCGGTCTCTGAGAGGAGGGACCATGATCTCAGCTATCCCCTGTCGGCCAATCAGCCAGTGACCCAGGCCAGAGCAACATTACCTCACCACTCCGGTAGCCAATCTACAGGCTCCAATGCAACCTGGGAAACCTTCCATTTAGAGTTCATAGTGAGAATCTGTCCTGTGTGAGAGTCTGTGTCCTCAACAGCACTCCATTACCTATTAAGTGTACTACTTTTGACCAGGACCCATAGCGCTCTGGTCAAAAGTTGTGCACTATATAGGGAATACGGTGCCATTTTGCACGCATGCTGATAAACGTTCCATTTGGGGTTCATAGTGAGACTCATGGTACTCATTCATAACGGATTATGAGAGCTGTGGAAATTGATGGCACTCTGAGACATTAGTCAACACTGTACTGTGCTAGTCTGTGACCTCAAGTTAACATACACCCAAAAAAGAATCAGTATTTCATCACAAAAAGATCTGCACAGGTGCGAAAAATTATTGGGACTACAGTATTCCATTGGTTTCATTGTGCCAGGCAAGCTCAATGAAGCACAAGTATTTAAAATATACAAAATATGATTGGAGCCAGGTCTGATATCAACGAGAGACCAGGACATCAGTAAACTTTCTAGGGATTGTTGAGTGAATAGGCCCATATGCAGTCAACACCCTGATATGATAGGAAAGAGTCAGAAGTGTTTGGATTGAAGATCAGTCAAACATAAGTAGTCTGCTTAGCCCTAACCCAGTATCAGGATTTATTTATTAAAATTGATCAGGACTTCAGCTGAACTTTCTGAGGATTGATGAGTGAATACGCCCCTGTTGGGAAATAGTCCTGCATAGGGTGTTTGGATTGAAGATGAGTCGAACACAAGTAGGGCTGACTAGTATCTATCAGGGTTTATTTATTTATTCACTCACACATGGTACACTAGTAGACTGTCTAACCCTATATCTATCAGGGTTTATTTATTTAATCTCTTCTGGTTCGGATGTTGATGCTGTAGCAGATCCTCCTTACTGGAGACACAGGGACAATATCCAGCTGTGTGTGGAACACTAGGAGAGGAGAGTTCACTGACACACACGCAGAGCTGGTTTTAGCCTTTTTGGGGCCCTATGCAGGATTTGGTTGGGGGCCCCCCACCACCTTGCCGCAAAACATTTTAGTGGCCCCCCTCTTGACAGGGGAGTTTTAAAGTAAATTTCCCGCAATTTTACATATTTTGCCATGTGGCATAACGAAAATGTAGCAACTTTATTTTAAAAATCATGCAATTCTACTAATTTTGCCATGGGGTGGAGAGAAAGTTTTGCAGTTTAAAAGCTAATTTCCTGCAATTCTACACATTTTGCCATGTTAATATGATATCTGAATGACTAACACAATCAATGGGGGCCTCCTGGAGGTCAGGGCCCTGGGCAAGTTTGGCTAGCTGGCTAGATTAACTAACAATCTAAACATTGTTAGCTGACATGTTTAATTGAGTGACTCTAAGTTACTGACATAACAAGAGAAAAACTGCTGGTCCTGCTTTATTTGGAGTGCATCTTATGAAGGCTTTATAAAGCCTTCATACAGGCTTCATAAGCACTACATAGTGATTGGTGGCCCCCTAACGGACGGGGGACCTAAGCAACCGCTTATGCCTGGAGCATGCCCTGCACACACACTGTCTGTCTGTCTGTCTGTCTGTCTCTCTCACTCATACACATGCTCTGCAGGAAGTCCGTCACCCCACCCATACACGTACACATAAAGTCATGCACGCACGTATGCACGCACGTGTGCACACACATGCATACACACACACACACACAAACACATGTTTTGTTCTTATATCCTCGTGGGGACCTAAAATGTATTTCCATTCAAAATCCTATTTTCCCTAAACCCTAAATCTAACCTTAAACCTTACCCTAACCCTTAGCTTAACCCTAAACCTAACCCCTAAGCTTAAAATAGCCTTTGTCCTCATGGGGATGTGGGAAATGTTCCCACGAGGGAGAATTTTCCTTGGGATAGTAAAACATTAAATGGACACAGTCTACCGTCCATTTAATGTGTGAAAGTGAGAAAGGGAGGCTTAACCTAAAAATACCCCTAACCATCTAGCTAACCCTCACATTAGCCCTAACCATCTAGCTAACCCTCACATTAGCCCTAACCATCTATCTAACCCTCATATTAGCCCTAACCATCTAGCTAACCCTCACATTAGCCCTAACCAGCTAGCTAACCCTCACATTAGCCCTTAATCATCTAGCTTACCCTCCCATTAGCCATAACCATCTAGCAACCCTCACTTTAGCCCTAACATCTAGTTAACTCTCCCATTAGCCCTTAACCATCTAGCTAACCCTCACATTAGCCCTAACCATCTAGCTAACCCTCACATTAGCCCTAACCAGCTAGCTAACCCTCACATTAGCCCTTAACCATCTAGCTAACCCTCACATTAGCCCTAACCATCTAAAAAAACTCAAAAAAAGTATAACTTCAGCTGTGTGCGTTTAAATTAAGTAATGCAATACAATTAGTGTACACATTTGGTGAATGATAATAACTCAGAAACTCATGCAGGTATGTAAAACACGTGTCTTGTAACTAGAAATATGATGTTGGCTTCCTAGGGGGTCTGTTTATGATTTGATGCCACGATAATTATGACCTGAAGGAAGGAAAAAACCAACACATTCGTACATATTGGTTGGTAGGTATAATTAGGGTTGCAAAGCAACCAGTAGTTTACCAAAGTTGCCAGAATTGTCAGTAGTTTTGGTAGTTAACAGAAAATCTATAGCAATCTATCAGAACTTTGGCAATTTATACTTGAATAACTTAAAACATGTATTCATATATAGTATTCATTTCATATACAGTGCTGTGAAAAAGTATTTTCCCCCTTTCTCTAATTCTGCATATTTTTTATACAGAATGTTATCAGATCTTCAACCAAAACCTAACATTGGATAAAGGGAACCTGAGTCAACAAATAACACAACAATTACATACTTATCTAATTTATTTCATAAACAAAGTTATGCAACACCCAATGCCCCTGTGTGAAAAAGTAATTGCCCCCTTACACTCAATAAGCTGTTGTGCCACCTTTAGTTGCAATGACTCCAACCAAATGCTTCCTGTAGTTGTTGATCAGTCTCTCACGTCGTTGTGGAGGAATTTTGAACCACTCTTCCATGCAGAACTGCTTTAAGTCAGCGACATTTGTGAGTTTTCAAATATGAACTGTTCGTTCAAGTCTTGCTACAACCCCAAAAAATTAGGATAAACTCTGGACATTGACTAGGCCATTCCAAAACGTCAAATTTGTTGCTTTTTAGCACTTTTCATGTAGACTTGATTGTGTGTTTCGGATGATTGTCTTGCTTCATGACCCAGCTGCGCTTCAGCTTCTGCTCACAGACGGATGGCTTGACATTCTCCTGTAGAATTATCTGATACAGAGCAAAATTCATGGTTCCTTCTATTAAGGCAAGTCGTCCAGGTCCTGAGGCAGCAAAGCATCCCCAAAGCATCACACTACCACCACCATGCTTGACCATCGGTATATGGTTCTTACTGTGGAATCAAGTGTTTGGTTTTCGCAAAGCATAATGGGACAAATGTCGTCCAAAAGTTATACTTTTGACTCATCTGTCCATAGAACATTCTTCCAAGAGTCTTGATGATCATCCAGGTGCTTCCAGTTGCTTTTTTGGCAAACTTGAGTCAACCTTTTGGACGAGATGCTTCCCATTATGTCTGGTGAAAACCAAACACTGCATTCCACATTTTTTTGTTATTTGTAAACTCAGGTTCCCTTTATCTAATATTAGGTTTTGATTGAAGATCTAATAACGTTCAGTATCAAAAATAAGCAAACATAGAGAAAATCAGAAAGAGGGCAAAAAATTTCTCACGGCACTGTATCTGTGTCTATACTGTCCATGAGTTTCTTGTAGAAAGAATTGACTAATTAATGACAAAAGTATCTAATGAACAATGGCATTATTTTCAATTAACTGCAACTCTTCCAACTATTGATGTTTTTCACAACTGCCACCAAACATTTCCAGCAAATACATACTAAAATAAATAAATAAAGGTGTGTGTAAAAATATGCAGTTGAAGTCGGAAGTTTACATACACTTAGGTTGGAGTCATTAAAATTTGTTTTTCAACCACTCCACACATTTCTTGTTAACAAACTATAGTTTTGGCAAGTCGGTTAGGACATCTACTTTGTGCATGACACAAGTAATTTTTCCAACAATTGTTTACAGACAGATTATTTCACTTATAATTTACTGCATCACAATTCCAGTGGGTCAGAAGTTTACATACACTAAGTTGACTGTGCCTTTAAACAGCTTGGAAAATTCCAGAAAATGATGTCATGGCTTTAGAAGCTTCTGATAGGCTAATTGACATAATTTGAGTCAATTGGAGGTTAACTTGTGGATGTATTTCAAGGCCTACCTTCAAACTCAGTGCCTCTTTGCTTGACATCATGGGAAAATCAAAAGAAATCAGCCAAGACCTCAGAAAGAAAATTGTATCAATCCCAGAACAACAGCAAAGGACCTTGTGAAGATGCTGGAGGAAACAGGTACAAAAGTATCGATAACCTGAAAGGCCGCTCAGCAAGGAAGAAGCCACTGCTCCAAAACCAAAGCCAGACTACGGTTTGCAACTGAACATGGGGACAAAGATCGTACTTTTTGGAGAAATGTCCTCTGGTCTGATGAAACAAAAATAGAACTGTTTGGCCATAATGACCATCGTTATGTTTGGAGGAAAAAGGGAGTTGCTTGCAAGCCGAAGAACACCATCCCAAGGTGAAGCACGGGGGTGGCAGCATCATGCTGTGGGGGTGCTTTGCTGCAGGAGGGACTGGTGCACTTCACAAAATAGATGGCATCATGAGGAAGGAGAATTATGTTGATATATTGAAGCAACATCTCAAGACATCAGTCAGGAAGTTAAAGCTTGGTCGCAATTGGGTCTTCCAAATGGACAATAACCTCAAGCATACCTCCAAAGTTGTTGCAAAATGCCTTAAGGACAACAAAGTCAAGGTATTGGAGTGGCCATCACAAAGCCCTGACCTCAATCCTATAGAACATTTATGGGCAGAATTGAAAAAGCATGTGCGAGCAAGGAGGCCTACAAACCTGACTCCCCGAAACGTTTGACCCAAGTTAAACAATTTAAAGGCAATGCTACCAAATACTAATTGAGTGTATGTAAACTTCTGACCCACTGGGAATGTGATGAAAGAAATAAAAACTGAAATAAATAATTCTCTCTACTATTATTCTGACATTTCACATTCTTCAAATAAAGTGTTGATCCTAACTGACCTAAAACAGGGAATTCTTACTAGGATTAAATATCAGGAATTGTGAAAAACTGAGTTTAAATGTATTTGGCTAAGGTATATGTAAACTTCCGACTTCAACTGTATAAAGGATATTTCATGCTGAAACCCTCATATTAAACACCAATGGTATTCATTAAATTGATGGTTTATATTTAGGATAATGTTTTACAGCTTTGTCATTTTTTTATTTTAAAATCATAATTTCATATATTTTACATGTGATAAGACCACACAGACAGAGATCATTACAGACACCTGTAAAAATCTGAAGGGCCACTAGATGTCTTGGGATAGATTACATAAAATCCTTGAAAGATACCACAATTCTGGTAGTTTACTGGTAAACTTAGAAAGTTCCTAGTAATATACCCTCCCTTTGCAACCGTAGGTATAATAGTGTGTCCTCTGTAGCTCAATGTGGTCCTCTGTAGCTCAATTGGTAGAGCACGGCGCTTGTAACGCCAGGGTAGTGGGTTTGATCCCCGGGACCACCCATACAAAAATGTATGCACACATGACTGTAAGTCGCTTTGGATAAAAGCGTCTGCTAAATGGCGTATTATTATTATTATTATTATTAGTACATAGTAATTGCATCAACTTGCTGATTACTCCTTGTTCCCTATCCGCTTAGTACAGGACATTCCATGTCTGTATGTCTGTCTGAGGTGGGCCTTTTAATGGGCAATCCACAGTTTCTACATTCATTTGTGGGCTTATAAATTAATGATATATACTCATCGATTCTTGAAGAATATAACTTATAAATGCCTCATGAGCTTAGTTTAACTGTCTAGCCCCATCAGAACCCAAAATATAAGCTTGTTTTAATATAAGCTTTGTTTGTAAACAATGTAATTATAAACAAAGACTGTATAGCCTCAACATATGGTTAAAACTATCATTTTGATTTCATGGAGGGTCAGCCCTTTCATCCATAGTCTATGCATTTGAGAATGGTTATATTTCTCCAGCCCCATCCATCAGCTTTTTATAGCTTCAAAACATGGTTAAAACTATAATTTTGATCACATGCATGGTCAGTCCTTGCATCCATAGCTCTGTCTATGATTTGAGTGGTTATCTCTCCAGCCCCATTCCTCAGCTATTTCAACAAATCGGTGACCCATTTGATATTGTTTGAACCGCAGATTGCTGCTTTAACATTCCCAGGCAGTACAACAGCCAGAGCAGACAGACATATGGAAGACTGAGACTGACAGGGTCAACATTGCTCTTCAGTCCAGATGGTCTAGCTTACCCCAGGACAGGACCCTGACTGAGAAGGTTCCAACTACACACTGACACTGACTCTCTCTGTCTGTCTATCTGTCTGACTGAAGGATGGACGGACAGACAGACCGACAGATGGCATACTCATGGTTGGCTGGTCTTATCATAGGGGTTAACTACACCCTTACTACTACATCCTGGCTGTGGCCATTAGCAAAACGGAGTAGAACTGATTGCCAAATCAAATGGTCAATTGGGTAGTCTCGTTAAGTAGCTATGACTATTGCAACTCTGTGGGTGTAACATTTATTGACAATTTTGATACCTTCTGGAAACAAAGCTTGTATTATAAGGAGGATGGGATCCACCCAAATCATTTTGGTTCCTGGATCCTTTCATAGCATTATAAGGCTGCGTTGTGACAATTACTTATCAATGACCCAAGTCCAGCTTATTTAATCCCTACCATTGTGTCGTTGGGTTGTCATAATGATTCAGCAAATGTACATTATCCTAGGGGCGTTGGAAGACACAATGTAAATAACCTAATTTATGTCCCTCTTACAGCCCGGAATGCCTCTGCTGATCCTACAGCTATTGTATGCAGTAATCATATGCATATGAACCAGAGTAATACTGTTAGCACTGAGGTGGTGTGCCCTAGTAGGAAGTCCACTGTGTGCAGCTCACCCTGCACTAATAAAAATAACCTGAGTATGTCTACCTCTGCTAATCTTCCCAGTAAAGCAGGAAAAATAATCAAGCATCCCAGAAAAGTGTTAAAAATAGCCCAAGGTTCATGAAAAAAAGTATTTGCTAGTAACAGATGACATTCATATTCTGACACTCTCTGAAACTCACTTAGATAAAACCTTTGATGATACAGTGGTAGCAATACAAGGTTATAACATTTACAGAAAATACAGAAATGCCAACGTGGGCGGTGTTGCGGTCTATATTCAGAACCACATTCCTGTAAAGCTTAGATAGGATCTCATGTAAAATACTGTTGAAGTAATATGGCTACAGATTCACCTGCCTCACCTAAAGCCCATTCTGGTGGGAAGCTGCTATAGACCACCAAGTGCTAACAGTCAGTATCTGGATAACATGTGTGAAATGCTTGATAATATATGTGATATCAATAGAGAGGTATACTTTCTGGGTGATTTAAATATTGACTGGCTTTCATCAGGCTGCCCACTCAAGAGAAAGCTTCAAACTGTAACATTGCCTGCAACCTGGTTCAGGTTATCAATCAACCTACCAGGGATGTTACAAACAGTACAGGAATGAAATCATCAACATGTATTGATCATATCTTTACTAATGCTGCAGAAATTTGTTTGAAAGCAGTATCCTAATCCATCGGATGTAGTGATCACAATATAGTAGCCATATCTAGGAAAACCAAAGTTCCAAAGGCTGGGCCTAATATTGTGTATAAGAGGTCATTCAATTAGTTTTGTAGTGATTCCTATGTTGTTGATGTGAAAAATATTTGTTGGTCCGTGGTGTGTAATGACGAGCAACCAGACGCTGCACTTGACACATTTATGAAATTGCTTATCCCAGTTACTAATAAGCATGCACCCATGAAGAAAATGACTGTAAAAACTGTTAAATCCCTGTGGTTTGATGAGGAATTGAAAATGTGTATGGTTGAGAGGGATGAGGCAAAAGAGATGGCAAATAGGTCTGGCTGTACAACCGATGGGCAAACGTACTGCAAATTGAGAAATCATGTGACTAAACTGAATAAAAAGAAGAAGAAACTACACTATGAAACAAAGATAAATTACATAAAGAATGATAGTAAAAAGCTTTGGAGCACCTTAAATGACATTTGGGGCAAAAAGGCAAACTCCGCTCCATCATTCATTGAATCAGATGGCTCATTCATCACAAAACCCACTGATATTGCCAACTACTTGAATTATTTTTTCATTGGCAAGATTACAAATTTAGGCATGACATGCCAGCAACAAACGCTGACACTACACATCCAAGTATATCTGACCAAATTATGAAAGACAAGCATTGTCATTTTGAATTCCGTAAAGTAAGTGTGGAAGAGCTGAAAAATATATTATTGTCGATCAACAATGACAAGCCACTGGGGTCTGACAACTTGGATGGAAAATTACTGAGGATAATAGCGGACGAAATTGCCACTCCTATTTGCCATATCTTCAATTTAAGCCTACTAGTGTGTGCCCTCAGGCCTGGAGGGAAGCAAAAGTTATTCCCCTACCTAAGAATAGTAAAGCCCCCTTAACTGGCTCAAATAGCCAACCCTTAGTAAACTTTTGTAAAAAATTGTCTTTGACCAAATAAAATGCTATTTTACAGTAAACAAACTGACAACAGACTTTCAGCACGCTTATAGGGAAGGACATTCAACAAGCACAGCACTTACACAAATGACTGATGATTGGCTGAGAGAAATTGATGATAAAAAGATTGCGGGGCTGTTTTGTTAGACTTCAGTGCGGCTTTTGACATTATCGATCATAGTCTGTTGCTGGAAAAACGTATGTGTTATGGCTTTACACCCCCTGCTATATTGTGGTTAAAGAGTTACCTGTCTAACAGAACACAGAGGGTGTTCTTTAATGGAAGCCTCTCTAACAAAATCCAGGTAGAATCAGGAATTCCCCAGGGCAGCTGTCTAGGCCCTTTACTTTTTTTCAATCTTTACTAACGACATGCCACTGGCTTTGAGTAAATGACTCAACACTATACACGTCAGCTACCACAGTGACTGAAATGACAGCAACACTTAAAGAGCTGCAGTTAGTTTCAGAATGGGTGGCAAGGAATAAGTTAGTCCTAAATATTTCAAAAACTAAAAGCATTGTATTTGGGACAAATCATTCACCAAACCCTAAACCTTAACTAAATCTTGTAATGAATAATGTGGAAATTGAGCAAGTTGAGGAGACTAAATTGCTTGGAGTAACCCTGGATTGTAAACTGTCATGGTCAAAACATATTGATACATCAGTAGCTAGGATGGGGAGAAGTCAACTCCCGAGTGGCGCAGTGGTCTAAGGCACTGCATCGCAGTGCTAACTGTGCCACTAGAGATCCTGGTTCGAATCCAGGCTCTGTCGCAGCCGGCCGCGACCGGGAGACTCATGGGCGGCGCACAATTGGCCCAGCGTTGTCCAGGGTAGGGGAGGGAATGGCCGGCAGGGATGTAGCTCAGTTGATAGAGCATGGTGTTTGCAATGCCAGGGTTGTGGGTTCGATTCCCACGGGGGGCCAGTATAAAAAGATATGTATTCACTAACTGTAAGTCGCTTTGGATAAGAGCGTCTGCTAAATGACTAAAATGTAAATGTAAGTCTGTCTATAATTTACATCATTTAGCAGACGCTCTTATCCAGAGCGACTTACAAATTGGTGCATTCAACTTATGATAGCAAGTGGGACAACCACTTTTTTTCTTCTTTTTTATGGGGGGGGGGGGGGGGGGGGGTAGAATGATTATTTTATACTATTCCAGGTATTCTTTAAAGAGGTAGGGTTTCAAGTGTCTCCGGAAGGTGGTCAGTGACTCCGCTGTCCTGGCGTCGTGGGGGAGCTTGTTCAACCATTGGGGTGCCAAAGCAGCAAATAGCTTTGACTGGGCTGAGCGGGAACTGTGCTTCTGTAGAGGTAGGGGAGCTAGCAGGCCAGAGGTGGATGAACGTAGTGCCCTCGTTTGGGTGTAGGGTCTGATCAGAGCCTGAAGGTAAGGAGGTGCCGTTCCCCTCACAGCTCCGTAGGCAAGCACCATGGTTTTGTAGTAGATGCGAGCCTTAACTGGAAGCCAGTGGAGTGTGCGGAGGAGCGGGGTGACGTGAGAGAACTTGGGAAGGTCGAACACCA
The DNA here is from genome assembly GCF_964263955.1 of Coregonus lavaretus. Classification (NCBI taxonomy): domain Eukaryota; kingdom Metazoa; phylum Chordata; class Actinopteri; order Salmoniformes; family Salmonidae; genus Coregonus; species Coregonus lavaretus. The sequence goes on along the minus strand of NC_140012.1, from coordinate 35,198,441 downwards.
GACGGGCTGCGGCGTTCTGGTGGTAATAAAGCACTACTCTGCATTCTTAACAGCACTACCAACAAGGCAGGTCCTACAGGGCCTAGTTTTGTTGCACCTGGACTACTGTTCAGTCGTGTGGTCAGGTGCCACAAAGAGGGACTTAGGAAAATTGCAATTGGCTCAGAACAGGGCAGCACGGCTGGCCCTTGGATGTACACAGAGAGCTAACATTAATAATATGCATGTCAATCGCTCCTGGCTCAAAGTGGAGGAGAGATTGACTTCATCACTACTTGTATTTGTGAGAGGTATTGACATGTTGAATGCACCGAGCTGTCTGTTTGAACTACTGGCACACAGCTCGGACACCCATGCATACCCCACAAGACATGCCACCAGAGGTCTCTTCAGTCCCCAAGTCAAGAACAGACTATGGGAGGCGCACAGTACTACATAGAGCCATCACTACATGGAACTCTACTCCACATCAAGTAACTCATGCCAGCAGCATTAGATTTAAAAAACAGATAGAAATACACCTTATGGAACAGCGGGGACTGTGAAGCAACACAAACATAGACACATGCATACAAACACACGATAACATACGCACTATACACATTTTGTACGTTTGCCAACAAGGGTTTTGCCACCAAGTACTGAGTCATGTTTTGCAGAGGGGTCAAATACATATTTCCCTCATTAAAATGCAAATCAATTTATAACATTTCTGACATGCATTTTTCTGGATTTCTTTGTTGTTATTCTGTCTCTCACTGTTCAAATAAACCTACCATTAAAATTATAGACTGATCATGTCTTTGTCAGTGGGCAAACGTACAAAATCAGCAGGGGATCAAATACTTTTTTCCCTCACTGTATAGTGTTATAGATATGTGGTAGTAGAGTAGAGGCCTGAGGGCACACACTTAATGTGAAATCTGTTATGAATGTATTGTAATGTTTTTTTAATGTATAACTGCCTTAATTTTGCTGGACCCCAGGAAGAGTAGCTGCTGCCTTGGCAGCAGCTAATGGGGATCCATAATAAATGCAAATACAAATACATGACTCTTTCCATGAAATTAGATTCCTGAAAATATCTGACGTGAGACAATGGAAATACAGTACATACGTATTTAGACAGAAATTAATGGGTTTTGGTCTCAATAGGAACCCAGGAACCCAGGTAGCCTAGCGGTTATGAGCGTTGGGCCAGTACTTAACCCTAATTGCTCCTGTAAATCGCTCTGGATAAGAGCGTCTGCTAAATGACTAAAATGTTAAATGTAATCCAGGACCTTTTCTACTGTATTGTTACATCATTCAGAGTAAAGATCCTCTAGGATCACAAATATCTTTAAGCAAGGGTGCATCCCAAATGGCACCCAATTCCCTACATAGTGCACTACTTTTGTCAAAATTAGTACACCATGTAGGAAAAAGGCCCATATGGCTCTGGTCAAAAATAGTGCACTATATAGGGAATAAGGTGCCATTTGGGATGCAACCCAAGAATATCAATCACCCATAGCAACAAACAATAAATTTCCACATCACCTCTCCTTGGTTTGGGATCGGTTAATCCTCCCTGCAGACGACCCAGGTGTCTCAGTGTCTGTGTGTGTGTGTGTGTGTGTGTGCCTGTGTTCTGGAACAGAGGCTGAGTGCTTGACTGCTTGACTTCATTGTCCCTTCCATCCTCCCCTGTTCCCCCTCTTCAACTCCCACATTTCATCTCCCTGCTCCCCAATCTCATCTCTACCACGTACTACAGTATGGAACATCCCACAGTGATGCTAGCTCTACGGGAGGGAACAGCTTGCTCTGGTCTGTATCTCTGATAAATGTTGTGCTTAGGGAGGTTAAGATCCTTGTCTGGCTCTGACATTATTGTAAAAGAGAATGGTGGAATCGCCATAATCTATATGTTGTTAAGTAAAGGTTAAAAAATACAGTGAGGGAAAAAAGTATTTGATCCCCTGCTGATTTTGTACGTTTGCCCACTGACAGAGAAATGATCAGTCTATAATTTGAATGGTAGGTTTATTTGAACAGTGAGAGACAGAATAACAACAAAAAAATCCAGAAAAACGCATGTCAAAAATGTTATAAATTGATTTGCATTTTAATGAGGGAAATAAGTATTTGACCCCTCTGCAAAACATGACTTAGTACTTGGTGGCAAAACCCTTGTTGGCAATCACAGAGGTCAGACGTTTCTTGTAGTTTTTTTTACATTTACATTTTTAATCATTTAGCAGACGCTCTTATCCAGAGCGACTTACAGTTAGTGAGTGCATACATTTTTTCATACTGGCCCCCCGTGGGAATCGAACCCACAACCCTGGCGTTGCAAGCGCCATGCTCTATCAACTGAGCTACACGGGCCCACTGAGCTAGTTGGCCACCAGGTTTTCACACATCTCAGGAGGGATTTTGTTCCACTCCTCTTTGCAGATCTTCTCCAAGTCATTAAGGTTTCGAGGCTGACGTTTGGCAACTCGAACCTTCAGCTCCCTCCACAGACTTTCTATGGGATTAAGGTCTGGAGACTGGCTAGGCCACTCCAGGACCTTAAAGTGCTTCTTCTTGAGTCACTCCTTTGTTGCCTTGGCCGTGTGTTTTGGGTCATTGTCATGCTGGAATACCAATCCACGACCCATTTTCAATGCCCTGGCTGAGGGAAGGAGGTTCTCACCCAAGATTTGACGGTACATGGCCCCGTCCATCTTCCCTTTGATGCGGTGAAGTTGTCCTGTCCCCTTAGCAGAAAAACACCCCCAAAGCATAATGTTTCCGTTTGACGGTGGGGATGGTGTTCTTGGGGTCATAGGCAGCATTCCTCCTCCTCCAAACACGGCGAGTTGAGTTGATGCCAAACAGCTCCATTTTGGTCTCATCTGACCACAACACTTTCACCCAGGTCTCCTCTGAATCATTCAGATGTTCATTGGCAAACTTCAGATGGCCCTGTATATGTGCTTTCTTGAGCAGGGGGACCTTGCGGGCGCTGCAGGATTTCAGTCCTTCACGGCGTAGTGTGTGACCAATTGTTTTCTTGGTGACTATGGTCCCAGCTGCCTTGAGATCATGCCGTGTAGTTCTGGGCTGATTCCTCACCGTTCTCATGATCATTGCATCTCCACGAGGTGAGATCTTGCATGGAGCCCCAGGCCGAGGGAGATTGACAGTTCTTTTGTGTTTCTTCTATTTGCGAATAATCGCACCAACTGTTGTCACCTTCTCACCAAGCTGCTTGGCGATGGTCTTGTAGCCCATTCCAGCCTTGTGTAGGTCTACAATCTTGTCCCTGACATCCTTGGAGAGCTCTTTGGTCTTGGCAATGGTGGAGAGTTTGGAATCTGATTGATTGATTGCTTCTGTGGACAGGTGTCTTTTATACAGGTAACAAACTGAGATCAGGAGCACTCCTTTCAAGAGTGTGCTCCTAATCTCAGCTCGTTACCTGTATAAAAGACACCTGGGAGCCTGAAATCTTTCTGATTGAGAGGGGGTCAAATACTTATTCCCCTCATTAAAATGCTAATCAATTTATAACATTTTTTACATGCGTTTTTCTGGATTTTTTTGTTGTTATTCTGTCTCTCACTGTTCAAATAAACCTACCATTAAAATTATAGACTGATCATTTCTTTGTCAGTGGGCAAACGTACAAAATCAGCAGGGGATCAAATACTTTTTTCCCTCACTGTATATAAAATCTGTAAAAAGCTTTTAGATGATCTTCTAGTACAGTGGTCACCAACCGGTCGATCGCGATCAGCTCGTAGATCTCCAAGGCATTCCTAGTCGATCACCAAACATTTCTATAAAAAACCCAACGATAAAGCCTTGCGTTCCTATTTTTTTCATTCGTTTCGCACTGTTGGTGGCAGGTGCACTTGATTCAGCAGCCCTAGCACCGAGAAGGCAAAGTGTTCCCATTTTGGACCATTTCATGTGTCCATAAAAGGTAGAACTCAGCCTACCCGGCAGGCCCAGATAGCAAATCAAGTCCACTTATAGGCCTACCGCTGGCCAATCAGATAGCTCAGGTCACTGTGTCTGCACAGTTCCTCGCTCCATAGACTGTAAAAAGAAGCCTCGAACGCACAGCAAAGTTGATAATGTGAGATTTCAAAACTTTTAAAACCATGTCGCGGTCGGCTACGACAGAGCCTGGATTCGAACCAGGATCTCTAGTGGCACAGCTAGCACTGCGCCACTCGGGAGGTTATTATGCATAACCCATCATTAATTAGCTAAATATAAGGCTAATACTGCATTGAATTTATTACCTGAAAGAGTTAGGCTAGGACATCTACAGTGGGGAAAAAAAGTATTTAGTCAGCCACCAATTGTGCAAGTTCTCCCACTTGAGAGAGGGAGGCCTGTAATTATCATCATAGGTACACGTCAACTATGACAGACAAAATGAGAAAAGAAAATCTCGAAAATCACATTGTAGGATTTTTAATTAATTTATTTGCAAATTATGGTGGAAAATAAGTATTTGGTCAATAACAAAAGTTTCTCAATACTTTGTTATATACCCTTTGTTGGCAATGACACAGGTCAAACGTTTTATGTAAGTCTTCACAAGGTTTTCACACACTGTTGCTGGTATTTTGGCCCATTCCTCCATGCAGATCTCCTCTAGAGCAGTGATGTTTTGGGGCTGTCACTGGGCAACACAGACTTTCAACTCCCTCCAAAGATTTTCTATGGGGTTGAGATCTGGAGACTGGCTAGGCCACTCCAGGACCTTGAAATGCTTCTTACGAAGCCACTCCTTCGTTGCCCGGGCGGTGTGTTTGGGATCATTGTCATGCTGAAAGACCCAGCCACGTTTCATCTTCAATGCCCTTGCTGATGGAAGGAGGTTTTAACTCAAAATCTCACGATACATAGCCCCATTCATTCTTTCCTTTACACGGATCAGTCGTCCTGGTCCCTTTGCAGAAAAACAGCCCCAAAGCATGATGTTTCCACCCCCATGCTTCACAGTAGGTATGGTGTTCTTTGGATGCAACTCAGCATTCTTTGTTCTCCAAACACGACGAGTTGAGTTTTTACCAAAAAGTTATATTTTGGTTTCATCTGACCATATGACATTCTCCCAATCCTCTTCTGGATCATCCAAATGCACTCTAGCAAACTTCAGATGGGCCTGGACATGTACTGGCTTAAGCTGACTGCGAGAGAGTGCACTGATTTAAAGCATTGATATTTGAGTGATAGGCTGTTTTAAAACTCTGCAGCTGCAAAAAATAAAATAACAAAATGTTTACAATTAAAAAACAAGGTGACCCCCGAAAGACAGATGGAGATGGGTAAATTAGACACACATTTATATTACTGTAGCATAGGCTACATGTAGAGAAGCCAGATTTAGACATCGCATATAATTTAACAGTTCCATTTCACGCCATGCTGTTTTGGATGCAATTTGAATAATTTATTATAATTTACCGGTTTCTCAAGTGTTATTTATCCAGGGAAATGGGAGTGGTTTTGGGTGGTAAATCCCGGTAACCGGGTTCCTACCATTCAACCCTACTTTGAACTGTTGACTTTCTTGCATTGCATTGAGCCAGCTAGCTTAGCCTAGCAATAACTCACATTACACACAAAATAACTCACATTATGTAACTGAAGCTAAGAACAACACGTTGGGTTGAGCCACAAGATCCATCTACCAGATACAGATAGCTTAAAGATGATAAAGAATGATTAAGAAAAGACATCAGTATATGAAATACTTCCATGTTGGTTCAAATCATTTGTCTGGAAGAATGGATCATGCTGTTAAAATCAAAACAATACTTCATGCTCTACGATCAATAGATTACTCTGATAGCACAAAACAATTTAAATAGGTTGAACAGTTGAGAGCAGTCAATAGATTACTTTGATCGTACAAAACTATTTAAATAGGTTGAACAGTTGAAGGAAAGCCCTAACCGAAATAACCAAGGCTTGAAGTGGTTAGTTTAACATTTAAAGCGCCCCTGACCTGCAGTGAGCGGTCAACACATTACTCCAGCTTTCTAAAGATTTCTCAGAACTCCTCTACTGTGGAGGGGAACAGGACAACATAACTCAATACAGAGAGCGGGGGGGAAGAGCTGGAATGCCGACGTGAACTTGAAGCCCAGCATGTGTGTGTGTGCGTCTGACCCTGAAGGTCATCCACACATTATAACCAATCATAACCAGCCAAGGTTGAATCCTGATTCTCCACCACACTCCCTGTCATTGATTTTAAATCATAAGATTGGTGCATTGGGGATGGAGGGAGTTTCCACAATAGTATATCCATTACAGGAAGTGTTCAAGTGCACACTTCGGATGAAGGTTGGAGAATCTGCGTGCAGCCTAAGATGTTTGGCATTGTTTGAGGGCATCAGTTTGAGCAAAGCGGGACCATGATCGGACACAGAAATTATCTTATAGTAAAGAGTTATTTGGCAATACAAGGTGAAAGATCAGTGTAGTCGATCCCAAACACTACAAGCACGTTTCCTTAGCGTGATACCCTACGTGTCAAGAACATTCCTGTCCAGCATATCCATCAAACGGATAGATGGATAAGTCATTGAAGGAGACTGAATGTGATAATGGTGTGCTGCGTGTGATGTGTTTCTTACAAATATGTAATGAAACTAGCCCTGGTAAGGCAGCAACCTTAACTAACTCCCTCTCCTTGTCTCTATCCTATGTCGAGGTGGAGGAGAGATGTGTAAAACGAGACCATCTACATGCCCATGTAATGAAACTAGGAGAGGTTAAGAGCTCCCTCTCTCTTTATCACGTGTTTAATAATGTGGAGTGGTTGTGGGGAGATGTCTAAAACCATCCACGTCTGTAATATGTTACGTGGTTACTGTTGATCCTCCGTATATATCCTCTGGGGCCTCCGTATTCCATATCACGTTGAGAATAAGGCAAGCTCAATAAACCAGTTTTGATAATGTAACTAGTTTGTCAGTCATCCAATGTGTTTGGATGGCTTTACAAAAGGACAGAAGGTCTTTGTTAATGTTTGCTGGGTGCTATTAGGAATCTGAGGATGTACTCTTTGACCTTTTTAAGGTTTGAGGAGCTATTTAAGGAGCTTAGGCCTCAGGGGAGGAGCCAGACAGTGAGTGGGGGATCATTATTGTAAAGAAAGAACCATCGAGGACAGAAGATATCGCTGATAACGCTGTCTGTCAAATGTGAGGGTTAGGGTTAGAGCTAATAAAAGGGTTAGGGCTATTAGGGCGTTAGGGGTGGGGCCCTACTTGTGATTGGTAAAAAAATCCACCTGTGATTGTTAAAAGAAGAAAAAATAGAAAAAATAAAATAAAATAAAAATAATAATAATAATAATAATAATAATAAATATATATTGGCATTCAGGTCAAATAGTTCAATCTTAGTTTCATCAGACCATTGAATCTTGTTTTTCATGGTCTGAGAGTCCTTTAGGTGCCTTTGGCAAACTCCAAGCAGGAGGTCATGTGCCTTTTACTGAGGAGTGGCTTCCGTCTGGCCACTCTACCATAAAGACCTGATTGGTGGTGTGCTGCAGAGATGGTTGTCCTTCTGGAAGGTTCTCCCATCTCCACAGAGAAACTCTGGAGCTCTGTCAGAGTGACCATCGGGTTCTTGGTCACCTCCCTAATCAAGGCCCTTCTCCCCCGATTGCTCAGTTTGGCAGGGCGGCCAGCTCTAGGAAGAGTCTTGGTGGTTCTTCCATTTAAGAATGGCCACTGTGTTCTTGGGGACCTTCAATGCTGCAGACATTTTTGTAGGTTTTCTGTAGGTTTAACTCAGTGTCCATGGATGCGTATCGACAGGAACTCCAATTCTGATCTTTTTTCCACTAATTAGTATTCGGAAATATAGGGTCCCACAGTTGACAGTGCATGTCAGAGCAAAAACCCATGAGGTCGAAGGAATTGTCTGTAGAGCTCCGAGACAGGATTGTGTCGAGGCACAGATCTGGGGAAGGGTACCAAATGTTTTTTTGCTCATCTTTATCAAAGGGTGCCAATAATTTTGGACCGGACTGTATGTAGCTCTTCTGTTAACAACTGTCAAGAATGAATCCCAATGACCTGGATTCTAGTGCAGTAGAAATTACCAATGTTATGAACCATTATGTTGATGACAGGACACAAATTACCATCAAGGAGAAGCTACTTTGAAGAATACCGGTATTAATTTGTAAGTTCAATTTACAGAAAGGAGAATTATCAAACTGTAGGCCCAATATATAGGCCATTTGCTCTACTTGGAGCTAAAAGGAATAAGTCAGTGTCAGAGTCTACATTTTACATTTTAGTCATTTAGCAGACACTCTTATCCAGAGCGACTTACAGTTAGTGAGTGCATACATTTTTCATACTGGCCCCCCGTGGGAATCGAACCGACAACCCTGGTGTTGCAAGCGCCATGCTCTACCAACTGAGCTACACGGGACTCTACTGTGTATCTGTTCATGTTAAGTACAGTCATGAGGATTCTTGATTGATATTGATTTGTAATGCATTGTTGAGGAGAGTCAGCAAGAAAGCATTTCACTGTACCGTTTACACCTGTGACCAATAAACTTTGATTTGATGTCTTGTGATGTTAGCATCAAGAGGATTCACAAGGCATCCATGTCTTTGACCAGATGGTATGTGCTCCATATGATGGGCTTGAACATTTACAAGCTTCCAGCATACAATGAAACCTAGAATATTGCTGTAAAAAAAGTCTAAACCAGGTGTCCCTCTTCTTTGATTGAGCGTCAACTGAAAATGAAGATCATGGCAGAAGTTTGAACTTTGAAGATCATAGTAAAAGGCATGGGGGGAAGAAACAAATCAAATACTCCGCGTGAATGACTCGTGGGTCTGACTCCCATATCCTGAAAACCTGATATGTATCCTTTTCAAAGCACCCCACCATGACACACACCACCACCACCACCATGACACACCACCACCACCACCATGACACATCACCACCACTACCATGACACACCACCACCACCACCACCACCATGACACACCACCACCACCACCACCACCATGACACACCAACACCACCACCATGACACACCACCACCACTACCATGACACACCACCACCACTACCATGACACACCACCACCACCACCATGACACACCACCACCACTACCATGACACACCACCACCACCACCATGACACACCACCACCACTACCATGACACACCACCACCACCATGACACATCACCACCACTACCATGACACACCACCAACACCATGACACATCACCACCACCACCATGACACACCACCACCACCATGACACACCAACACCACCAACATGACACACCACCACCACCACCGCCATGACACACCACCACCACCACCACCATGACACACCACCACCCCCACCCTCACCACAACCACCACCAGGACACAACACCCCCACCACCATGACACACTTCCACCACCACCACCACCACGACACATCACCACCACTACCATGACACACCACCACTACCATGACACACCACCACCACCACCACGACACACCACCCCCACCACCATGACACACCACCACCACCACTACTATGACACACCACCACCATGACACACCACCACCACTACTATGACACACCACCACCACCATGACACACCACCCCCACCACCACTACCATGACACACCACCCCCACCACCACTACCATGACACACCACCCCCACCACCACTACCATGACACACCACCCCCACCACCACCATGACACACCACCACCACCACCACTACCATGACACACCAACACCATGACACACCACCCCCACCACCATGACACACCACCCCCACCACCACTACCATGACACACCACCCCCACCACCACCACCAACACCATGACACACCACCCCCACCACCACTACTATGACACACCACCACCGCCATGACACACCACCACCGCCATGACACACCACCCCACCACCACCACTACTATGACACACCACCACCACCACGACACACCACCCCCACCACCATGACACACCACCACCACCACTACTATGACACACCACCACCATGACACACCACCACCACTACTATGACACACCACCACCACCATGACACACCACCCCCACCACCACTACCATGACACACCACCCCCACCACCACTACCATGACACACCACTCCCACCACCATTACCATGACACACCACCCCCACCACCACCATGACACACCACCACCACCACCACTACCATGACACACCAACACCATGACACACCACCCCCACCACCATGACACACCACCCCCACCACCACTACCATGACACACCACCCCCACCACCACCACCAACACCATGACACACCACCCCCACCACCACTACTATGACACACCACCACCGCCATGACACACCACCCCACCACCACCACTACTATGACACACCACCCCCACCACCACTACCATGACACACCACCCCCACCACCACCATGACACACCACCACTACCATGACACACCAACACCATGACACACCACCCCCACCACCATGACACACCACCCCCACCACCACTACCATGACACACCACCCCCACCACCACCACCAACACCATGACACACCACCCCCACCACCATGACACACCACCCCCACCACCACTACCATGACACACCACCCCCACCACCACTACTATGACACACCACCACCGCCATGACACACCACCCCACCACCACCACCATGACACACCACCCCCACCACCACCACCATGACACACCACCCCCACCACCACTACTATGACACACCACCACCGCCATGACACACCACCACCGCCATGACACACCACCCCACCACCACCACTACCATGACACACCACCACCACCATGACACACCACCCCACCACCACCACTACTATGACACACCACCACCGCCATGACACACCACCACCGCCATGACACACCACCCCACCACCACCACTACCATGACACACCACCACCACCATGACACACCACCACCACCACTAAGACACACCACCACCACCACCATGACACGATCTTGACTCCCTGACTCTTACAGATGCACACTGTCAGTTTAGTCAGTTAACTGAACCTCAGAGAGAAAGGGGGAGAGAGATATAGAGATGGAGAGAGTGATGAGGACATGAGAGAGTGAGAAAGAAGGAAACACAGAGACTGAGGGAGAGAGAGATATAGGTAGAGTACATGGGATATCCAGACCCCTGTTGTCCTTCAGGTGTATTTGCGAGGATGTGTGGAAGTTAGTGGAGGAGTGTGATTGCCCTCTGACACCAGCAGCTGTCTGTGGAGCGGAGCGTTGTGGAGGGAAAAACTCTCTAACGCTCTACCTAACTGTCATCCTGACAGGGCAAAATGAACGTGGAATGAATCACCTAAACGGCTCTAAAGATGAGCAAAAAAGTCTGTATAAAATAAATAATACAAATACTGAGCTATATTGTATGCAACAAAAAAAATTGGACATTTATTTTATTTTATACTAATTCAATTGTTCAGAGAAAGAGATTTTGTTGAACAAGTAATACTTTTTTTCTCTCTCAAGAAGATAGGGATCAAAATTATTGGCACCCCTGTTTTCAATCAAATCAAATCAAATCAAATGTATTTATAAAGCCCTTTTGACATCAGTAGTTGTCACAAAGTGCTTATACAGAAACCCAGCTTAAAACCCCAAACCGCAAGCAATGTAGATGTAGAAAAACTCCCTAGAAAGGCAGGAACCTAGGAAGAAACCTAGAGAGGAACCAGGCTCCGAGGGGTGGCCAGTCCTCTCCTGGCTGTGCCATTAAGGCCAGATTGTTCTTCAAGATGTTCAAACGTTCATAGATGACCAGCAGGGTCAACTAATAATCGCAGTGATTGTAGAGGGTGCAACAGGTCAGTACCTCAGGAATAAATGTCAGTTGGCTTTTCATAGCTGAGCATTCAGAATACAAGCATTTCACTGCACCTGCGATAACATTTGCAAATCTGCGTAAGAGACCAATACACTTTGATTTGAAAACTTTTCAATACCGCACCTTGCAAGGAAAATGGCACTGAGCATTTTTATTAAATGTTTTATGAGAATGGAGAACACATTGGGAGGGATCTTAGACCATTCCTCCATACAGAATCTTTCCGGATCCTTGATATATTTCGTCTGCGCTTATGGACTTCCCTCTTCAATTCAAACCACAGGTTTTCAATGGGGTTCAAGTCCGGAGACTGAGAATGCCACTGCAAAATGTTGATTTTCTGGTCAATTAACCATTTGTTTGTGGATTCTGATGTGTGCTTGGGGTTATTGTCCAAGTTTCGACCAAGTTTCAGCCTCCTGGCAGAGGCAACCAGTTTTTTGGCTAAAATGTCCTGGTACTGGGTAAAGTTCATGATGCCATTGACCTTAAAGGGATACTTCAGGATTTTGGCAATAAGGTCCTTTATCTACTTCCACATAGACTTCCAGTCATTGCACCAACGCTAGTTAGCATTGGCTCACGAAACTACCTCTAACTTCCATCATACTGGACACAGAGACATAAAAATGGTATCCACAAGTTCATCTAACTCTGGGGAAGTAGATAAAGGGCATCATTAACAAGGGCCCCAGGACCAGTGGAAGCAAAATAGCCCCATAACATCAAAGATCCACCACCATATTTTACAGTAGGTATGGGGTTATTTCTGCTTATGCATCCTTATTTTAACGCCAAACCCCACCTGTATGTGCATGGCCAAAGAGCTATATTTTCATGTCATCCAGCAAATGTAAACGCCTGTAGTTCGCTAAACGGCATTGGCACTTGGATTGGAACCGGTGCTATGGTCAGATGACATCAAAATAGAGCTCTTTGGCCATGCACACAAGTGGGGGTTTGGTGTCGAAATAAGGTTGCATAAGCAGAAAATAACACCATAAACTGAGCTATATTGTATCATGCTATCCTCTTTTATTTACACGGTACATGTAGAAATAGTTGCAACAAGTCATCATCCCTGGCTGTTAAAAGTGTGAAAGTACTTAGACAAGCACTTGCGAGGTAAGGGGACTTTTATGGTAGCCGATTTAGATCCTACCCAGGAGACCTATTACAAGTTTACAGAGGTATGCCCCTATGAAAACCCACAGGAGTTTACAAGACGAAGAAGGCCAAGGGGAATAACAGTAAAGCTGAGAGCTGGGATCTGTCATTATTGTGTTAAAACAGAATGGTTGGGTGGATAGCCTTACTCCTGGAGAGCAGATGGAGTTTAACATGTATTAAGAGGGTGGTGGTTTTTGAAGTACACAACTACAATATGTGATGACTTGTTACAGTTTCTCCTTACGCATGGTATTCACTTAAAGACGCACTCTCAATTAAAAAAAAAAATTTCAGCCAGAAGTTTGGAAAGTGGTGCTAATGATCCAAAACAGTTTTTTGTGTACTACGTCATCCAATTGGGTACTACATCATCCAATTCCTGCAATATGTTACAAATGTCTTGTGCTCAAGGTCCCGGACTGCATCCTAAAAGTTTCCATAAAGATGTTTCACACCCTGATGACGGCCTGCGAGCGGAAACGTTGTTAAAGGGATAGTTCACCCAAATTACAAAATGACATGTTGGTTTCCTTATCCTGTGAGCAGTCTGTGGACGAGGTATGACAGCAATCCTTGCTTTGGTTTTGTTTCCCTGGCACTGTTTTCAAATGCTAATGTTTTAGCATTTGTGGCACAAATCCATTGCAAGTTATGGTACCTATATTAGCATTTGTCGGCTAATACACTGTAGGTACCATGTGAAACTGTGAACACTGTAGGCCTACAGTACATGGGTGTTGGCGGTTTGACAGTATTGATTCACATTGATATGGAACTAGGATAGACTCAAGTGCCAAGGTTAATTCAACAACGAGTTTTGTCTTGCTCTCTTCTGAGTCAGTCCCTTTCAACAGAAGGGGACAGTCTATGTTTCTGCGTCAAACCTAATCCTGTAATCTCTCTCTTATTTACACTTCTGGTTATCGGCTCCATACAAGAGAGCGACAACAAAGGAAATACACCCACTCTGGCCAAACATTAGATCAACAGAAAATCTAAGTTCATCAGAAGCAGCCTGGTCCAGATTGGCCACTGTGGACCGACCAATGTCCACTGTCACCCAGGAGCCATGACCAACTCTATCCTGCCCACGGTTCTGGCCAACTACTCCAATATTGACACCATCGTCACTCACGTAGGATTTAACGACTTTCGTTGTAGGCGATCTGAGGAATTGAAGGAGGACTATACTTTTTTTTTTAAAGACTCTCACTAGCACAGGGAAGATAATAATTATCTCTGGCCCCCTCCCGTGCTACCGAAGGGGTTTGGAACTTTTCAGCCAACTCTTTGCCCTAAACGTGTACCTGAAGAAACTTTGCAACGACAGGAATGTCTCTTTTTGTGACAACTTTGATTTGCTGTGGGAGCAACCAGCACTTTTTAAAAGAGACGGATTCACCCTAACCGCAGGGATTCCAGGATTATTTACAGCAATGTCCCAAACTGTTTTAGAGACTGACAGATAGGGTCTGGTAGTGCTCCAGTTCTCCCTGTCAGAAAAAGCAACAGAGGACTTGGAAACCATATCAACTCCTATAGAAATGGCACTATGGCTATTGTGAATAGGCTCATTTATGTTCTTCTAACTCCGCCTTCTAGTGAGTTTATACAAACTCTCATATCCTACCATTCTGATAGATTGGAGACTGTCAGAAAACGTGATTGTAACGTTAATAATCTGGTTACCTCTAGGCAGATGCCCCAGGGGCAGAGTGGCCCACACTCATTGAATATGGCACTTTTAAATGTTAGAGCAATCACTAGTAAAACCATTCTTGTGAATGACCTCATTACTGAGCGCAAAGTTGATTGCATGTTTCTCACTGAAACATGGCTGTCTTCTTCAGACTGTAGTGCCGCTCTTATTGAAGCCTTTCTATTGACATATCCTCTATTGTTGATGTTGCTTTATCTGATCACCACTGTTTATTTTTTTACTACATTGTTGCCCATAGCACAGGATAATGCTGAACGCATTATTAAGAAACGCTATCTTACCTCTGAAGTTGCTACAGATTTTATTGAGTGTATGAACAATACTCCATCACCTATTCTGCCATCCTCTTGTGATGATTTAGTTGATAACTTTAATAGCAAATTCGGGGCAACCATTGATGCCATAGCTCCAGTAAAGTTGATATTCTGAGAGAGCAACTTGGCATAAATAACAAGGCAATTAGAAATGCCAGACGGGCTCATTTTTCTAACATGATCACTAATAATCCGAATAATTAGAGTGTGCTCTTCTCAACAATTGATGACCTGATAAATCCCACCCCCGCAAACCTATGTAAACTTTCCTCCACATCTAAATGTGATGAGTTTGTGGCATATTTCAGAGATAAGATAACAAACATTAGGCTGGGTATCAGTCAAGCAAGACCTGATGAGAAGTTTGATGATATGTGCCCTAGCCTACCATGCAAAGGCACTATGGATATATTCTCCAAACTTCCTTTCTTAAGCAAAATTCTGGAGTAATTGGTTTACAAACTGCAGAAAAATGAATTTAATTGCAAATTGTCTTTTTGAGAAATTCCAATCTGGTTTTCGGGCGCACCACAGCACAGAGACAGCCTTAGTTAAAGTGGTAAATGATGCCAAACAGCTCTGTCTTTGTACTCTTGGACTTAAGTGCTGCATTCAACACTGTTGACCATGCTGTCCTTCTGGACAGACTGGAGAGGTGAGTTGGCCTGTTTAACCAGTCGAGAGTTTTTTGTCACCCTTGGTGAACATAACTCAGAGAAAATACATATCACATGTGGCGTTCCACAACGTTCAAGTTTGGGTCAGGTACTGTTCAGTTTATACAATTGAAGTCGGAAGTTTACATACACCTTAGCCAAATACATTTAAACTCTGTTTTTCACAATTTCTGACATTTAATCCTAGTAAAAATTCCCTGTATTAGGTCAGTTAAGATCACCACTTTATTTTAAGAATGTGAAATGTCAGAATAATAGTAGAGAGAAAGATTTTTTCAGCTTTTAATACTTTCATCACATTCCCAGTGGGTCAAAAGTTTACACAAACTCAATTAGTATTTGGTAGCATTGCCTTTAAATTGTTTAACTTGTGTCAAACGTTTCGGGTAGCCTTCCACAAGCTTCCCACAATAAGTTGGGTGAATTTTAGCCCATTCCTCCTGACAGAGCTGGTGTAACTGAGTCAGGATTGTAGGCCTCCTTGCTCGGCACACGCTTTTTCAGTTCTGCCCACAAATGTTCTATAGGATTGAGGTCAGGGCTTTGTGATGGCCACTCCAATACCTTGACTTTGTTGTCCTTAAGCCATTTTGCCACAACTTTGGAAGTATGCTTGGGGTCATTGTCCATTTGGAAGACCCATTTACGACCAAGCTTTAACTTCCTGACTGATGTCTTGAGATGTTGCTTCAATATATCCACATAATTTTCCTTCCTCATGATGCCATCTATTTTGTGAAGTGCACCAATCCCTCCTGCAGCAAAGCACCCCCACAGCATGATGCTGCCACCCCCGTGCTTCACGGTTGGGAAGGTGTTCTTCGGCTTGCAAGCTACCACCTTTTTCTTCCAAACATAACAATAGTCATTATGGCCAAACAGTTCTATTTTTGTTTCATCAGACCAGAGGACATTTCTCCAAAAAGTATGATCTTTGTCCCCATGTTCAGTTGCAAACCGTAGTCTGGCTTTTTATGGCGGTTTTGGAGCAGTGGCTTCTTCCTTGCTGAGCTGCCTTTCAGGTTATGTCGATATAGGACTCGTTTTACTGTGGATATAGATACTTTTGTACCGGTTTCCTCCAGCATCTTCACAAGGTCCTTTGCTGTTGTTCTGGGATTGATTTGCACTTTCGCACCAAAGTACGTTCATCTATAGGAGACAGAACGCGTCTCCTTCCTGAGCTGTATGACGGCTGCGTAGTCCCATGGTGTTTATACTTGCGTACTATTGTTTGTACAGATGAACGTGGTACCTTCAGGCGTTTGGAAATTGCTCCCAACGATAAACCAGACTTGTAAAGGTCTAAAAAAAATTCTGAGGTCTTGGCTGATTTATTTTGATTTTCCCATGATGTCAAGCAAAGTTTGAAGGTAGGCCTTGAAATACATCCACAAGTACACCTCCATTTGACTCAAATTATGTCAATTAGCCTATCAGAAGCTTCTAAAGCCATGACATCATTTTCTGGAATTTTCCAAGCTGTTTAAAGGCACATTCAACTTAGTGCAGGGGTGTCAAACTCATTTTAGCTCAGGGGCCACATGGAGGAAAATCTATTCCCAAGTGGGCCGGACCGGAAAAATCATGGTATATATAACTTAAAAACAACAACTTCAGATTGTTTTCTTTGTTTTAATACGATCAACATACAATATAAAGCTGGAGCCTGAGGACAGTGTGTCCAAAATAGTACAAGCACAACATCACTATTAATCATAAAACACGTCAAGTTTATTTGAAAATTCTAAAGAAAAAGAACACACAAACACACAATGCCTCAGTGATTAACAGAACTGTTTCACAGATCACAGAACTATATCAGGGTGTCATTTCTCAGGCAGAAATGTAGATACAAATAATGAAATCCTGTTCCCCAAACAAGTGCAAGAACCACAGAGTCAAGAATAGGTTAAATATACAAATAAAATAAAATCAATTAAAAACAATAGCACATCAACATAAAAACATATAAACATAAAGCTGGAGCCTGAGGACAGTGTCCAAAAGCACAACATCACTATTAATCATAAAACACCTCAAGTTATTTGAAAGTTCTGAGGACAAAGAACACACAAACACACAATGCCTCAGTGATTCACAGAAGTATATCACAGATCACAGAACTATATCAGGGTGTCATTTCTCAGGCAGAAATGTAGATACAAATAATGAAATCCTGTTCCCCAAACAAGTGCAAGAACCACAGAGTCAAGAATAGGTTAAATATACAAATAAAATAAAATCAATTAAAAACAATAGCACATCAACATAAAAACATATAAACATAAAGCTGGAGCCTGAGGACAGTGTCCAAAAGCACAACATCACTATTAATCATAAAACACCTCAAGTTATTTGAAAGTTCTGAGGACAAAGAACACACAAACACACAATGCCTCAGTGATTCACAGAAGTATATCACAGATCACAGAACTATATCAGGGTGTCATTTCTCAGGCAGAAATGTAGATAAAAATAATGAAATCCTGTTCCCCAAACAAGTGCAAGAACCACAGAGTCAAGAATAGGTTAAATATACAAATAAAATAAAATCAATTAAAAACAATAGCACATCAACATAAAAACATATAAACATAAATCTGAAAGCGTTGCTCAAACTCCCGTAACAGTCCCGTTATTTTATCTTTGAACCGCTTCATGTCTGCCTCATGTTGGGTCGCGCACACATTTTTCAGACAGGGGAAGTGAGCTGCATCACCACCGGCAAGTTGCGTCTCCCACAATGACAGCTTCAACTTGAAAGAACGTATGGTGTCATAATACTGCGTGACAACTTTGTTGCGCCCTTGCAGCTGTTTGTTCAAGTTATTCAGGTGCTCTGTAACATCCACCATAAATGCAAGGTCCTGCATCCATTCTGCGGAATGAAATTCTAACACTGGTTTGCCCTTTTCTTCCATGAACTGTTCAATTTCTTCTCGTAAATCAAAGAAACGCCTCAGCACAGCACCTCGGCTTAACCATCTTACCTCAGTGTGGTATGGCAGGCCATAGATGTGGTCTTTCTCTCTGAGAAGGCTGTCAAACTGACGGTGATTCAGGCTTCTGGATCGGATGAAATTAACAGTTTGGATGACCACCTTCATGACGTTATCCATCTTTAATGACTTGCAACACAAAGCCTCCTGGTGCAAAATACAGTGAAAAGTCAAAAAATCACGTCCTCCATTTGCAGATTGCACTTTCTCTCTGAACTTTGTCACAACGCCTGCTTTTTTCCCGATCATTGAGGGCGCACCATCTGTAGCCAGGCTGACAGCGCGGGACCAGTCCACTCCGACCCTGTCCAGCGCGCCGACGAGTGCGGTAAAAATATCAGCTGCTGTCGTTGTATCTGTCATCGGCACCAACTCCACGAACTCCTCGGTGACGGTCAATGTGTCATCAACTCCGCGGATGAAAATGGCCAGTTGTGCAACATCTGTAATGTCCGTGCTTTCATCAATTGCAACCGAAAACGCAATAAATGACTTTACTTTTTGCTTCAACTGGCTGTCCAAATCCACTGAAAGATCAGAAATCCTGTCTGCAACTGTGTTTCCTGTCAGGCTGATATTTGCAAAAGCCTGCCGCTTTTCAGGGCACACAATCTCCGCTGCCTTCATCATGCATGTTTTTACAAATTCACCCTCACTAAATGGTTTTGAAGCCACTGCGATTTCATTAGCAATGAGGTAGCTAGCTTTCACTGCAGCGTCACTGATGTCTCGGCTGTGAGTAAACACAGACTGCTGTTTCTTCAGACCCGCCAACAGTTCATTCACCTTCTTTCATCTCCGCTGTCCTTGAAAGTTGTCATATTTGTCGGCATGAAGACTCACATAGTGGCGACAAAGGTTATATTCTTTCAGCACTGCAACATGCTCTGAACACACCAAACATACAGCTTTCCCATTCAATTCCGTGAATAAATAGGATGACCATTTTTCTTGGAACACTCTGCACTCTGCGTCCACTTTTCTCTTTTTTGACAGAGACATATTGGGGCAATGAGGGTGCCAAAGCACATCATGTTAAAAGTAGAAGCCGTAATAAATATCGCGGGCAAAACAAAGTAGCTCATTGGCTGCACGTGCTTGACCTACTTGCTCTGCCCCAGTATAAACAGTTTGCTTGCTTAACACAATTGCTATTGCGCCATCCAGTGGACGCAATTGTAACAGCAGTTTATTTAATTGAAAAATTGCAGCGCATTTTTATACTTTACAATTTATTATTTTTTGTATTTTTTTATTTTTTCAAAATCATCTCGCGGGCCGGATTAAACCCGTTTGCGGGCCTGATCCGGCCCGCGGGCCGTACGTTTGACACCCCTGACTTAGTGTATGTAAACTTCTGACCCCCTGGAATTGTGATACAGTGAATTATAAGTGAAATAATCTGCCTGTAAACAATTGTTGGAAAAATTACTTGTGTCATGCACAAAGTAGATGTCCTTACCGACTTGCCAAAACTATAGTTTGTTAACAAGAAATTTGTGGAGTGGTTGAAAAACAAGTTTTAATGACTCCAACCTAAGTGTATATAAACTTCCGACTTCAACTGTATATGTTACCCCTTGGCAGCATTATCAGAACACACAGCATTGATTTTCACTGCTACGCAGACAACACACAATGTCTGTGTCACCAGAGGATTTTTGCTCCACGGATAAATTATTAAACTATATTAGTGATTTAAATACTTTGATGTCACCAACTTCCTCCAGCTACATCAAGACAAGACCGAGGTACTTATTGTTCAAGCCAAAGCACAGAGAGAGAATCTGGCCGCACATTTTAATTCACGGGCAATAAAGATAAAACACCTGGTAAATAATCTCGATGTTATTTTAATCACACATTAGGAATGTGACCAAAATAGATTTTTACCACCTGAGGAACACTGCCAAGGTGCAGACGTTTCTCTCTCAGGCTGATACAGAGAGTACTGACTACTGTAATGCTCTCCTGTCTGGTCTAACCAAGAAAGACATTGGTCAACTGAAAAACATACAGAATGGTGCAGCATGGGTACTGACCAAGACCAGACGGAGAGCACACATTACACCGGTTTTAAGGTCTCTGCACTGGCTGCCTGTGAGTTTTAGAATTAATGTTAAGATTCGTCTATTGGTTTTTAAATCAATCCCCGATTGTGCACCCCAATACATGCCAGACATGCTTTTAAGTTATGTACCCAGTATGTCCCTCAGGTCCTCTGGCACTGGCCTTTTAACTATCCCAAAGCCTATGACCAAGAGGCATGGAGAGGCAGTCTTTAGTTACTATGCCCCCAGCCTCTGGAATAGCCTGCCAGAGAACCTGAGGGAGGCCAAAACTGTGGACATTTTTAAAAGACATCTTAAAACACACCTTTTTACCTTTAGGGTGCTTTTTAGCCATTTAGTTTTTATTGTTATTCTTTTGTTTGTAGTAAATATTTCAGTTTTTAGTTTTTGTTGTTTTTATTAGTTTTTCCTGTGAAGCACATTGTGTTGCATTCCATGTCTGAAATGTGCTGTGTAAATAAAGCTTGATTTGATTTGTGTCACCACACCACACCACCTGTGAACGTCCAAAACAAGAAGGTTCTCTCTCTGCAGGGCTCAAAGTGTTATACGTGCAACCACAGGTGCATTAAGCTTTAAAGCCATCAGCAGGTTGTGGATGCAGGAAACGATGCTTGGCTTGACCAAGTCATCACAGCATAGGGCCAAGAGTGATGAATCAGCAGATTCACAATCATCAATCTCTCATCTCACAAAATGGCTGTGGAGTCCAAAGCCCCAGTTCACATCCAGCGACTTTCAGGTGCAGGACACAAAAAACTATTGTCATAAAAAAGATACTGTATGCTCCTGTAGTTTAATTGAGTGCAACGTTTTGACCAGAAGTTATTTCACAATCAACAGGTCTACACTAAAACTGCAACAGTTCTACATTGTACCAACTACATACTCTGATTGGAGCCCAGGGGAGAAAACATTAGAATGCCAACCTTTTCAAGACCAACTTTTCTCTGATGCATTGGCTCAGATTTGCATGCCAACACTATGCCAACGTTGGCCCATATAAGCTAGTCTGCAATGGATGCTCCATTTGGTTTCTCTGTGTCATTTAATTTCAGAGGTTCTGACTGGAACATATCATCCCGGCTATCTAAACCAATCCCATATTCCTGCTTTATAGCCTCCTTATGACGTAAGGCTTGGCCCTTTACTCCTTACCACACACAGTTAAGCCTGAGCCACTGATTCAGATACACACTGAGATGATGACCTACTAACTAAGAGAATCATTAATCACATTCACTAAGCTCTCCATGTCAGTGGCATAATTTTATTTATTTGATCTACTACATTTATTACTACCAATCCCTTCCAAAACAGTCATCCCCGAACCATTGCCTCAGATACACATTATGGTGATGAGGGTGCCAGGTAGCCTAGCGGTTAAGAGAGTTGGGTCGGTAACCAAATGGTTGCTGGTTCGACTCCCTGAGCCGACTAGGTGAATAATCTGTCAATGTGCCCTTGAGCAAGTTACTTAACCCTAATTGCTCCTGTAAGTCGCTTTGGATAAGAGCATCTGCTAAATGACTAAACTGTAATGACTTCGCTGTTTCAGATACACATAATGATGATGACCTCGCTGTTTCAGATACGGTATCTTTTTTAAATATATGTTCCTTTATTCTTTTCCCCTAACCCTACCACCCCTCCCCTAATTGGAGTAAACTAATGGACAACAACACTTAGGCTTATACATACTATAGGCTGGTCATGGCTCACATCATCCCAGAAACCCTAGACCTACTCCAATTCGCATACCGCCCCAGCAGATCCACAGATGACGCAATCTCAATCGCACTCCACACTGCCTTTTCCCACCTGGACAAAAGGAACACCTATGTGAGAATGCTATTCATTGACTACAGCTCAGCATTCAACACCATAGTGCCCACAAAGCTCATCACTAAGCTAAGGACCCTGGGACTAAACACCTCCCTCTGCAACTGGATCCTGGACTTCCTGACGGGCTGCCCCCCGGTGGTAAGGGTAGGCAACAACACATCTGCCATATTGATCCTCCACACGGGGGCCCCACATGGGTGCGTGCTTAGTCCCCTCCTGTACTCCCTGTTCACCCACGACTGCGTGGCCAAGCACGACTCCAACACCATCATTAAGTTTGCTGATGACACAACAGTGGTAGGCCTGATCACCGACAAAGATGAGACAGCCTATAGGGAGGAGGTCAAAGACATGGCAGTGTGGTGCCAGGACAACAAACTCTCCCTCAACGTGAGCAAGACAAAGGAGCTGATGGTGGACTACAGGAAAAGGAGGGCCGAACACGCCCCCATTCACATCGACAGGGCTGTAGTGGAGCGGGTCGAGAGTTTCAAGTTCCTTGGTGTCCACATCACCAACAA
This sequence comes from Coregonus lavaretus, assembly GCF_964263955.1. Classification (NCBI taxonomy): domain Eukaryota; kingdom Metazoa; phylum Chordata; class Actinopteri; order Salmoniformes; family Salmonidae; genus Coregonus; species Coregonus lavaretus. Next base: position 35,175,225 of record NC_140012.1, on the reverse strand, counting down.
ACTATCGTGGTCCAAACACACCAAGACAGTCGTGAATAATAATAATAATAATAATAATAATAATAATAATAATATGCCATTTAGCAGACGCTTTTATCCAAAGCGACTTACAGTCATGTGTGCATACATTTTTACGTATGGGTGGTCCCGGGGATCGAACCCAATACCCTGGCGTTACAAGCGCCATGCTCTACCAATTGAGCTACAGAGGGCACGACAACACCTTTCCCCCTCAGGAGACTGAAAATACTTGGCATAGGTCCCCAGATCCTCAAAAAGTTCTACAGCTGCACCATCGAGAGCATTTTGACGGGTTGAATCACTGCCTGGTATGGCAACTGCTCGGCATCTGACCGTAAGGCACTACAGAGGGTAGTGCGTACGGCCCAGTACATCTCTTGGGCCAAGCTTCATGCGATCCAGGACCTATATACTAGGCGGTGTCAGAGGAAGGCCCAATAAACTGTCATAGACTCCAGTCACCCAAGTCATAGACTGTTCTCTCTGCTACCGTACGGCAAGCGGTACCGGAGCGCCAAGTCTAGGTCCAAAAGGCTCCTTAACTTCTACCCCCAAGCCATAAGATTGCTGAATAATTAATTAAATGGCCACCCGGACTATTTACATTGCTGCCCCCCCCCATGTTTTTAATCTCATCCTTTAGCTACCCTCAACCCCTCCCATCTATCTCTTCAGACCATCCAGTTTGATTTCTATTTGCCATTTATTTTCAACTGTGCTTTGTTGTTCCACAAAAGTTATGAACCTTTCTATTCTCATAGTTTCTACAGATTGTAAATTAAAGATAAACATTTTTGCTAAAAGTATTATATTATTGATCGATTGACCATGACTTTTCAAATTACCCAGCTGTGCTATTTGCAAAGTTAGCTCCAGGTAAATATTGCAATTCTTCGGCCATTCCTGGACCTGCGACCAAAAACAAGCTACAGTTGAAGTCTGAAGTTTACATACACCTTAGCCAAATACATTTCAACTCAGTTTTTCACAATTCCTGACATTTATCCTAGTAAAAGTTCCCTGTTTTAGGTCAGTTAGGATCACCACTTTATTTTAAGAATGTGAAATGTCAGAATAATAGTAGCGAGAATGATTTATTTCAGGTTTTATTTCTTTCATCACATTCCCAGTGGGTCAGAAGTTTACATACACTCAATTAGTATTTGGTAGCATTGCCTTTAAATTGTTTAACTTGGGTCAAACGTTTCGGGTAAATCAATTTATAAAATGTTTTACATGCGTTTTTCTGGATTTTTTTGTTGCTATTCTGTCTCTCACTGTTCAAATAAACCTTCCATTAAAATTATAGACTGATCATGTCAGTACTTTTTTCCCTCACTGTATGTAAACCTCTGACCCACTGGAATTGTGATACAGTGAATTATAAGTGAAATAATCTGTCTGTAAACAATTGTTGGAAAAATTACTTGTGTCATGCACAAAGTAGATGTCCTAACAGACTTGCCAAAACTATAGTTTGTTAACAAGATATTTGTGGAGTGGTTGAAAAAACGAGTTTTAATGACTCCAACCTAAGTGTATGTAAACTTCCGACTTCAACTCTACATATGGACAGTACCAAAACAAATGATATAATGATTCTGTCTCTATGCAGCAAAATCTGCAGAGCTGGGATGGTTGTATCCCCAACATCATTTTGGTTGCAAGAATTTTGTATAATAATTTAAATAGAAAAATTCAAAATGTTGAATCCAGCATCGATTTGCGTATCAGTTCATAAACCATGTGCCATGGAATCGGTACATCAAAAATCTCTTCCCAACTATTTTGCAATCTATTTGGCAGAGCTGTTAATTTTTTGGTCCTTAAATGAAACTGGTATACTTTTTTATTTATCACAATTTTCTTTAACCAATTTTGGTCTTTAATGCAGGGCCGACAGAGAAGTTCCTTACTTTTTCCCCCTTCAACTTGCCTCTTCCATTTTTGCGGTACTGCTACAATTAGTTGGTTGTAATTTTGAGAAGAGCATACATTTCCATATATTTAGGTTAGCTGCATGTGTGACGTAACTCCACCAGTTCTAAAAAGTCTCCATAATACAGTGCATTCAGAAAGTATTCAGACCCCTTGACTTTTTCCACATTTTGTTACGTTACAGCCTTATTCTAAAATTGATTAAATTGTTTTGTTTTTTCTTAATCAATCTACACACAATGCCTCATAATGACAAACCAAAAACAGGTTTTAGAAATGTTTGCAAATGTATTAAAAGAAAAAAACTGAAACATAACATTAGATAAGTATTCAGACCCTTTCCTCAGTACTTTGTTGAAGCACCTTTGGCAGCGATTACTGCCTTGAGCCTTCTGGGGTATGACGCTACAAGCTTGGCACACCTGTATTTGGGGAGTTTCTCCCATTCTTCTCTGCAGATCCTCTCAAGCTCTGTCAGGTTGGATAGGGAGTGTCGCTGCACAGCTATTTTCAGGTATCTCCAGAGATGTTAGATCGGGTTCAAGTCCAGGCTCTGGCTGGACCACTCAAGGACATTCAGAGACTTGTCCCGAAGCCACTCCTGTGTTGTCCTGTTGGAAGGTGAACCTTCGCCCCAGTCTGAGGTCCTGAGCACTCTGGAGCAGGTTTCATCAAGGATCTCTCGGTACTTTGCTCCATTCATCTTTCCCTCGATCCTGACTAGTCTACCAGTCCCTGCCGATGAAAAACATCCCCACAGCATGATGTTGCCACCACCAAACGTCACCGTAGGGATGGTGCCAGGTTTCCTCCATACGTGATGCTTGGCATTCAGCCAAAAGTGTTCAATCTTGGTTTCATCAGATCAGATAATCTTGTTTCTCATGGTCTGAGAGTCATTTAGGTAACTTTTGGCAAACTATAAATGTGCAAAAATATATAAATACCTGTTTTTGCTTTGTCATTATGGGGTATTGTGTGTAGATTGATGAGGGGGAAAAAACAATTTAATCAATTTTAGAATAAGGCTGTAACATAACAAAATGTGGAAAAAGTCAAGGGGTCTGAATACTTTCCGAATGCACTTTATACATACACACCTTTATGAGCTGGATTGCCTGTCTTTGCAATTAGTTTATTTTCGTTTGCGCTCATTAACATATTAATGGAAATTCGCTATTATTTGTGGTATTTTTGTTCGCTTGTTTTTTTTGGCACACCCTTGTGTACTAAGCCGATAGTACCGTAAATCCTGGAATGAGAGAAGGACGGTATGACAATATGAAAATCTGGATACCGCCCAACCCTAGAGCAAAGCCAATGCTTTGACCACATGTATGTCCTATCTAGTGAGAGAAAGTTAGAGAGAGAAAAAGAGAGCACAAGAGACTGATTAAGTGTCTTTAAACTCCACAGTAATCAGGCCAGTAAATTAGCCACGGTTCAAAGTTTCCACTTTCAACAGAGAATCTCAACGTATCAGTGTGAAGCGTAGAAGAGAAGAAGAGACAAGGGAATGGAACAACAAAAAGCAGGCCATGCATGCGTCTTCAAAACACGTGTCCAAATCCACTTTCCCATCCAAAGCAAGTAATGATACAAGCAACAGAAGTGATCGATCAATGTTGAGGGCTTTTTAAAAGGGTTCTTCGCAGACTACCGATGGCGCTCGCAGGACTCAAGGTCTTTTATCAGACGACATTGTGTTTCATTCTGGAAATGTTTCTCTGAGGATGCAGTAGAGGCCTCCAGCCAGGCATGTGTTAGCCTAGTCATTGTCACGGCTCTGGGCACTAGTAGTAGCACTGTTGCTTTTAATTTTTACTTCCTCCATAATGATAATTCAAGAGACTCGAATCACGAGAATGAATGGCTTTCTGCCAAAATGCACAGGGACGGCGTTAAATACAGTACCCCCTTGCCCGTCCAAATAAAATATTGAAATATTGATAATTTATTTGACTGAGACGCGCACTGACAGAAAGACGCATCAATCTCAGTTAAAGCATCCGAGCGAGCAAAACAGCACCCCTCTGTCTCAGTATGTGTATTTGTATTTATTATGGATCCAAGGCAGCAGCTACTCTTCCTGGGGTCCAGCAAAATTAAGGCAGTTATACATTTTAAAAACATTACAATACATTCATAACAGATTTCACAACATATTGAGTATGTGCCCTCAGGCCTCTACTCTATTACCACATATCTATAACACAAAATCCTTGTGTACATGTGTGTATAGTGCGCATGTTATCGTGTGTTTGTATGCATGTATCTGATGCTGTCTGGACCAAAAGAGTATGGCATGTCATACTATTTCTGGCCAGACAGGATCAAGTACATGGGCTACATATAGAGGGGCGCTGTTTCGCTCGCTCTGAAGCTTTCTCCGGTGATATAGTTTCAGCAGAGAGAAAGAGGCGAAGCGAGAGGGCTCACTATATATGCAGACCTAAGCTTGTCGCCTGCCTTCCCGCCTTTGAGACAAAGACTCCCATTGTTAGAGCGGAGACATGAGCATATCATCATTATATACAGATCTCTGGTTTCAGCCTCTTGCGAATTGGAAAGGAATGTTGGCGGGTGCACAGTGCACTGTTAGGATGCTGGATTGCCCTAAAGTAAATTGATGTTAGGTAATTACATAATTACTCCTGTCTAAATAAAATCATTCAAAATACTTCACCAGGGAGCATGACTTAGCAACAGAGGATCATTAGCTTCTTAAAAAAAATTGCTGTTGCTTGTTTCAAATCACAAGTGTGTAGGCCTATGCCTATTTGGGAAGCCCGCAATTTGGGTAGTGGGCGTGGCAGTAGGTCTAGCTGATAGAGTTGCGGTTGTCAGTGAAAATCGTCTAAAATGTGTGTGAAGATAATGTGTCTTGAGTATAATTGAAAATGTTGCATCAAGAAGAAGGGGAGGGGAGTGTGGCGTCTTTCTCTAGAAGCATGCATATGTAGGAAAGTGCCCATTTGGCAATGTCTGATTTCTGATTGTCAACACGTACACCACTAATAAGCTGAGTTTCTCAGTCATTTTTTCTTCACCTCACACAAGTCAACGAAGTCTGTTTTTTTAACATCCATTGCGAATGATTTGAAAAATCTTTCCAACACTCCCGGCCTCGATAATCACCAAGCCTCTGTGTGAAAGAGCAAAATATCATGATCTGATGATCCCATATATCCAGTGGAAACGTCATAAAAACGTCAGCTATCTGTCCCGAGCTTAACTGCCGCAGGAAACTCTGAGGGCCCGGAACAGGCTAGTTGATACAATGTTGCAAGTTCGCTAGCAACAGCTTCGGCCCAGACCCAGTGATGATTTGATACAAGTTGCACAAGTCAAGACAGATAAAGGGAGGCATACAGGTGATTGAATTTTCATCAGGATATTTTCTACTGTTTTTATTTGTCGGCTTTAGGCCTACTGTATGTATTTGACTTAGTTGACGATGGAAGTTGTAGGCCTACTGCTGCATTGGTCAATAGGCTATCTCTGAGTTCTATACTCTAATTTCTTTAGACGACAATGGATCACTGTGTATCAATGTGTCCATATAGCAGAGGCTGGTGCTCTCGCCATAGTTACATTTTTACTTTTTAGATTTGTATCATTTTACTTCAGATTTTTATATTTAGCCACGTGACAATGATTTTGAGAAAGGAAAAAGTTATTATTGAAATGAAACTGTTCCACGAAAATGTACATATAAAAATAATATTCATAACTGGCACGCAGATCGGTAGAAATAGTAGGATAAATTGTAAGCCAAAGTTGAAACTCACAAGCTGCCTATGGTCTTTACTATTACACCCATATAAAGAATTGTGAACGTGCAAGCGTGTGCACACATAGGAGGTCCCGTGAAAAAACGCGCCCGCCTATGGAAATCGAAGACCCAATCAACTGATTCGTTCTGGCACTGGCCCTGTTTGTACTCGTCCATGTTCCCAGTCACCTTTAAATGCGGTGGTTCACGCTTTCAGTATTGCGCAAATGCTTCCATCTATCCATGGTTTTTGGTTTGGATAAGTTCTAATCGTCACAGTGGGAACAACATACTCTATGCACTTCCTGATGAACCCGGTCACCGAGTCAGTGTATACGTCAATGTTATTCTCAGAGGCAACCCTGAACATATCCCAGTCCAGTTGATCAAAACAATCTTGAAGCATAGATTCCGATTGGTTAGACCAACATTGAACAGTCCTTACCACAGGTACTTCCTGTTTAAGTTTCTGCCTATGGGAATGGAGGAGCAGAATGGAGGCGTGATCTGATTTGCCAAAGGGAGGGTGGAGGAGGACCTTGTAGCCTTCCCAGAAAGGGGATTAACAATCGTCAAGAATTCTTGATGAGCGAGTAGCCAAAGCAATGTGTTGATAAAACTTCAGTAGCGTTTTCCTCAGATTTGTTTTATTAAAGTCCCTAGCTACAATAAATGCAGCCTCAGGATATGCAGTTCCAGTTTGCACAAAGTTCAGTGTAGTTCCTTGAGAGCTGTCCTGGTGTTGGCTTGAGGGGGAATATACATGGCCGTGACGATGACCGAAGATAATTCTCTCAAGAGGTAATGCGGTCAGCATTTGATAGTGAGGTATTCAAGATTGTGAGAACAAAGGGACTTGAGTTCCTGTATGTTATCACAATTACACCATGAGAAGTTAATCATGAAATATACACCTCCGCCTTTCTTTTTCCCAGAGAGTTCTTTTTTCCTGTCTGCACAATGTACAGAGAACCTCGCTGGCTGTCTGGATGGGGACAGTATATTCGGAGAGAGACATGATTCTGTGAAACAGAGTATGTTACAGTCCCTGATGTCTCTCTGTAAGGAGATCCTCGCCCTGAGCTTGTCTACTTTATTGTCCAGGGACTGAACATTAGCAAGTAATATACTCGGAAGCAGTGGATGGTATGCACGCCTCCTGAGTCTGACTAAAAGCCCTGTAGCTCTGTATTCCTCTTCTATGTCGGCAGCATCTTGGAGCAGTCCCTGGGATGAGTGGAAATGCCTCGGGGGTATGAACAAATGATCCAAATCAGGAAAGTCACATTTCTAGTCAAAATGCTGGTGAGTGACCGCCGATCTAATATCCAAAAGTTATTTCCGGCTGTAGGTAATAATGCAAGAAACGTTTTCAGCAAATAAAGTAAGAAATAACACACAAAAAAATATATACTGCAAAGTTGGCTGGGAGCTAGGAACAGGGTGACCATGTCTGTCGGTGCCATCTTGTCTTCAGGTGTAGGGCAGTCTTCTTAGAGGCATATGCCACACAGCAGCAATGTACCAAACATTTGATGTTGAAGAAGAAAAACCCTCAGAATGGTTTGAGACTAGGGATGCTTCCACTTTGAGGTTTTGGCCTGGGCCCTCCTTAAAAGGATGTGTTTTTAAGCAAAATAAGGCAGGGAATCAATCCAACATAGATTAACAGCCTACACACAGCGATATACTTTTTAAGGCAATTTGCACGATGTCCGCAGCGATCACGTCCACAAATGGCCAACTGTGGTTTATCTCCATGATCATCAACAATCAACAAAGTGCATATTCTCTCCCACAAAAATTCCATGTTTTCACATTCATCTGACACATACCCCACTAAATAAGAGCATGGTGGAGTTGCATATTAGGGCCTGTTTTCTTATTCCAGTTTGAATAATCAGTCATCAATGATTTGATTGCCAAAAAATACCTCTACCTGAGGATCCTTTCCCGGCATTATGTTGAGGAGACTTTATGAAATATAGTTTATTGATGTGTTTCCACTTTCCAGAATATAAATGTTTATCTTTATCAATCTCTTCCTCCCCTATCTGCTGTGAGTCAGTCATCTTCCCCTTTGAGCCCAACCTTTTCCAGTTACCTGTTAACTAATGGATTTAACAGCGACTGACTACACTGCCAGGGACTAAACGTTATGTAACTCCCATAAAAACAAACTTTTAAATCACTAATAATAAATCCTCTGATACAACACATTGGAAACATTGAGATTTGAGCCAGAAACAAATATTTATCTGTTTTTCATGTTTGTTGGTAACATATCACAAAGCGCTCAGGACTAATATATTTTGCAGGCAGAACAGACGTTAATATCTCCAATCAACTGACCTAAAAACAAACATAAATCTATGAATACCTATAAAGTAAGACTTTGAACGTTTCAAAAATATACTATTCAGGACAAGAACAAATTATATTTTACGAGCCTCCCCAAAACTGCTAAAGTGAAGCAGCTGCGTACGTGCTTCACTTGTAAAACCTGTCACTTATCTTATCAGCCATGTTTAGGATGTTTGGAAGCTAAGAATAGGACTGAACTACTTATAAGCAAAAGGACAGGGATACTTACTGAGAAAAAGTTTTACTTTACCTGGCTACCGCTCTGCATAAGAGCGTCTGCTAAATGGCTAAAATGTAAATGTACTGACAGGGAGGGAGTAGATATGAGGGGCTAGGGCAGTATTAGTAATGATTACAGTAATGAATCTATCACAATGTAAACAACAGTTGTCATTCAAGACACATTACACACATTAAGTGGGGCAAGCAAATGACTACGTAGTGTTGTAACCTCATCTATCTACTGAAAAGCAATAACATCCATATCATCCAGAGTTTTATGGGCTGAATTCTTATTTTTAAGGGGGGTGGGGGGGGGGGTATTGTTCTGATAAAGAATGTGGAGAGCAGACAATCTTTTCAGCAGAGTTTTTTCAGCTAAACTTGTTTTGGTATACAGCTAAGGGATCGAGTTGTGATAAAGTAAGACAGTTGTGCTAAGCTCATGCCAATTTATAAATAAATTATGTTATTCAAGAATCAACCATAACTCATCTATCTGCTGAAGAGATTGTCTGCTCTCTGCATTCTTTATCAGGACAAAAAAGCCCCTTGCTTCCCTCCCTGACAGCGCCGACACTTGTTTTGGTATACAGCTAAGGGATGTGGCGGGGGGAAGCAAATGGCTTTTTTGTCCTGATAAAGATTTCGGAGAGCAGACAATCTCTTCAGCAGATGAGTTACAGTGAAAAGGTCTTGGCACCCCAACCTGTCCTGGAATCCAGGAGTAGTCTGTCTGAGGCTGATCGTCCCGTCTTTAAAGCTACAGTCTGGGATTCGTTTTTCAGCTAAACGACAGACCCGCCACTTGTTTAGTTATACAGCGGCGCAGCGGTCTAAGGCACTGCATCTCAGTGCTTGAGGCGTCACTACAGACCTCCTGGTTCGATTCCAGGCTGTATCACAACCGGCCGTGATTGGGAGTCCCATAGGGCGGCGCACAATTGGCCCAGCGTCGTCCGGGTTTGGCCGGTGTAGGTCGTCATTGTAAATAAGAATTTGTTCTTAACTGACTTGCCTAGTTAAATAAAGGTAAAATTAAAATAAAAAGTAAGAGAGTTGTGCTAAGCTCATGCCGATTCATAAGTTATATTCTACAAGAATCAATGGATAAATATCAAGAATTGAAATTACCCTTAAACAGATGTAGTCCCCTGTAGCTCAGTTGGTAGAGCATGGCACTTGCAACGCCAGGGTTGTGGGTTCGTTTCCCACGGGGGGCCAGTATGAAAATGTAAGTCGCTCTGGATAAGAGCGTCTGCTAAATGACGTAAATGTAATTCCGAGGAGTGAGGCATGTCTTCTGCAGCTGCTCTGTGGGCCAGAGAGAGGAGTAGTATTTGTATTTATTATGGATCCCCATTAGCTGCTGCCAAGGCAGTTATACCATTTTTAATACATTCATTACAGAATTCACAACACACTAAGTGTGTGCCCTCAGACCCATACTCTACTACCACATATCAACAACACAAAGTCCATGTGTACACATACAGTGGGGAAAAAAAGTATTTAGTCAGCCACCAATTGTGCAAGTTCTCCCACTTAAAAAGATGAGAGAGGCCTGTAATTTTCATCATAGGTACACGTCAACTATGACAGACAAATTGAGAAAAAAAAATACAGAAAATCCCATTGTAGGATTTTTAATGAATTTATTTGCAAATTATGGTGGAAAATAAGTATTTAGTCACCTACAAACAAGCAAGATTTCTGGCTCTCACAGACCTGTAACTTCTTCTTTAAGAGGCTCCTCTGTCCTCCACTCGTTACCTGTATTAATGGCACCTGTTTGAACTTGTTATCAGTATAAAAGACACCTGTCCACAACCTCAAACAGTCACACTCCAAACTCCACAATGGCCAAGACCAAAGAGCTGTCAAAGGACACCAAAAACAAAATTGTAGACCTGCACCAGGCTGGGAAGACTGAATCTGCAATAGGTAAGCAGCTTGGTTTGAATAAATCAACTGTGGGAGCAATTATTAGGAAATGGAAGACATACAAGACCACTGATAATCTCCCTCAATCTGGGGCTCCACGCAAGATCTCACCCCGTGGGGTCAAAATGATCACAAGAACGGTGAGCAAAAATCCCAGAACCACACGGGGGGACCTAGTGAATGACCTGCAGAGAGCTGGGACCAAAGTAACAAAGCCTACCATCAGTAACACACTACGCCGCCAGGGACTCAAATCCTGCAGTGCCAGACGTGTCCCCCTGCTTAAGCCAGTACATGTCCAGGCCCGTCTGAAGTGCATTTGGATGATCCAGAAGAGGATTGGGAGAATGTCATATGGTCAGATGAAACCAAAATATAACTTTTTGGTAAAAACTCAACTCGTCATGTTTGGAGGACAAAGAATGCTGAGTTGCATCCAAAGAACACCATACCTACTGTGAAGCATGGGGTTGGAAACATCATGCTTTGGGGCTGTTTTTCTGCAAAGGGACCAGGACGACTGATCCGTGTAAAGGAAAGAATGAATGGGGCCATGTATCGTGAGATTTTGAGTGAAAACCTCCTTCCATCAGCAAGGGCATTGAAGATGAAACGTGGCTGGGTCTTTCAGCATGACAATGATCCCAAACACACCGCCCGGGCAACGAAGGAGTGGCTTCGTAAGAAGCATTTCAAGGTCCTGGAGTGGCCTAGCCAGTCTCCAGATCTCAACCCCATAGAAAATCTTTGGAGGGAGTTGAAAGTCTGTGTTGCCCAGCGACAGCCCCAAAACATCACTGCTCTAGAGGAGATCTGCATGGAGGAATGGGCCAAAATACCAGCAACAGTGTGTGAAAACCTTGTGAAGACTTACAGAAAACGTTTGACCTGTGTCATTGCCAACAAAGGGTATATAACAAAAGTATTGAGAAACTTTTGTTATTGACCAAATACTTATTTTCCACCATCATATGCCAATAAATTCATTAAAAATCCTACAATGTGATTTTCTGAAAAAGAAATTCTCATTTTGTCTGTCACAGTTGACGTGTACCTATGATGAAAATTACAGGCCTCTCTCATCTTTTTAAGTGGGAGAACTTGCACAATTGGTGGCTGACTAAATACTTTTTTTCCCCACTGTATAGTGCCTATGTTATCAAGTGTGTGTATGCATGTGTCTGTTCCTATGTTTGTGTTGCTTCACAGTCCCCGCTGTTCCATAAGGTGTATTTGTATCTATTTTTTAAAAATCTGATTCTACTGCTGGCATCAGTTACCTGATGTGGAATAGAGTTCCATGTAGTCATGGCTCTATGTAGTACTGTGCACCTCCCATAGTTTGTTCTGGACTTGGGGACTGTGAAGAGACCTCTGGTGGCATGTCTTGGGGGGTATGCATGGGTGTCTGAGCTGTGTGCTAGTCGTTTAAACAGACAGCTCGGTGCTTTCAACATGTCAATACCTCTCACAAATACAAGTAGCGATGAAGTCAATCTGTCCACATGATTTATTACAAGATTTAGTTGAGGTTTAGGTTTTAGTGAATGATTTGTCCCAAATACAATGCTTTTAGTTTTGGAAATATTTAGGACTAACTTATTTCTTGCCACCCATTCTAAAACTAACTGCAGCTCTTTGTTAAGTGTTGCAGTCATTTCATTTGCTGTAGTAGCTGACATGTATAGTGTTGAGTCATCCACATTCATAGACACACTGACTTTACTCAAAGCCAGTGGCATGTCATTAGTAAAGTTTGAAAAAAGTAAGGGGCCTAAACAGCTGCCCTGGGGAATTCCTGATTCTACCTGGATTAGTGCTGTCTGCTGGCGCCATATGAAGTCATTAAGAAACATAGGCTGTGCGTACCAAATTGCACCCTATTCCCTATATAGTGCACTACTTTTGACCAGGGCCAGTAGGGCCCCTATTCACTATATAGGGAATACAGTGCCATTTGGAACACAGACATAGCTTTCCTCTCAGAAAGGTGTTGAGGAAGAGCCAAGCAGTGATGGAAGGAAAGGTGAATATTAAGACAATAACGTCAGCATGGAAAGAGGAGACTCGTTTCCAGAATAAGTTGAAATCTTTCTCTCCCTTCTGTCCCAAAGAGGACTATGATCACCTGACTGTAAAAACTGATATTACCTTAGACACTGAGGCACCCTATAGTTCTCCTTCAAAAGTTGTTGACTAACCTAATTGGTACTGGCTGTTGACAAAGTCTAACAGTAGCCTATTCTATTCTAAAAGCAACCAATCCTGACATGAACACATAATAAACACAAGCCAAGTCAACCTGGATACCATCATCTCTTCAACTCTTAAACTTTCCCTCTGAGTACTGTTGAACAGTGAGTTATACAACCTTTATGTGATTTAAACACTGACTAAGTCTCCACTCCAGGCTTTTGGACCAAGTCCTGATCTTTAATGATCCTAGAGGGCTTCCATATTCTCCCAACAAGAAGACTTATGATATCAGGGGATCTCATAGGAACAAAGCATGTCAAGGAACTTTCAATGTTCTGTATCCACCACTTCAGATGAGGTCCAACATCTCCTCCTGAACCTGAAGTCATCAAGACAGGATGACAGAGGCACTCAATCCGTTTTACAACTCTCACCTCACATGCTGATGGAAAGGAACACTTTGGCCTAACATCCCCTCAAGTCAAGTCGGGTTAACGGGGGCCTCTAGGGCACTGCTTCTTTCCTCAATAGCAGTGACGTTAATCACCACACAACTAAATAACTAAACCGGCTACCAGTCTTACTAAAAGTAGCCTCGTTCTATCATTCTGTCTCTGTTTAGGGTCTAACACAGCTCAGTGTGAAACTGTACTGTACCTCAAACTATCATCGCTTCAAACACCCTGAAGGTGCATTATGTTTTTTGATACCAGCACTAGGATTAAACTGAACCCTGAAGCTCTGAAATCCGAGGTAGACATTATAAATAGCCCTAGCACTGATGGACTAAACAGAGACAGGAGTGAAAGTGGAGCTGGAGGAAGCAGAGTAGTTGGAGAGCATGTTGATTTACAGGTAAGAAAGGCTTGTGCTATGGCGCTGAGTGTTCTCTGGACACACTGCTTAGTGGGGTATTAAACATCCCCAGGGTGGTATTTAGCACACACGCATATGCATGCACGCACGCACACACGCATGAACACACACACACACACATGCACACACTCCTTGAAGATGACACTGCATTGGATAGCAGCAGCCTTACAGGCTCCTGACCAATTCTGCTATTTTGTCAATTTTTTTTACTCTGATCTTATATTTTGGGCAAATAATGTCTCTGCCATCATTTCCTATAACCGAAAACAGCTTCTGGATATCAGAACAGCGATCACTAACCTCGGTTTGGATGAAAAACATTTATTCAACGAGTCGGCAGCTCTGGACGTTCCGCTGACTCCGGACCAGGCCTTTTATTTAATTATTTTTACCTTTATTTTAACAAATGTGCTCTGTATATACAACATAAATATACACTTTATACCCAAACACACATTAAAATACAAAAATACAGTCATGGGAAGCACAAATAAAACATCACAAATCATCCAGAAAAACAGTTACATTCATCCACAAATAAGTCCCCAATCAATACTTTAAATTGCCCGAATGGCACTGAAACATCAAGATGCAATGTATTTTGAATTTTGTTCCAGCAATACGGTGCATTAAACTAAAAGCAGATTTACCTGGCTCAGTGGAGACCCTAGGAACCTCAAGAGCAACTCAGGTGTACCTGTGGATGTATTTCAAGGCCTACCTTCAAACTCAGTGCCTCTTTGCTTGACATCATGGGAAAATCAAAAGAAATCAGCCAAGACCTCAGAAAAATAATTGTAGACCTCCACAAGTCTGGTTCATCCTTGGGAGCAATTTCCAAACACCTGAAGGTACCACGTTCATCTGTACAAACAATAGTATGCAAGTATAAACACCATGGGACCACGCAGATGTCATACCGCTCAGGAAGGAGACGCGTTCTGTCTCCTAGAGATGAACGTACTTTGGTGCGAAAAGTGCAAATCAATCCCAGAACAACAGCAAAGGACCTTGTGAAGATGCTGGAAGAAACAGGTACAAACAGTCGTGGTCAAAAGTTTTGAGAATGACACAAGTATTGGTCTTCACAAAGTTTGCTGCTTCAGTGTTTTTAGATATTTCTGTCAGATGTTACTATGGTATACTGAAGTATAATTACAAGCATTCCATAAGTGTCACAGGCTTTTATTAACAATTACATTAAGTTTATGCAAAGAGTCAATATTTGCAGTGTTGACCCTTCTTTTTCAGAATTTGTGGGTTATGTTTGTCCACCCGCCTCTTGAGGATTGACCACAAGTTCTCAATGGGATTAAGGTCTGGGGAGTTTCCTGGCCATGGACCCAAAATGTCTATGTTTTGTTCCCCGAACCACTTAGTTATCACTTTTGCCTTATAGCAAGGTGCTCCATCATGCTGGAAAATGCATTGTTCGTCACCAAACTGTTCTTGGATGGTTGGGAGAAGTTGCTCTCGGAGGATGTGTTGGTACCATTCTTTATTCATGGCTGTGTTCTTAGCCAAAATTGTGAGTGAGCCCACTCCCTTGGCTGAGAAGCAACCCCACACATGAATGGTCTCAGGATGCTTTACTGTTGGCATGACACATGACTGATGGTAGCGCTCACCTTGACAAGCTTTTTTCCGGATGACCCAAACAATCTGAAAGGGGATTCATCAGAGAAAATGACTTTACCCCAGTCCTCAACAGTCCAATCCCTGTACCTTTTGCAGAATATCAGTCTGTCCCTGATGTTTTTCCTGGAGAGAAGTGGCTTCCTCGCTGCCCTTCTTGACACCAGGCCATCCTTCAAAAGACTTTGCCTCACTGTGCGTGCAGATTTAGGAGACGGTCCTGGCGCTTGCTGGACCTTCTTGGGCGCCCTGAAGCCTTCTTCACAACAATTGAACCGCTCTCCTTGAAGTTCTTGATAATCCGATAAATGGTTGATTTAGGTGCAATCTTACTAGCAGCAATATCCTTGCCTGTAAAGCCCTTTTTGTGCAAAGCAATGATGACAGCACGTGTTTCCTTGCAGGTAACCATGGTTAACAGAGGAAGAACAATGATTTCAAGCACTACCCTCCTTTTAAAGCTTCCAGTCTGTTATTCTAACTCAATCAGCATGACAAAGTGATCTCCAGCCTTGTCCTCGTCAACACTCTCACCTGTGTTAACGAGAGAATCACTGACATGATGTCAGCTGGTCCTTTTGTGGCAGGGCTGAAATGCAGTGGAAATGTTTTTTGGGGATTAAGTTAATTTTCATGGCAAAGAGGGACTTTGCAATTAATTGCAATTCATTTGATCACTCTTCATAACATTCTGGAATATATGCAAATTGCCATCATAAAAACTGAGGCAGCAGACTTTGTGAAAATGTATATTTGTGTCATTCTCAAAACTTTTGACCACAACTGTATATCCACAGTAAAACGAGTCCTATATCGACATAACCTGAAAGGCCACTCAACAAGGAAGAAGCCACTCCTCTCAAACCGCCATAAAAAGCCAGACTACGGTTTGCAACTGCACATGGGGAAAAAGATCGTACTTTATGGAGAAATGTCCTCTGGTCTGATTAAACAAAAATAGAACTGTTTGGCCATAATGACCATCGTTATGTTTGGAGGAAAAAGGAGGTTATTGGAAGCCGAACAACACCATCCCAACCGTGAAGCACGGGGCTGGCAGCATCATGCTGTGGGGGTGCTTTGCTGCAGTAGGAACTGGTGCACTTCACAAAATAGATGGCATCATGAGGAATTAAAATTATGTGGATATATTGAAGCAACATCTCAAGACATCAGTCAAGAAGTTTAAGCTTGGTCGCAAATGGGTCTTCCAAATGGACAATGACTCCAAGCATACTTCCAAAGTTGTGGCAAAATGGCTTAAGGACAACAAAGTCAAGGTATTGGAGTGGCCATCACAAAGCCCTGACCTCAATCCTATAGAACATTTGTGGGCAGAACTGAAAAAGTGTGTGCGAGCAAGGAGGCCTACAAACCTGACTCAGTTACACCAGCTCTGTCAGGGTGAATGGGCCAAAATTCACCCAACTTATTGTGGGAGGCTTGTGGAAGGCTACCCGAAACGTTTGACCCAAGTTAAACAATTTTAAGGCAATGCTACCAAATAATAATTGAGTGTGTGTAAACTTTTGACCCACTGGGAATGTGATGAAATAAATAAAATATGAAATAAATATTATTCTGACATTTCACATTCTTAAAATAAAGTGGTGATCCTAACTGACCTAAGACAGGGACTTTTTACTAGGATCAAAAGTCAGGAATTGTGAAAAACTGATTTTAAATGTATTTGGCTAAGGTGTTACACAGGAAGCGGCACAGGTCCTAATCCAGGCACTTGTCATCTCCCGTCTGGACTACTGCAACTCGCTGTTGGCTGGCCTCCCTGCCTGTGCCATTAAACCCCTACAACTCATCCAGAATGCCGCAGCCCGTCTGGTGTTCAACCTTCCCAAGTTCTCTCACGTCACCCCCCTCCTCCGCACACTCCACTGGCTTCCAGTTGAAGCTCGCATCCGTTACAAGACCATGGTGCTTGCCTATGGAGCAGTGAGGGGAACGGCACCTCTGTACCTTCGGGCTCTGATCAGTCCCTACACCCAAACGAGGGCATTGCGTTCATCCACCTCTGGCCTGCTGGCTCCCCTTGTCCCTACACCCAAACGAGGGCATTGCGTTCATCCACCTCTGGCCTGCTGGCTCCCCTTCCTCTGCGGAAGCATAGTTCCCGCTCAGCCCAGTCAAAACTGTTCGCTGCTCTGGCACCCCAATGGTGGAACAAGCTCCCTCACGACGCCAGGACAGCGGAGTCACTCACCACCTTCCGGAGACATTTGAAACCCCACCTCTTTAAGGATTACCTGGGATAGGATAAAGTAATCCTTCTACCCCCCCCCCCCCCCCCAAAAAAAAATTGTAAAGTGGTTTTCCCACTGGCTATAGGGTGAATGCACCAATTTGTGAGTCGTTCTGGATAAGAGCGTCTGCTAAATGACGTAAATGTGCCCTTGAGCAAGGCACTTAACCCTAATTGCTCCTGTAAGTCGCTCTGGATAAGAGCGTCTGCTAAATGACTAAAATGTAAAATGTAATGTAAATGTGTGTGTAAACCTCTGACTTCAAATGTATATGAAGTTGACCATTTTTAACATATTGACCAATGGTGTTAATAGAGAACTCGAAAGAGGAAGCACTGGCGAAAGAGAGGCAGGCGAGCCGGCACCCTTTAAAAGACTACGTCGGCGAGCAAATATGCCGTCATTGCCCTCTGTTTTATTGGTGAACGTGCAATCATTGGAGAACCAACTGGATGAGCTCAGTTCAAGACTATCCTATCAACGGGACCTGACAAACGGCAATATCCTATGTTTCTCAGCATCGTGTCTGAATGAGGACATGGATATACTGTACATCTCAACGGTTTTTCTATGCATCGTCAAGAATGGACGGCAGACTCGGGTAAGACGAAGGGAGGAGGGGTGTGTTTCTTTGTTAACAACAGCTGGTGTGCGATATCTAATTTTAAGGAAGTCTCAAGTTTTTGCTCGCCTGAGTTAGAATACCTCATGATAAGCTGCAGACCATACTATTTACCAAGAGAGTTTTCATCTATATTTTTCGTAGCTGCCTATTTACCACCACAAACCGATGATGGCACTAAGACCGCACTCAACGAGCTGTATAGGGCCATAAGCAAACAAGAAAATGCACATTCAGAGACTGCGTTTTTCGTAGCCGGTGATTTTAATTCAGGGAAACGGAAATTTGTTTTACCTCATTTTTACTAGCATGTCACCTGTGCAACTAGAATGAAAAAACTCTAGATCACCTTTATTGCATACACAGAAACACATACAAGGCCCTCCCTCGCCATCCATTTGGCAAATCAGACCATAACTCTATCCTCATGCTTTCTGCATACAAGCAAAAACTCAAACAGGAAGTACCAGTGATGCACTCAATACAGAAGTGGTCCGATGGATGCTAAGCTACAGGACATTTTTGCTAGCACAGATTGGAATATGTTCCGGGATCTCACTCTCTATAGCCGATGTGAGTAAGACCTTTAAGCAGGTTAACATTCGCAAGGCCGCGGCCCAGACGGAATACCAGGATGCGTACTCAGAGCATGCGCTGACCAGCTGGCAAGTATCTTCACCGACATTTTCAACCTATCCCTGACCCGGTCTGTAATACCAACTTGTTTCATGCAGACAACCATAATACCCGTGCCCAAGACCGCCAAGGTAACCTGCCTAACTGACTATTGCCCTGTAGCACTCACATCTATAGCCTTGAAATGCTTTGAAATCACATCAACACCATCATCCCAGACACCCTGAACCCACACCAATTCACATACCGCCCCAACAGATCGACAGATGACACAATCTCTATTGCGTTCCACACTGCCCTCACCCACCTGGACAAAAGGAATACCTATGTAAAAATGCTGTTCATTGACTACAGCTCAGCATTCAACACCATAGTCTCCTCCAAGCTCATCACCAAGCTCAGGACCCTGGAACTGATCACCTCATTCTGCAACTGGATCCTGGACCACAGAAGGTGAGGGTATGCAACAACACATCCGCCACGCTGACCATCAACACGGGGGCCCCTCAGGGGTGTGTGCTTAGTCTCCTTCTGTACTCCCTGTTCACCCACGACTGCGTGGCCATGCACAACTCCAACACCATCATCAAGTTTGCTGACGACACAGCGGTGGTAGGACCAGGGTTTGTACAGACAGTGGCAAGTTAAATTCAAGGACTTTTAAGTACTTTTTCAAGCGCTAATATTTATTTTCAAGGACCATCGATTTGTAATAGTTCATATTATGCAATGGTTTCTAGTCGCCACCAGATGGCAGTATATCGCCACAACCTCATGACAAAAAAGCTCTGGTGGTTATTGCAGAGAAAAAGTCACATAATGTAGAATTGGCGCCAGCGCAGGATGCAGCGTTGTGTCTTTCACCTTTCATGTGGCTCTTTAGGGCCAATTCACCCATGCTCGCAATGTCAAAGTCTGACAAATGTTTTGCACCTTGGGTTGGTTGGGTCCGGCATTTTAGCTATCGATGTGACTTTTGGAGGCGCCTAATCAGTCAGTTCTGTACCTGCCTGGCTGAGTGGCAGTGTGGGTGGAATCAGCAAGCTCGCCTGGCAACCACATCGCGAAACACGTGAGGAAATAAAACTCGGTAGTCTGTCTGGAAATTAATTTGCAAGACCAATACATTTTTCTAATATTTTTCATAAACATATTTCATCATTATCTGTTCTCTCATTTTAATTCAAGTACTTTTCAAAGTGCCAAATTCAAGTATTTTAAGCACCTCAAGCACCTTGTACGAACCCTGTAGGACTGATCACCGACGACAATGAGGCAGCCTATAGGGAGGAGGTCAGAGACCTGGCAGACCATTAGTACAAAGTGGGATTCAGCTCATTTTCCTTTCCATGGAATCCACACAGCAGACATTACCAGACCTGGGTTCAAATACTTATCGAAATACTTTCAATTAACTTGATTAACTTGAATATAACCAATGGTATAGTTCCAAAATTGCAAACCCCACCCATCTGGCACCCCGGGCAGGCTCAAGCAAACACTCAAAGTATTTGAAAAAACAAACAAATACCATTATTTGAACCCAGGTCTGTAATCCTGGGGGTTCTCTATGGAATCCAACACAGCAGCAGACATCACAGTGTGTTTTTGTATGCTGGGCCTCCCTCTGAGGCTGTGTCCAATATCCGACTGATAGGAGAGCAAGTCCAAGGGGAGCAGGACAAAAACATAAACCAGAGGCCTTATTCTAGGTCTGTTTTATGCATTACCACCATTTTCAGACTGACTTGAGTCCGTACGGATATTTATTTTACAATAACATAACAAGAGAGGGAGCGAGGTGAGTTGGAGGAAGTACACTACATGAGCAATACTATGTGGACACCTGCTCGACGAACATATAATTCCAAAATCATGGGCAATAATATGGAGTTGGTCACTCCTTTGCTGCTATAACAGCCTCCACTCTTCTGGCAAGGCTTTCTACTAGATGTTGGAACATTGCTGCAGGGACTTGCTTCCATTCAGCCACAAGAGCATTAGTGAGGTCAGGCACTGATGTTGGGCGATTATTCCTGGCTCACAGTCGGCGTTCCAATTCATCCCAAAGGTGTTCGATGGGGTTGAGATCAGGGCTCTGTGCAGGCCAGTCAAGTTCTTCCACACTGATCTCGACAAAACATTTCTGTATGGACCTCGCTTTGTGAAAGGGGGCATTGTCATGCTGAAACAGGAAAGGGCCTTTCCCAAACTGTTGCCGCAAAGTTGGAAGCACAGAATCGTCTAGAATGCCATTGTATGCTGTAGCGTTAAGACTTCCATTCACTGGAACTAAGGGGCCTAACACGAACCATGAAAAACAGCCCCAGACCATTACTCCTCCTCCACCAAACTTTACAGTGCATTGGGGTAGGTAGCGTTCTCCTGGCATCCGCCAAACCCAGATTAGTCTGTCGGACTGCAAGATGGTGAAGTGTGATTCATCACTCCAGAGAATGCGTTTCCACTGCTCCAGAGTCCAATGGCAGCGAGCTTTTCACCACTCCAGCCGACGCTTGGTATTGCGCATGGTGATCTTAGGCTTGTGTGCGGCTGCTCGGCCATGGAAACCCATTTCATGAAGCTCCCGACGAACAGTTATTGTGCTGACGTTGCTTCCAGGGGCAGTTTGGAACTCGGTAGTGAATGTTGCAACCGAGGACAGACTATTTTTACGCGATACGCGCTTCAGCATTCAGCGATCCCGTTCTGCGAGCTTGGGTGGCCTACCACTTTGCGACTGAGCCATTGTTGCGCCTAGACGTTTCCACTTCACAATAACAGTACTTACAGTTGACTGGGGCAGCTCTAGCAGGGCAGATATTTGACAAACTGACTTGTTGGAAAAGTGGCATCCTATGACAGTGCCACGTTGAAAGTCACTGAGCTCTTCAGTGAGGCCATTCTACTGCCAATGTTTGTCTATGGAGATTGCATGGCTGTGTGCTCGATTTTATACACCTGTCAGCAACGGGTGTGGCTGAAATAACCGAATCCACTAATTTGAAGGGGTGTCCATATACTTTTGTATATATAGTGTATATGTACAAGGGAAGTCTGAGTGAGAGAGAGAGAGAGAGAGAGAGAGAGAGGGGAAGAGAGAGAGAGAGAGAGAGAGAGAGAGAGAGAGAGAGAGAGAGAGAGAGAGAGGAGAGAGAGAGAGAGAGAGAGAGAGAGAGAGAGAGAGAGAGAGAGAGAGAGAGAGAGAGAGAGAGAGAGAGAGAGAGAGAGAGAGAGAGAGAGAGAGAGAGAGAGAGAGAGAGAGAGAGAGAGAGAGAGAGAGAGAACTGGAGGTGTATATGTGAATATGGACAGGTAATATAAAGACAGACCGAGAAGAAGACAATAGAATGCGGAGGAGAGAGGGTGTAATTTTAAGAGGCGATTGGCCAGTCCTCACCTCAGGTGTAGCAGGGTTAAAGGTCACGTTGAGGATGGTGTCTGAGTGTCTCTGGAGCTTGTGGAGGTAGCTGCTGCTGCGGACATCATACACATAGGCCTGCAGAGAGGAGAAAATGGGTCAAGGAGGTACATTTAATATTTTAGTAGAATAACTTTGCTGCTGATGTCAAACCGTAGAGTATAAGGTAGTTCATCTGTAACTTATAAACCTTCAAAAGAAGTTTACAGTTTACAGTTTAGTCATTTAGCAGACGCTCTTATCCAGAGCGACTTACAGTTAGTGCATACATTATTATTTTATATATATTTTTTCATACTGGCCCCCCCGTGGGAATCGAACCCACAATCCTGGCGTTGCAAACGCCATGCTCTACCAACTGAGCTACATCCCTGCCAGCCATTCCCTCCCCTACCCTTGACGACACTGGGCCAATTGTGCGCCACCCCATGGGTCTGAATACTGCAGAAGAGGACCAACATAATAATGTCTGTAGGTATTAGATTGTTGTGTACAGTTTGGATGGATAGGATCTAAGTTTCTACTCCAATCTCTTCTCCACTAACAAACTGACAAACAAAAGTAAAGAGACTTTTCACAGTGTGTAAAAAATAACTGAGGGGAAGAAAGAACAGTGAGTGAAAGATAGTGGGAGAGGAGGAAGAGGAGGAGGAGGAGGGATGAGGAGGAGGAGGAGGAGGGAAAGGAAGGAGGAGGAGGAGGAGGGGGGAGGAGGAGGAGGAGGAGGAGGGGGGAAAGGAAGGAGGAGGAGGAGGAGGAGGAGGAGGAGGGAAAGGAGGGATGAGGAGGAGGAGGAGGAGGAGGAGGGAAAGGAGGGATGAGGAGGAGGGGGGACCATATGCCATGAACACAGATAAAACCAGATGTGGGGATGTTTGTTACCAGATGACGACTCATCAGATTCCTGCAGCTGCTTTTTATTAGGCTTCCCTGAAAAAGGCTCCGGCTAGTGCTCCCTAGAAGGGCCCATACCATGGTAGAGATTCAAAGCTACAGATACAGCCATAGAAATATAATCACTAGAATGGACATTCCTATTCAAGTCAACAGTCTGTGATGGGAAGGGTCCATGGGCAGAACCAGAATGATACAGAGCAAGATCTACAATCATAGAAATATAATTACTAGAATGGACATTCTCATTGATGCAGTCTGTTGGGCTTTGTCAGTTCTAATAATTATATTTCTGTACTACAGCATTTGCGGAGAGCACTGGTGCAGAGCACTGGTGCCTTACAGCCAGGCCAGAGCATCACATCAGGCAGTTGGAACAGGAAGGAATCCTCAGTGAAGGGTCCAGTCCTGCTACCTCACCACAGGGGTCCTCTGGCCCTGCACGCCTTGCCTCATTCCAGCCTGAGGCCCCCTATAGATCTCTACAACAGCTGTTGAGTAAGAGAGATAGGGGGCAACGAAACACACCTCTGGAGCCTAACATCAGGGCCTACAGTCTCATCATCTATGGCAATAATGGCCAGGTCTCCCTTGGGAAAGAGGTATATCCTTGGAATTGGTTAAATAAAGATTAAATCAAAATAAGATGGACAACATGCCGTATGGTGATACATTTTAAACTCAACGGATGGTCCAGGGCTCTACAGTGCGACCATTTTACTAGCATATGCACCTAAATATTTTCTTGTGTGACCTGGAATCTTTATGTAGGAGCACCAGAGTGCCTAGAACAATAAAGGATTCTAGCTTTAATATTTTACATTTTAGTCATTTTAGCAGACGCTCTTATCCAGAGCGACTTACAGTTAGTGAGTGCATAAATTTTTCATACTGGCCCCCCGTGGGAATCGAACCCACAACCCTGGCGTTGCAAGCGCCATGCTCTACCAACTGAGCTACACGGGACCATGTATATATCTTTCTTTGTGTGCAGCAACATTTTTCAACTTAGTGAAAAAGGTCAGTGCAGATTGCCGAGGTCATGCATGGTTATGATAATGAGCCTCATTTGTGACAACACTATGAATCAGTAGGGCCTACTAGCCTTATATTCACAACCTATAGACATAACTGTCTACTTACACTCAATACACAAAACATTAGGAAAACTTTCTTAATTTTGAGTTGCACCCCCTTTTGTCCTCAGAACAGCCTCAATTCATCAGGGCATGGAATCTACAAGGTGTCGAGAGCATTCCACAGGGATGCTGGCCCATGTTGACTCCAATGCTTCCCACAGTTGTGCCAAGTTGGCTGTATGTCCTTTGGGTGGTGGACCACTCTTGATACACATGGGAAACTGTTGAGCGTAAAAAACCTAGCAGCGTTGCAGTTCTTGACACACTTAAACAGGTGCGCCTGGCACCTACTATCATACCCCGTTCAAAAGGAACTTCAATCTTTTTTCTTGCCCATTCACCCTCTGAATGGCACACATACACAATCCATGTCTCAATTGTCTCAAGGCTTAAAAATCCTTCTTTAACCTGTCTCCTCCCCTTAATTTACAATGATTGAAGTGGATTTAACAGGTGACATCAATAAGGGATCATAGCTTTCAGCTGGATTCACCTGGTCAGTCTATGTCATGGAGTGTTTTGTACACTCAATGTACAGTGGGGGAAAAAAGTATTTAGTCAGCCACCAATTGTTCATGTTCTCCCACTTAAAAAGATGAGAGAGGCCTGTAATTTTCATCATAGGTACACGTCAACTATGACAGACAAATTGAGGAAAAAAATCCAGAAAATCACATTGTAGGATTTTTTATGAATTTATTTGCAAATTATGGTGGAAAATAAGTATTTGGTCACCTACAAACAAGCAAGATTTCTGGCTCTCACAGACCTGTAACTTCTTCTTTAAGAGGCTCCTCTGTCCTCTACTCGTTACCTGTATTAATGGCACCTGTTTGAACTTGTTATCAGTATAAAAGACACCTGTCCACAACCTCAAACAGTCACACTCCAAACTCCACTATGGCCAAGACCAAAGAGCTGTCAAAGGACACCAGAAACAAAATTGTAGACCTGCACCATGCTGGGAAGACTGAATCTGCAATAGGTAAGCAGCTTGGTTTGAAGAAATCAACTGTGGGAGCAATTATTAGGAAATGGAAGACATACAAGACCACTGATAATCTCCCTCGATCTGGGGCTCCACGCAAGATCTCACCCCGTGGGGTCAAAATGATCACAAGAACGGTGAGCAAAAATCCCAGAACCACACGGGGGGACCTAGTGAATGACCTGCAGAGAGCTGGGACCAAAGTAACAAAGCCTACCATCAGTAACACACTACGCCGCCAGGGACTCAAATCCTGCAGTGCAAGATGTGTCCCCCTGCTTAAGCCAGTACATGTCCAGTCCAGTCTGAAGTTTGCTAGAGTGCATTTGGATGATCCAGAAGAGGATTGGGAGAATGTCATATGGTCAGATGAAACCAAAATTGAACTTTTTGGTAAAAACTCAACTCGTCGTGTTTGGAGGACAAAGAATGCTGAGTTGCATGCAAAGATGTGTGTTTGGGATCATTGTCATGCTGAAAGACCCAGCCACGTTTCATCTTCAATGCCCTTGCTGATGGAAGGAGGTTTTCACTCAATCTCACGATACATGGCCCCATTCATTCTTTCCTTTACACGGATCAGTCGTCCTGGTCCCTTTGCAGAAAAACAGCCCCAAAGCATGATGTTTCCACCCCCATGCTTCACAGTAGGTATGGTGTTCTTTGGATGCAACTCAGCATTCTTTGTCCTCCAAACACGACGAGTTGAGTTTTTACAAAAATTTTGTATTTTGGTTTCATCTGACCATATGACATTCTCCCAATCCTCTTCTGGATCATCCAAATGCACTCTAGCAAACTTCAGACGGGCCTGGACATGTACTGGCTTAAGCAGGGGGACACGTCTGGCACTGCAGGATTTGAGTCCCTGGCGGCGTAGTGTGTTACTGATGGTAGGCTTTGTTACTTTGGTCCCAGCTCTCTGCAGGTCATTCACTAGGTCCCCCCGTGTGGTTCTGGGATTTTTGCTCACCGTTCTTGTGATCATTTTGACCCCACGGGGTGAGATCTTGCGTGGAGCCCCAGATTGAGTGGTCTTGTATGTCTTCCATTTCCTAATAATTGCTCCCACAGTTGATTTCTTCAAACCAAGCTGCTTACCTATTGCAGATTCAGTCTTCCCAGCCTGGTGCAGGTCTACAATTTTGTTTCTGGTGTCCTTTGACAGCTCTTTGGTCTTGGCCATAGTGGAGTTTGGAGTGTGACTGTTTGAGGTTGTGGACAGGTGTCTTTTATACTGATAACAAGTTCAAACAGGTGCCAATAATACAGGTAACGAGTGGAGGACAGAGGAGCCTCTTAAAGAAGAAGTTACAGGTCTGTGAGAGCCAGAAATCTTGCTTGTTTGTAGGTGACCAAATACTTATTTTCCACCATAATTTGCAAATAAATTCATTAAAAATCCTAAAATGCGATTTTCTGGAGAGAAAAATTCTCAATTTGTCTGTCATAGTTGAGGTGTACCTATGATGAAAATTACAGGCCTCTCTCATCTTTTTAAGTGGGAGAACTTGCACAATTGGTGGCTGACTAAATACTTTTTTTCCCCACTGTATGTTCCGGCCCCCTGATCATCCGCTCAAGAAACAATCGTCCCGCGGCTGAATCTAGTTGATGATCCCTGACCTACAGCCTCACATTACCTATAGCAGTTAACTGGACAGCATGCCATGTCATGATCCATTTAAGGTGTGGGATGCTTATTACCAAGGACTGGGATTTGTTTTTCACACATGCTGTGGGCTCAGGGTGTTGGGACAGTGACACATTGGTGGTGATGAGTTTACTAAAACTGGGAGGACAAACTGAGCTCTAAAAGCAATTAAAAGTATCTATGTTTTCCCTCAACATTGGGAGTTGTGTGAGCTGAACATCCAACTTTACAGTTATAGTCCATACACACTGAATCCTGAAGCCTTCTGATAACAGCTATGTTCCAGTGTACCATACCAATTAATTTGCATTAACACATGTAACCACATTGGAATTATATCTAATCTTGCCTACATTCTGTTCCTATTTGACTGGGTGGAAACTGTGTCATATGATATAGGCCCTTACACAATTTCAATTTTTAGGGAGTCTTTTTGGGGGGTGTTCAGTTCTTTTTTTTGAGTTCTTTTTCCATGATTGTCTTGTTAAATATGAAGACAAATACAAATGCCTCTGGCTAACGGTACTCTCAGGGCGGTCACAAATAAGGTACGGTGTAGCTCACTACCGTATATGCTTCACCAAGCTCCACCGGTCTCCAAGAAATGGCTGGAAGCGTCCACTCTCAAAGGAGATGCTCTCAAACTTCTGTTGCTTCACAGAGAGAAGACGAGTCCCTGCGATTAATAATCCGACAACCATCAGCATTCATATATTATTCCACTGCTTTCACCAAACACACAGAAGAAAAAAAGGAAGGTAAAGCTTCAGAAAAAGCTTGGATCTCTTACAGACACAGTTTGACACTCACTAGTCTGGAAAAGTAATTAAAACAACTCTGCCTTAACAAAAACTTTGCATCGGACTTCAATGCAAAAAAGACCATAAAAGGCGCTATATGGACAGAAGATGTTATATCCTCCCCTCAAAAACAAATGGGTTGAAGGCAGGAATGCACTGTTCAGGTCTTTTGCTCAACTGAGAGCTAAAAGGAATAAGTCAAGTAAGTCAACGTTGAAGGTGAATTAGTGTAGCAGTCAATACCATTTAGACTGAATGAGCAAGAGGTGTGATCAGGGCAAAAAAAAAAAAGTATAATTGGTAGCACTGGTGCTCCCAATTTATAAAAGATAGGAGCACAATAAAAAATGTTTTTAATCGATTGAGATATAACCTGTATTGGGCCTATATGTAATCTAGCTACATCTGAAGCACATGTTGTGCCCTAGAAACTAACATGTAACCCTGTAAATACATTTGTTTATCATAAAAAACTAAAATATGGATACAAATACCTGTCATTGACATGATATCATTTGTGGAATATAAGGTTTGAGTAAAAGCACTATTTTCCTATTGAGATGAATTACAGTGAAAATTATACACTGTCTCTATAAAAACATTGTTTGTGAGGGATCAAATCAAATTTTATTGGTTGCACACATATTTTGCCAATGTTATCGCAGGTGCAGCGAAATGCATGTGTTTCTAGCTCCAACAGCACAGTAATACCTAACAATACAAAACAATACACACAAACCCAAAAAATAAAAGTAAAGGAATAAAGAAATATCAGGAATATAAATATACACTGAGTATACAAAATATATGCAACTCAATATTAGGAAGGTGTTCCTAATGTTTGATATACTCAGTGTATATGTATATGAAGGTGTGTACAGCAGTAGTTATATAGGATGACCCTTGACTAGAATACAGTATTATACATACTGTATGTACAGTGCATTAAGAAAGTGTTCATACCCATTCACTTATTCAACATTTTGTTGTGTTACAGCCCAAATTCAAAGTTTCTTCCTCATCCATCTACACACAAAGTTAAAACATGTTTTTAGAAATTCTAGCAAATTCATTGAAAAAAGAAACACAGAAATATATAATTTACATAAGTATTCACACCCCTGAGTCAATACTTTGTAAACGCACCTTTGGCAGCGATTACAGCTGTGAGTCTTTAAGTCTAAGAGCTTTCCACACCATTACTTGACCATTATCCTTTTCAAAATTCTTCAAACTCTGCCATATTGGTTGTTGATCATTGCTAGAAAACCATTTTCAGGTCTTGCCATATATTTTAAAGTAGATTTAAGTAAAAACTGTAACTCAGTCACTCAGGAACATTCACTGTCTTCTTGGTAAGCAACTCCAGTGTAGATTTGGCATTGTGTTTTAGGTTATTGTTCTGCTGAAAGGTGACTTCATCTCCCAATGTCTGGTGGAAAGCAGACTGAACCAGGTTTTCCTCTAGGATTTTGCCTGTGCTTAGCTCCATTCCGTTTCTTTTTTATCCTGAAAAACTCCCCAGTCCTTAACGATTACAAGCATACCCATAACATGATGCAGCCACCACTATGCTTGAAAATATGGAGAGTGGTACTCAGTAATGTGTTGTAATGGATTTGCCTCAGACATAACACTTTGTATTCAGGACAAAAAGTGAATTGCTTTGCCAAATCTGGATGCATGTTTTAGATTTTTTTTAATTCTGTACAGGCTTCCTTCTTTTCACTCTGTCAATTAGGTCAGTATTGTGGATAACTACAATGTTGTCCATCCTCAGTTTTCTCCTATCACAACCATTAAACTCTATAACTGCTTTAAAGTCACCATTGGCCTCATGATGAAATCAATGAGCGGTTTCCTTCCTCTCCGGCAACTGAGTTAGGAAGGACGCCTGTATCTTTGTAGTATCTGATTCTGATTCTCATCATTTCAAGTTTCACGATCTGAGACGGGTGGGGGACATGGTCTCGTTGAATTGACATGGAATGACCCCCATGTTTTATACCTGAGCCCCGTCAGGTCATCAGACCAAAAAGCCAGACTCAACTGTGTAAGTGGCCTCTCATCTTTCTACAAACATCTAAACTGTATGACCAGCCTTTCATCATTCTACAAACATCTAAACTGTGTAACCAGCCTCTCATCTTTCTATAAACATCTCTACATTTGTTGTTAGATGTACATCATGCATTGTAAATAACAAACAATCATGAGTTCATAAGTAAACGAACACCATTGAGATGAAGATTCAAGACAAAACATCAATCGAGACAGTTGATCGTGTCATCTGGCACAAAGATTTGGCTGAAGAACATGCTCGGTTATATTACAGATATATATCACTGAGTGAAGGGAGGGAAAAACGTATTCGTTTTGACCTCCAAAACCAGGGCAAGATTTATACTTGGAGAAAGAAGCATTCAAACCACATAGTTTAAGGTCTGGGTTTCTTATTACCAAACCACCAGGGTGCTATTCACTGTCTTTGCTCAGCAGCCATCTAAAATAAGCTTAATGACTGGACTGAGTGGTAGGCCTCTTAGGTTGTGATGGTTCCCAGGGCCTTGTACTTTCTATGTAACTAACATTTGAGTTACAGAGCTTGAGTTGAGTGTGCTTGACCCTCTCACCTACCTGACTAATTAAAATTGGTGGAAGCAATCCATCACATTTTAGTACATTGTCCTGACCAGCGAAATGTTGGACGGCAAGTGGACGCTTTCATGTCTTTCACTAACAACTCTTTTATACAAACTACATCTCTTACTGAGCCATGTTCCACACATGGCAAGAAGCTATGCTGAGCCAACTCTTTAAAATACTAAATTGAACAGTCATCTTCAAGGAATGGGACTCACCAGGCCACCAAAATAGCTTCTACATACATTCATATATTTTATCTGTACACCACAGCACGAGAACTGTGTTCAAGTCCTTTGTAGAACAAGAGAGTGCTTGGAAGAGAAATGTCAAAGTTAAAAGTTATAGGCCTATACTCAAGTGTTCAATGTTCTATTCAGTGCTCTAGCTTTAAAGAGAAATATTTGAAGGTTAAACTTATCATTAGTTCAGTGTTCTACTCTAGTGTTCTACTCTAGTGTTCTACTCTAGTGTTCTACTCTAGTGTTCTATTCAGTTCAATGTTCAATCGACTGTTTTACTGTTTAGTGGCCCTGAAGCCAATTAAACAGAACTTCCCAACAACTCTGTGTCTCAACACCACTGTGCTAGTGGACAACCATGGAATAGAAGTTCCACTGACTGTTGTCTTGGTTGGGAGGGATGAATTGTTGTGACGGATATACTCATCGGTTCTGGAGCAAGGCACTTAACCTCCCACAACTGCTCCAGGGGCACCGTAGTATGGCAGCCTCCTGCTCCAACTTGTATGTGTATGCATATGTGTGTCTTTCGTAAGGGTTGGGATAAAGTGGAAGTTACATTTTCATTGGACCTTGTGTACAATTGGACGGATAAACAGATCTTGATCTCTTGATCTATTCAGTGTTCTAATGGACTGTTTAGTGGTCTAGTGAGGTAAACAGAACTCCCGAGCTCTATTCTGTGTCTAAACACAATGACGACACTGGACAACCATGGAAGAAGTTCCAAGTTCCACTGACTAACTGTCATCTTCAGAAGAATTAATTCTGGTGACATCGTAGTAGTGTACTATTTCAAAATTATGTTCCAGTGTTCTGTTTTACTGTTCAGTGGCCTGTTTAGAAGGTTAACAGAACTCCCCAGCTCAACACGATGACTTCGCTGGACAATCAGGTAAGAAGTTCCACTGACTGTTGTCTTGGTTGGGAGGGATGAATTGTTGAGACAGTTCTGGCGCTGGTTTGGCACCAGTCATGGAGAGGATCAACCATTACAGAAAAAACACATGATTTCACATTGAACATCACATCATTTCACATGTTAAATCATGTGAAAACATGTATTTTAAGAACAACTAACTCGTGATCACATGTTCTTACATGTTATCACATTTTGCTTTACATGTTGTCACCAGTGGAGGCTGCTGAGGGGAGAACGGCTCATAATAATGGCTGGAACGGAGAGATTGGAATGGCATCAAACACATGGAAACCATGTGTTTGATACCATTCCACATATTCCGCTCCAGCCATTACCACGAGCCCGTCCCCCCCAATTAACATGCCACCAACCTCCTGTGGTTGTCACCTGTTATCACATTAACTTCACATAAGATCACATTTGATCACGTGATCACATAAAAACATGTGTTTTTGGAACACTTCACATGTATTCACGTGAAATTCATGTGTTTTTTTTCCGTAAGGGAACGCTAAACACAAAGCAGCTGCTCAATAAAAGACCAGAGATGAGATTTACTCACAAGTCTAGAGGAAAGACAGACACGATTGGAGAGAAAAAAAACTGTGAAGAAAGAGGGAAGAGAGAGCAAATAAAATGTGACAATGAACTTGGATTTGTGACCTCTACACATCGTTCAGGAATGAGCCCCTTTCGCTTTGCCATTTGGTAAAAATCTGAGGTGCGTGTGTGTATTTTGGCCTTTGAAGTTCCAATTTCATTACTCTCTTTGTTTCTCACACTCCCCGTCATGAATTCAAAAGCATTGGCTTTGGGTTTCCACCATTTTTAAATCCATGACGGGGAGAAGGGTGGATAATTGTTTTGTATAGCAAGAAGAGGGAAGGTTTAAAATGGAAGGTGTCAGTCATGGAAATAACATAATAGTATGTCCTGTGTATGTGCCATGTACAGTGCCATGTTTACCATGTACCATGTGTTAATCATGTATTGTACAACTACATACACCTGAACCACCAGCAGCACGTTTTTGTTTCATAGGCGGGTAACTAAGGCTATACTCCAACTGGCGGACCGTGATTTTTATTTGTTTCCTGAGCAAAAATAAAGAAGGGTATTATTATATATTTCTTTGGACATAAAATACTGTAAAAACACCAGCAAATCAGCTCCAAGGGATTTTAATTTTGGAAATCTGTTCCAAAGTATTCCCAAGCATAATAGAGAGATATATGTGATCGTATACAAATGTAAGCAAGGTTTGAAATTATTATGTTTTAATCAAATATGATATCTGTTTGAGCTTCTTGCGGTCAATTTGTAGTCAACAAATTATTAGTAATTATGTTCTGGCCCCCCGACCATCCGCTCAAGAAACAATACGCACTACAGTGCATCAACCTTTTCACCTGAGCGCTATACATTTCACAACATGTAGTTGAGCCCGTCCATAATATTATGTACACTGCAGTTACTGCAGCCCAGATGGCGCACAAGGCTTGTCGATAAAGTAAAGTCGGAGCTTTAGAAGTTACCCATAATAGTGTCATAACTCAATTTGAGCCTATAACTCGAACTGGACGCCAGCTCATAAAGTATACGCCCAGAACAGAAAGCATTCTTCTGCAAATCCATCTCTATCAGGAGATAAAAGGAAGAGAAGGCCTTGTACTGCAGTAAATTTGGACTGCTCTGTCTAGATGCCCTCTCACACACACATGCATACACGCACAAACACGTGCAAACAAATGAACGACAAACACACATACACTGGAATGAACAGCCTGGAAATCACATTCAAGTACAAGCATGCACGCATGCAGGGCCGGTTCCAGGCATAAGCGACCACCTTGGGCCCCGCGGCCGCTAGGGGGCCCCCACCCATTTTCTTTAACAAAAATAAAACATTGGGGAACAGTCGGGATCTCAACTTACTGTAGTTGCCATTTTGACATTTGGTTGTGCATCAGCAGTTTTTCTCTTCTTATGTCAGTCACTCAATTAGCCGATGTCAGTGTTAATATTGGCAGCTATTTTTGATTTAGTTTTAGTCTCAAAACACCTTTTAGTCTTAGTCACATTTTTGTCATTTCATCCATCGTTAGCTTTAGTTATTATCAGTCGACTAAAACTCTGGACAATTTTAGTCTAGTTTTTGTCAAACAGGTCCTGTTTGGCTCAGTTGTTAGAGCATGGCGCTTGCAATGCCAGTGTTGTGGGTTCGATTCCCACGGGGTCAAGTATGAAAAAGTATGAAAATGTATGCACTCAATACTGTAAGTCGCTCTGGATAAGAGCGTCTGCTAAATGACTAAAATGTAAAATGTCACATAATAGTGAATAATGTTAAATAATGAATAATTAGGCTACCTGTAACTTCCATCACGTGCCCATTCAGATAGCCTTGTCCAACTAGGCCCACTATCCCCTCCAATACCTTAACTGGCAACATTGATATTTTGGCAGATTGTAACCAATGCCAGACATAATTAACAATATAGGCTATAAAGCCTTGGCTACAGGTTAAACAATTTACAGCTCTGATTTTCTCCCCATCATAACCGTCAAGGGTGTAAATAACAGTGTTTTCCTTGAAAAGGAGAGAATTTGAGCCTTAGAAAAATGCCAGAAGTATTACTGTACTCCTAATATTCAACAAATAGCATAAAAAAAAAGCTACAACAACTCACATTTGTGGACTATGGTGCGAGTGCAGCAACACAGATGAATGAATAACAGCGCACATGGGAAAATAGATCTTCTGATGTGATCAAAGCAAAAATAGTCTTCATGAAAGTAAGAGAGAGAGTAAACACTATTGTTTCTAGTTGAGGTTAGTTACAAGTCAAGTCACCTGGCTTCGCATCAGTTCAAATGATTGATGAGTGACTGAAGTGACTGCCTGGGAGCTGTGTGGGAGAGCCGGGCAGATCAGCTCAATCAGACCACATGACTGAAAGATGTCAATTCTGCCAATGAGAGGATTACATGAAATATTCTGCATGCATGCTTATGATTGGACAAAACAGATGGAAAGGAGCTTCATGTCAAATTAAACATTAGTCTCAAATGGAATTCTTGTCTCGTCACATTTTCGTCAACTAAAATGAAAAGTAATTTGTAATAGTTATCGTTTTCTTCCAGGGCATCTCGTCTCGTTATCCTCATAGTTTTAGTCAGGAATAATAGGTCGTTGATGAGTACTTTCCGTCATAGTTATTGTTGATGAAATTAACACTCCCATTCCATGTCAGCTAAATGTTTTTAGATCGGTAAATTAGTCTAGTCAGCTGTCAAAATGTGTAGTAATCATGGTTGAATTACCAAGCGATCACGCAGGGCACACAGGGATGTTGTTAGTCACTCTCACTCAGATGTCATAACATGGTATAAGACATGGCTAAATGTGGAGAATTGCAGGAAATTAACTGTAAAACTGCAAATGTTTGTCTCTGCCCCATGACAAAATTAGTAGAATTAAAGCAAACGTGCTTTGACACTGCAACATTTTATCTATGTCCCATGGCAAAATGTGTAGAATTGCAGGAAATGGACTCTAAAATTATATTATTTCTCAAGAGGGGGGCCACTAAAATGTTTTTCCCACGACGTTGGGGGGCCCCCAATGGCTAGAGCCGGCCCTGCACGCATGCATGAAAGCACACACATACACATGCAAACACACACACGCATGCACACACACATACATGTGGTTTCACTGGAGGTGTTAAACCGATCCTCACACCACACAGAACTGCGCATAGCCATTGATTTACCAGTGTTGCGCTTACCATGCCAAGCATTCCTCTTGCTTCCATTGTCACATTAACATCAAACAACTCTAGGTGAATGTACTAAAGACATAAAACAGGTCATTGGTCGTATTTAAAGATATTCTACGGTACTTTTGTATACTTTTTAGCCAGTAGTGAAAGTAGTGCTCATGAGCTGGAAATTGCATACTACGTCACCTATGTGCAGATACAGTTGAAGTCGGAAGTTTACATACACCTTGGCCAAATACATTTAAACTCAGTTTTTCACAATTCCTGACATTTAATCCTAGTAATAATTCACTGTCTTAGGTCAGTTAGGATCACCACTTTATTTTAAGAATGTGAAATGTCAGAATAATAGTAGAGAGAATGATTTATTTCAGCTTTTATTTCTTTCATCACATTCCCAGTGGGTCAAACGTTTACATACACTCAATTAGTATTTGGTAGCATTGCCTTTAAATTGTTTAACTTGGGTCTTCCACAAGCTTCCCACAATAAGTTGGGTGACTTTTGGCCCATTCCTCCCATTTTTAGGCCTCCTTGCTCGCACACGCTTTTTCAGTTCTGCCCACAACTTTTCTATAGGATTGAGGTCAGGGCTTTGTGATGGCCACTCCAATACCTTGACTTTGTTGTCCTTCAGGCATTTTTCCACAACTTTGGAAGTATGCTTGGGGTCATTGTCCATTTGGAAGACCCATTTGCGACCAAGCTTTAACTTCCTGACTGATGTCTTGAGTTGTTGCTTCAATACATAGAGGGAAAAAAGTATTTTATCCCCTGCTGATTTTGTACGGTTGCCCACTGACAAAGACATGATCAGTCTATAATTTTAATGGTAGGTTTATTTGAACAGTGAGAGACAGAATAACAAAACAAAAACCCAGAGAAACGCATGTCAAAAATGTTATAAATTGATTTGCATTTTAATGAGGGAAATAAGTATTTGACCCCTCTGCAAAACATGACTTCGTACTTGGTGGCAAAACCCTTGTTGGCAATCACAGAGGTCAGAGGTTTCTTGTAGTTGGCCACCAGGTTTGCACACATCTCAGGAGGGATTTTGTCCCACTCCTCTTTGCAGATCTTCTCCAAGTCATTAAGGTTTCGAGGCTGACGTTTGGCAACTCGAACCTTCAGCTCCCTCCACAGATTTTCTATGGGATTAAGGTCTGGAGACTGGCTAGGCCACTCCAGGACCTTAATGTGCTTCTTCTTGAGCCACTCCTTTGTTGCCTTGGCCGTGTGTTTTGGGTCATTGTCATGCTGGAATACCCATCCACAACCCATTTTCAATGCCCTGGCTGAGGGAAGGAGGTTCTCACCCAAGATTTGACAGTACATGGCCCCGTCCATCGTCCCTTTGATGCAGTGAAGTTGTCCTGTCCCCTTAGCAGAAAAACACCCCCAAAGCAAAATGTTTCCACCTCCATGTTTGACGGTGGGGATGGTGTTCTTGGGGTCATAGGCAGCAGTCCTCCTCCTCCAAACACGGCGAGTTGAGTTGATGCCAAAGAGCTCGATTTTGGTCTCATCTGACCACAACACTTTCACCCAGTTCTCCTCTGAATCATTCAGATGTTCATTGGCAAACTTCAGACGGGCCTGTATATGTGCTTTCTTGAGCAGGGGGACCTTACGGGCGCTGCAGGATTTCAGTCCTTCACAGCGTAGTGTGTTACCAATCGTTTTCTTGGTGACTATGGTCCCAGCTGCCTTGAGATCATTGACAAGATCCTCCCGTGTAGTTCTGGGCTGATTCCTCACTGTTCTCATGATCATTGCAACTGCACAAGGTGAGATCTTGCATGGAGCCCCAGGCCGAGGGACATTGATAGTTATTTTGTGTTTCTTCCATTTGCGAATAATCGCACCAACTGTTGTCACCTTCTCATCAAGCTGCTTGGCGATGGTCTTGTAGCCCATTCCAGCCTTGTGTAGTTCTACAATCGTGTCCCTGACATCCTTAGAGAGCTCTTTGGTCTTGGCCATGGTGGAGAGTTTGGAATCTGATTGATTGATTGCTTCTGTGGACAGGTGTCTTTTATACAGGTAACAAACTGAGATTAGGAGCACTCCCTTTAAGAGTGTGCTCCTAATCTCAGCTCGTTACCTGTATAAAAGACACCTGGGAGCCAGAAATCTTTCTGATTGAGAG
This sequence comes from Coregonus lavaretus, assembly GCF_964263955.1. NCBI lineage: Eukaryota > Metazoa > Chordata > Actinopteri > Salmoniformes > Salmonidae > Coregonus > Coregonus lavaretus. Next base: position 35,138,101 of record NC_140012.1, on the reverse strand, counting down.
GGGGTCAAATACTTATTTCCCTCATTAAAATCTAAATCAATTTATAACATTTTGGACATGCGTTTTTCTGCATTTTGTTGTTGTTATTCTGTCTCTCACTGTTCAAATAAACCTACCTTTAAAATTATAGACTGATAATTTCTTTGTCAGTGGGCAAACGTACAAAATCAGCAGGGGATCAAATACTTTTTTCCCTCACTGTATATCCACATAATTTGCCTTCCTCATGATGCCATCTATTTTGTGAAGTGCACCAGTCCCTCCTGCAGCAAAGCACAACCCACAGCATGATGCAGCCACCCACGTGCTTCACGGTTGGGATGGTGTTCTTCGGCTTGCAAGCATCCCCCTTTTTCCTCCAAACATAATGATGGTCATTATGGCCAAACAGCTCTATTTTTGTTTCACATTTCTCCAAAAAGTACAATCTTTGTCCCCATGTGCAGTTGCAAACCGTAGTCTGGCTTTTTTATGGCGGTTTTGGATAGTGGCTTCTTCCTTGCAGAGCGGCCTTTCAGGTTATGTCGATATAGGACTCGTTTTACTGTGGATATTGATACTTTTGTACCGGTTTCCTCCAGCATCTTCACAAGGTCCTTTGCTGTTGTTCTGGGATTGATTTGCACTTTTCGCACCAAAGTACGTTCATCTCTAGGAGACAGAACGCGTCTCCTTCCTGAGCGGTATGACGGCTGCGTGGTCCCATGGTGTTTATACTTGTGTACTATTGTTTGTACAGATGAACGTTACCTTCAGGCGTTTGGAAATTGCTCCCAATGATGAACCAGACTTGTGGAGGCGTACAATTTTTTTTCTGAGGTCTTGGCTGATTTCTTTTGATTTTACCATGATGTCAAGCAAAGATGCACTGAGTTTGAAGGTAGGCCTTGAAATACATCCACAGGAACATTTTCTGGAATTTTCCAAGCTGTTTAAAGGCACAGTAAACTTCTGACCCACTGGAATTGTGATACAGTGAATTATAAGTGAAATAATCTGTCTGTAAACAATTGTTGGAAAAATTACTTGTGTCATGCACAAAGTAGATGTCCTAACCGACTTGCCGAAACTATAGTTTGTTAAGAAGAAATTTGTGGAGTGGTTGAAAAACAAGTTTTAATGACTCCAACCTAAGTGTATGTAAACTTCCGACTTCAACTGTATTTGCACCACGTCATTGCTCGCTCTCGCTCTGCTGATGTGTGTGCATCTTGATAGCTGTCACTCAAATATTGAGGGGCTGAATATCATTGGCTAGAACTCAAATTGCTAGGGGGCTGGCCCACATGGGAGGAAATGTAGGGGAAATGGCACAGCACAGCTTCCAGAAAAACTTTGATGGAAGGGATTTCGTGGCTAATTGAGGTAAGACAGTAATTCTGCTCATAGATTATGCATGCATTAACTACACAATGACACATCCAGCCCAAAGGTACTTAGTAGTCGCCAAAGTTCCAGAGCATGTCTTTAAGGTTGTGTAAAATGGTAGTGCTTCTTATTCTCTGTGGAACACAGGAAAAATATTTCCATAAAATTATTATGTATCATGTGTCACTGTAACATAAAACAACTGCACCTACTGTAATAGAAAGCTGTAGGTGTACTGTAATATGAAATACAGAATTTTACTTGTCACATTGCTCCCTTTAAGTTACTGTCAAATTCATTGCAACCCCTTTACAGTGCATGACTTACTACAGCTATCACAACGTAGGGTGATGGCCTGTGCCACCATACAGTACAGACTACAGTTGAAGGTATTTAAGACGTATTACAGCTATTACAACATATTAGAGCGGTTAGTGCAGACCAGGGCTGGTGGCCATTGACACTATATCAGAGATGCTTTCCATGACATTTCCTGATGTGTCATGTGTCACTTTAACATTAAACAACTCTAGGTGAAGGTATTTCAGACTTATTACAGCTATTGAAGGTATTTTAGATGGTGTCAGAAACGGTTAGTGCAGGGGAGGGGAGGATGCCTGTGAAATCCAGTTACATTAACCTCTGACTCTCTACCTGAATTTCAACCCCAACCTTTTAACTTCCATCCCATGTCACATTTTTCCATAGTAAGGAGGATGATGAGGAAAGAGGGAGGGGAGGAAGGAGGAGGAGGAGAAGGAGGAGGAGGAAGAAGACGACAGAGGAGGAGGAGGAAGAGGAGGAGGGGGAGGAAGAGGAAGAAAAGGGGGAGGAAGAGGAGAATAGGGAGGAGGAAGAGGAGAAGGAGGACAAGTAGGAAGGAACCACCACTCACACAGTTGTCTTCAGAGCCAGAAGCGATGAATCGTCCACAGGGTGAAAAGGCTGCGGTGCAGGGATGACAGCGGTTCAAGTGGTTCTCGTACCGCCGCACACACCTATGGAGAGAAAACAGTGGGAGATTTAATGAATGCCAATGAAAACTACTATTGCTGCTCTGTTTGAAAGGGCAATTCAGTACTGACATTTCATGATTCTGCTTAGATTTATTTAGGTGTGTTGTATTTGTATTTATTCTGGATCCCCATTACTCTTCCTGGGGTCCAGCAACAATTAAGGCAGTAATATACATTATAATACACATTTTAAACATTAAATACATTTTACAACAGATTTCACAATACATGTGCAAACATCGGCCTCAGTCCTGGTATCCACAGTGGTTCATGTTGGGTGGTTGTGTTTGTGTGTGTGATTACCCAGGATGCAAGATATTTCCACTAGTTGCAAAAATGCCTTGTTCAGCACACACACAAACATACTGATTTACGAGAATGCAGAATGTCAAACATCTCACCATTGAGATCTCTGCTGAGAGAGAAAGAGAAGCAGTATCACATATCACTAGGAACTAGCCTAGTCTAGCAGCAAAGTGTCACCCCACCCCAGAGCAAGCTCCTTTCAGCACAAAACAAAACAGGGTTCCCAGGTGTCAACATGGGAGTGGTGCCCAATGAGTTACAGTTCCAAATAAAAATGTATTGGTCGCGTACACAGATTTATAGATGTTATCGCTGATGCAGTGAAATGCTTGTATTTCCAGCTCCATCAGTGCAGTAATACCTAGCAATACACATAAAATAAAGAACTATACACACATAATCCAGAAAAATTCAGAAATATCAGAACAAGCAATGTCAGAGAGTATACCAAACATTAGGAACACGTTGTCCTCAGAACAGCCTCAATTCATCGGGGCATGGTTCCACAGGGATACTGGCCCATATTGACTCCAATGCTTCCCACAGTTGTGTCAAGTTGGCTGGATGTCCTTTGGATGGTGGACCATTCTTAAAACACACAGGAAAATGTTGAATGTGAAAAACCCAGCAGCGTTGCAGTTCTTGACACAAACCGGTGTGCCTGGCACCTACTACCATACCCCGTTCAAAGGCACTTTAATCTTTTGTCTTGCCCATTCACCATCTGAATGGCACACACACAATCCATGTCTCAATTGTCTCAAGGCTTAAACATCCATATTTAACCTGTCTCCTCCCCTTCATCTACACTGATTGAAGTGGATTTAACAAATGACATCAATAAGGGATCATAGCTTTCACCTGGATTCACCTGGTCAGTCTATGTCATGGAAAGAGCAGGTGTTCGTAATGTTTTGTATACTCAGTGTATTCATATTATGTACCACAGGAGGACAGTGAGACAGGGAAGCGAGGAAACAGTTATCGACCCAACGAAACACAAGAAACAGACAAGAGCGGATGGATGGTGACCTGTTCCCTCCCTCCCCTCCTCTCCTCTCCTGAAAGGACTGCTATGCTCATTCATTTAGTTGCAACAGCGTGTAATGATTTTATCATTCTACTGCAGGACAGGCTAATGAACTGAGTTGAGCCTTGCTCTCTGCTAATGGACAATGTTGGATGTTGTGTGTGTGTGAATGTCCTGGACTTTCACATGCTAATCTCATCAGACCAAAAAATAAGTAAAACCTAATGATTGGTGTCCTCATAGGGGCCCATAACAGATGTTGTTGGTGGTGTGGGTGAACACCTTATTTTACATTGTGTAAACAACTAATAGGTGAATGTCAATGTTAATGGTAATGTTAATATACAGACAGATGGACAGACATACAGATAGAGAGACAGAGACAGGCAGACAGATTAACAGACAGTGAGCCAGACAGACAGGCTGACAGACACTAGCTCTGCTGCCGTAGTGAAGCTTTGTTGCTAAAACAAAACAAGATGGTTTTACAAAGTCAAAGGTTATGAACCACCCAGTTTTCATCTCCAGCCAAACGAGTGACAGATTTTTCCACCTTGCCGGCTCAAAGATTTGAACCAGTGACCTTTCAGTTACTGGCCCAACGCTCTTAACCGCTAGGCTACCTACAATCACACTCACACTGATGATGAAACATGGTGAAGCCCCAAAATTACCTGCCCTGGAAGCCTGTGTTTCAGACACAAGGACGTGGATGGCGGCAAATGTTTTACTTTTAAACTCAGACAAAACAAAAATGCTAGTTCTAGGTCGCAAGAAACAAAGAGATCTGCTGTTTGATCTGACAATTTATCTCGATGGTTGTACAGTAGCCTCAAATAAAACTGGGAAGGACCTCAGCGTTAGTCTGGACCCTGATTTCTCTTTGACGAACATGTCAAAAACATTTAAAGAGCAGCTTTCTTCAATCTTCGCAACACTGCAAAAATCAGAAACCTTTTTTCACTTCTAGATTAGACTACTGCAATGCTCTACTCTCCGGCTACCTGGATAAAGCACTAATTAAACTTCAGCTAGAGCTAAATATGGCTGCTAGAATCTGGACTAGAACCCAAAAATTTTATCACATTACTCCAGAGCTAGCTTCCTGTTAAGGCTAGGGCTGATTTCAAGGTTTTACTGCTAACCTACAAAGCATTACATGGACTTTCCTCCTACCTATCTCTTCGATTTGGTCCTGCCTTACATGCCAGAGGAGACTGGTGGGAGGAGCTATAGGAGGAAGGCTCATTGTAATGGCTGGAATGGAACCAATGGAACGAAGTCAAACGTTTCCATGTGTGTTAATGTGTTTGGTACGATTCTATTTACATTTACATTTTAGTAATTTGATTCCATTCCAGCCATTACAATAAGACCGTCCTCCTATAGCTCCTCCAACCAGCCTCCACTGGTACATACCTACATGTACGCTATGGTCACAAGACGCAGTCCTCCTTATTGTTCCTACAATTTCTAAGCAAACAGCTGGAGGCAGGGCTTTTTCCTACAGAGCTCAATTTTTATGGAATGGTCTTCCTATCCATGTGAGAGACGCAGACTCGGTCTCAACCTTTAAGTCTTTACTGAAAACTCATCTCTTCAGTAGGTCCTATGATTGAGTGTAGTCTGGCCCAGGGGTGTGACGGTGAACGTAGCGCTGTGGCGGTCACAAAATTTCGTCAGCCGGTGATGGTCAAGCAAATAACTGCCGGTCTCACGGTAATTGACCGTTCATTAACATAAACACATTTAGCATCTCCTGGCTTCCACACATAGCCTACAAGCCACTGATGCAGACCTTATTAGAAAGTCTAATAAATCTATGTAATATAGCTTACAACTTCACAATAAATCCATTATTTATTTTAGACAGGTCTAAAGAAGCATGATATGAAGAAGTGTTTTCAGAAGAACAGGACAGCATACTCTGAGTTGTCCTTATGTTAGGTCCTGATCTGGCTATGCCATATGGCTGTGGGCTACACTCATTAAGCAGACAAGCTTTTCTTAGAATTCCATGGCATTATTTTATAGTATTGTATAGTATGAAGAATACTGGTCCTGTGTAGCTCAGTTGGTAGAGCATGGCGCTTGCAATGCCAGGGTTGTAGGTTCGATTCCCAAGGGGGGCCAGTATGAAAAATTTATGCACTCACTAACTGTAAGTCGCTCTGGATAAGAGTGTCTGCTAAATGACTAAAATGAATACAATTGAACAAAGCTGAATAAAATAGAAAGGATATTTTCTCCAAACGATTTCAGTGCGCACATGCGGCTATTCTGTGTTGAGCGGTTAACAAAGAAACAGGTACTCCTATATGCTTAATTTAGAGTGATTTATGTAACTTTAGTTGTGATACAAACGTTGGGCTATATGTTTAGATTTTTAATACATTCTAAGGCTGCATGATGCGACTCTAATGATGATTTGAAAAAAGTTGCATGAAAGGCATGAGCTCTGCTTTGTTTTTTGCGCAGGCTGTACACACTTCATCAGTCTCTCATTCCCAATTTGACAAGCACTTGATAATGCCTCAAATTTCCCGGCGGCATCCCCTTTGTGTGGCCGTAATGCCCCCTAAAAAAATCCATGCCTTTTGCGGCCAGTGGCCGTTGGGCCATTGCGCTGAATATAATAATTGTAATTCCCTTCTCCCTGCATGCTGCGTGCTCCGAACACCACATGGCTCTCCGTCACATGATCGGGTCTTTCTCACAGGCTACAAGTGAAGACAGACATCGGGGACGCAACTGCGCGAGTCCTTATCCAATTCCGAGGCACATATTGAAGATATTGTAAGAACTGTCCACATTTACTTTTCGTCAGCCAACAAGATGAGTAGGCCTAACGAACAGCAAAAGCACTAGCCTATGTCAATCTACTATCCCCCATAGTACAAAAGTTGACCTATTCTTTTCTGTGCGAGAAATAAATTCCAAACATAGTCTGGGACAGTTGTGGGATGCGATAGATCCCAAATTAATACAACCACTAGCATCAAAAACCTGTTTTATGCAATGAGGCTGACGCAACAGATCAGAACATTTAGCTATTTCTTCACATTATAAGCACAGCAATGCGCACACGGTAGTAGGCTATAAGCGCAAATGTTCCATTAGCGGCAAAACACCATTATCAAAATGATTTTCCGCAAACTTGAAACTTTCACGCGCTGTGTATGTCTGCCAGTTAGGCTCTACACCAATTGTAAAGCAGATTAATGTGCTTAATTTTAATAAGTTATTTGGCCACTTTAGTTGTGATTTAAACCTGATCAAGACATATAGGCCTATGGTCTAGGCTACATGAGGTGTGGGACTATGATTTGAAAAAGGTATGCATTGTTTCTTGCCTTACTCTGGGCATCATTCACAAGTGATAATATATCATTCACAAGTGATTGTCACCCATCAGACTATTATTGATTTAATCTTGTCTTTACATATACTAAATAATATGTGTGTACTTTGTTTTGATTTAGAATGGACCATTATCATGCACCTGTCTCGAAATAGGGGCATGTCACCTATGCACTTAAATAGCAAATGGAGGACGCTTTTCCCGTAGTTCATTTTCATGCCAGCCAGGTAGGCTATACTCCTGCTGTAAAGACAAGTAATGTGCTTAATATTAGGGAAGTTGAGATATAAATACAGTAGGCCTAGCCTATAGCCTATAGAAAGCTGATGGGATCCTCCTCTTTTTAAAAGAAGCCATCACTCTGTTTTCTCATGCAATTGGATCGCCTATAGAAATGATTGCGCAATATGAGCTCATGGGCTCTCACAAAGTGTTTGATTAGATTTTCGATCACATTAGCATTGAGGTCAGAGTGATTAGAGGGATAATAGAGTGCTGAGTACCAGGCAGTTAGCAAGTTTGGTAGGCTACTAATGACCATCAGCAGCATCAGAGCTTGGAGAAGCCTAATTACTGTGACTAAACGGTCACGTGGAATTTGACTGCCTTCATGACTCGTGACCGCCGGTGTGACGGTAATACGTTCACCGTAACAGCCCTAGGTGAACAGCAAGGTACTGGAGTGACGAACCACCCTTGCTGTCTCTGCCTGGCCGGCTCCCCGCTCTCCACTGGGATTATCTGCCTCTGATCCTATTACGGGGGCTGAGTCACTGGCTTGCTGGTGTTCTCCCATGCCTTCCCTGGGAGGGATGCATCACGTCTTGCCAGGCTTTTTTCACTATACTCAACTTGAGTGGGTTGAGTCAATGACGTGATCTTCCTGTCCAGTTTTGGGGCCCCTCGGGCTCGTGCGGTGGGGTAGATCTTTGTGGGCTATACTCAGCCTTGTCTCATGGTAGTAAATTGGTGGTCTGTTGATATCCATCTGGTGGTGTGGGGGCTGTGCTTTGGCAAAGTGGGTGGGGTTATATCCTGCCTGGTTGGCCCTGTCCGTAGGTATCGTCGGACGGGGCCACAGCGTCCCCCGACCCCCCCGTCTCAGTCTCCAGTATCTATGCTGCAATAGTCTATGCGTCCTATCTGGTGTATTTCTCATGTCTTATCTGGTGTCCTGTGTGATCTTAAGTATGCTCCCTCTAATTCTCCCATCTCTCTCTCGCTCTCTCTTTCCCCTTCCCGGAGGACCTGAGCCCTAGGACCATGCCTCAGGACTACCTGGCGTGACGACTCCTGGCTGTCCCCGTCCCCAGTCCACCTGGTCGTGCTTCGGATCCAGTTTCTGCTGTTCTGCCTGCGGCTATGGAACCCTGACCTGTTCACCAGACGTGCTACCTTATCCCAGACCTGCTGTTTCTCCCTCTCTCTCTCTCTACCGCACCTACTGTCTCGACCTCTGAATGCACGGCTATGAAAAGCTAACTGATATTTACTCCTGAGGTGCTGACCTGTTGCACACTCTATAACCACTGTGATTATTATTTGACCCTGCTGGTCATCTATGAACGTTTGAACATCTTGAAGAACGATCTGGCCTTAATGGCCATGTACTCTTATAATATCCACCTGGCACAGCAGGAAGGACTGGCCACCCCTCCGAGCCTGGTTCCTCTCTAGGTTTCTTCCTAGGTTACTGTCTTTCTAGGGAGCTTTTCCTAGCCACCATGCTTCTACATCTGCATTGCTTGCTCTTTGGGGTTTTAGGCTGGGTTTCTGTATAAGCACTTAGTGACATCTGCTGATGTAAAAAGGGCTTTATAGATACAGTTTAATTGATAACAGACAGATGACCTCCTGCTTTTTGTGTCACTGTGACTGAGCAGTAAGAGGAGGAGGAGGAGGAGGGAAAGGAAAATCAAATCAAATCAAATTTTATTGGCCACATGCGCCGAATACAACAGGTGCAGACATTACAGTGAAATGCTTACTTACAGCCCTTAACCAACAGTGCATTTCTTTTTAACAAAAAAAGTAAAAATAAAACAACAACAAAAAAAGTGTTGAGAAAAAAAAAATAAAAAAAATAATAATAAGCCATTTAGCAGACGCTTTTTATCCAAAGCGACTTACAGTCATGCGTGCATACATGTTTGTGTATGGGTGGTCCCGGGTATCGAACCCACTACCTTGGCGTTACAAGCGCCGTGCTCTACCAGCTGAGCTACAGAGTAAAAAAAGAGCAGAAGTAAAATAAAATAACAGTAGGGTGGCTATATATACATGGGGGTACCGGTGCAGAGTCAATGTGCGGGGGCACCGGCTAGTTGAGGTAGTTGAAGTGTGTGGAGATAATATTATGACTGAGCAGTGACAGCACAGAGGAGGAGGAGGAAGCGGTAGAGGAGGAGGAGGAAGAGGAGGAGGATGAGGAGGAAACTGAGTTTGATCCAACACATTTTCCCGACCCAGCGTTCTCTGAGTGATGACAATTTAGCGTGTGGGTGTGTGTGTGGGTGTGTGAGTGATGACAATGCGGCATGCTGCTGATGACTAACCCAGACATGGATAGGAAGGTCAGGTCCTCTTGGATCCGAGCCGACAACGTTACTAAATCCACCTTGGTCCTCTGAGTCACTCGTCAATGTAATCAACAATCTAATCATAGTAAATCATCTGGCCACTAAATGGCTAATGCTAGATTCCACTTCAATCACTGTCTCCTCATAAGCTAGGTGAATAATAGCCTAGTCATTTTCCCATAAGATGTTTTTGTAGCCACCATAATTGAATTTTCAGACCACTGTAAAGATAAAATATATGTAAAAAGTAAGTTACTTTTTTTGTCTTTCGTTGCTTTCTTTTATTCTTTCTTCCCTTTATTGAAACTGGACTGCATGATGTCATGCCTGCAAGAGAAAGTCAAGTAATGCAACTACCTTTTAACAAGGAAGTAGTTGGGCCAAAATTATAGTTTTATTCTCTATTCATCCTTTTATTTAAAAGTTCCACCGTATAATGCTACATTACAGTATGGATTTAACAGTACGGGTTTCCAGCAGATGTGGAGTTGAATATATTTCAGAACTAAGCAGAAACAGACCGTTAGATATTAACTTTCATCTCAGAAACAGGAATTTTTGTGAAGCATGCTGATGTGATGTTCGGGGCCTGTATTCCCAAAGCAACTCAGAATAGGAGTGCTGATCTGGGATCAGTTTAGCATTTAAATCAAAATGCATAATAAGGCAGACCCACCTGATCCTAGATCAGCACTCCTACTCTCAGATGCTTTTGACTACAGGCCCAGAATCTTAGATCACTGGTTACTCAGCACATACTAATGGGGAATGTGTTTTTTGCTGCGTCTGGGATGCTATCTCATTGTTACAAATGCACTGGAGTCCAAAACGGCACACACTACGACGTGTGTAGGTATAACAGATTGCTGAGTAATAATAAACACTGGTCAGTCCAGTGGTTTACATGGCTTATGAAGCCAGTTTCTCCCAATTGAGGCAACTATTCAAATACAGTGAGGGAATTAAGTATTTGATCCCCTGCTGATTTTGTACGTTTGCCCACTGACAAAGACATGATCAGTCTACAATTTTAATGGTAGGTTTATTTGAACAGTGAGAGACAGAATAACAACAAAAAAATCAAGAAAAACGCATGTCAAAAATGTTATAAATTGATTTGCATTTTAATGAGGGAAATAAGTATTTGACCCCTCTGCAAAACATGACTTAGTACTTGGTGGCAAAACCCTTGTTGGCAATCACAGAGGTCAGACGTTTCTTGTAGTTGGCCACCAGGTTTGCACACATCTCAGGAGGGATTTTGTCCCACTCCTCTTTGCAGATCTTCTCCAAGTCATTAAGGTTTCGAGGCTGACGTTTGGCAACTCGAACCTTCAGCTCCCTCCACAGATTTTCTATGGGATTAAGGTCTGGAGACTGGCTAGGCCACTCCAGGACCTTAATCTGCTTCTTCTTGAGCCACTCCTTTGTTGCCTTGGCCATGTGTTTTGGGTCATTGTCATGCTGGAATACCCATCCACAACCCATTTTAAATGCCCTGGCTGAGGGAAGGAGGTTCTCACCCAAGATTTGATGGTACATGGCCCCGTCCATCGTCCCTTTGATGCGGTGAAGTTGTCCTGTCCCCTTAGCAGAAAAACACCCCCAAAGCATAATGTTTCCACCTCCATGTTTGACGGTGGGGATGGTGTTCTTGGGGTCATAGGCAGCAGTCCTCCTCCTCCAAACACGGCATGTTGAGTTGATGCCAAAGAGCTCCATTTTGGTCTCATCTGACCACAACACTTTCACCCAGTTCTCCTCTGAATCAGTCAGATGTTCATTGGCAAACTTCAGATGGCCCTGTATATGTGCTTTCTTGAGCAGGGGGACCTTGCGGGCGCTGCAGGATTTCAGTCCTTCACGGCGTAGTGTGTTACCAATTGTTTTCTTGGTGACTATGGTCCCAGCTGCCTTGAGATCATTGACAAGATCCTCCCGTGTAGTTCTGGGCTGATTCCTCACCGTTCTCATGATCATTGCAACTCCATGAGGTGAGCTCTTGCATGGAGCCCCAGGCTGAGGGAGATTGACAGTTATTTTGTGTTTCTTCCATTTGCGAATAATCGCACCAACTGTTGTCACCTTCTCACCAAGCTGCTTGGCAATGGTCTTGTAGCCCATTCCAGCCTTGTGTAGGTCTACAATCTTGTCCCTGACATCCTTGGAGAGCTCTTTGGTCTCGGCCATGGTGGAGAGTTTGGAATCTGATTGATTGATTGCTTCTGTGGACAGGTGTCTTTTATACAGGTAACAAACTGAGATTAGGAGCACTCCCTTTAAGAGTGTGCTCCTAATCTCAGCTCGTTACCTGTATAAAAGACACCTGGGAGCCAGAAATCTTTCTGATTGAGAGGGGGTCAAATACTTATTTCCCTCATTAAAATGCAAATCAATTTATAACATTTTTGACATGCGTTTTTCTGGATTTTTTTGTTGTTATTCTGTCTCTCACTGTTCAAATAAACCTACCATTAAAATTATAGACTGATCATTTCTTTGTCAGTGGGCAATCCTTTTTTCCCACACTGTAGGAGAAGCCACAGTACAGAAACGTTGAATTTTCAGTGGTAGCTGCGGTGCCAGTGGGAGAGAGAGAGAGATTGTGTGTGTGTGTGTGTTTGCTGGTAGATCTACACAACAGTTACATTTAAACAACATGCAGGGAATATTACCCTTGGTGCTGAAAAGCCTAAACAGAGTCCCAAATGGCACTCTATTCACTACATAGTGCACTACTCTGGTCAAAAGTAGTGCACTATATAGGGAACAGGGTGCCATTTGGGACACAGAGGATCTATTAATGTAAAGGTCAGAATAAAAAGGAACGCTAATTCAAATGGTCTCATCCTGTGTGTGAGAACCAAACACCTTGGGTGTGTGTGTGTGCATGCATGTGTTTATCCTTTCCAAACCGACCACCTGCTTCTTTACTGCCTGCGTTCTTTTTATTCGTTTTTTTTATTTTTATTCCCCTTAATGTTCCTACTTCGCCTGCCAGGCAACATTACTAAGAACTTAGTACTTAGGATACTTGGATTCAGCAAAGTTCACTTTCAGACCTGGGCTCAAATACTATTTGAAATCTCTTAAAATAAGTTCAGCGTTCAGCTTCAACCTTCCTGGAGTACAGTACAACGGTGGGCAGGGTTTGCACTTTTGGAGAAAAAAATATATTGGTTCCATTGAAACACACAAGCTCAATCAAGCCCAGCTGAAGTATTTCACATTATTTCAAACAGTATTTGAACCCAGCAATGTTAATATTGTGCCTTTTGTTCATTTTCTCTTCACAATCCAGGTTGGGCCTGCCTGGTTCTCATTAGAATAAAAGATTACCATAAACTAAGATTAGGATAAACAATTATATTTAAAAAAGCCCTCATATTTCAATCAGTGGACCAGAACCAAACAACAGACTGCTTGGTGCAACAGACTGCCTGGTGGGTGGGTGGGTGCGTGTGTGTGTGTGTGCCTGGCCACCCTGTGTCATCAACCCTGGGAGCGTTAGGAAGATGATTGCAAACATTACATTTTTTGGAAAAACAATATTAACATATTTGGAGAAGAGCAGAACCAGCAAAATGAATAACAGAGCTGTGTAACAATAGGAGCTGATTTCCTGGACACAGATTTAGCCTAGTCCTGGACTAAAAACTATGCTCAATGGAGAATCTCCATTGAACTAGGTTTTGAGTCCAGACTAGACTTAATCTGTGTCCAGGAAACTGTCCCTAGTTGGACTCCTACCAGTGGAGCCTAGCTCTCCTCTGACTCCTATTCAGGCTATATTAGAAGAATAACAGTGGGATGCTGGCTAGTGTGTGACGAAGTTTGCTGAAGTTGGCTAGCTAGATAGCTTGCAAGTGACAAGAACGTTATCCATCCTGCATTGCAACCATTTTGTTTAGAACGGACACTGGTGTAAAGTACTAAAGTAAGAATACTTTAAAGTACTACTTAAGTAGATTTTTGGGGTATCTGTACTTTACTTTACTATTTATATTTTTGAAAAATTTTACTTTTACTTCACTACATTCCTAAAGAAAATAATGTACTTTTTACTCCATATATTTTCCCTGACACCCAAAAGTACTTGTTACATTTTGAATGCTTAGCAGGACAGAAAATGGTTCAATTCAAACACTTATCAAGAGAACATCCCTGGTCATCCCTACTGCCTCTGATCTGGAAGACTCAGTAAACACAAATGCTTTGTTTGTAAATAATGTCTGAGTGTTGGAGTGTGCCCCAGGCTAACCGTAAATCAAAAAAACAAGACAATTGTGCCGTTTGGTTTGCTTATTATAAGGAATGTTTTATTATTCGTACTTTTACTTTTACTTTTGATACTTAAGTATATTTTAGCAATTACATTTTCTTTTGATACTTAAGTATATTTAAAACCATATATGTTTACTCAAGACTTTCACTTTTACTTGAGTATGACAATTGGGAAATTGGAGACTGTACCTACCTTTGAAATGTGGTTATGGGATTTAGGGAATGTAATGCATATGGAAAAAATTTGATACAATACCTCCAATAGAAGTCCAATGTTTTACAAAATATGGCAGCCAATACTGGATAAATCAATATTTATTTTTGCCTTAACTACACTGCTTGTAATGATTATATGCTGTCTTCTTATAATATCTACCACCTAATAGGAATTCTTTATTTTGTTTATTTATTTTTGAATGTGTGAGTTAAGTTTTGTTTTGTCCTCTAAATTTGCCATCCCATTCAACAGTACAATGAATGTCAATGTTTGTATTTCTGTCTTTTTTTAATGTATTTTTTATTGGAAAATAATAAACATATTATTATTTTTTAAGTATGACAATTGGGTACTTTTCCACCACTGAAAACGGACGACCAGTCATTTTCCATAGTAGTGGTAGCGGTTAAGCGCATGACCTTGAGCAAGGCACTTAACCCTAATTGCGCCTGTAAATCGCACGTGGTAAGAGCGTCTGCTAAATGACTAAAATGTAAATGTATTGTGTTGAATTCATTGACCCATTGAGTCAGTCAACCCCCCCCCCCCCCAGACAGATTATTTCACTTATAATTCACTGTATCACAATTCCAGTGGGTCAGAAGTTTACATACACTAAGTTGACTGTTCTTTTAAAACAGCTTGGAAAATTCCAGAAAATTATGTCATGGCTTTAGAAGCTTCTGATAGGCTAATTGACATCATTTGAGTCAATTGGAGGTGTACCTGTGGATGTATTTCAAGGCCTACCTTCAAATTCAGTGCCTCTTTGCTTGACATCATGGGAAAATGAAAAGAAATCAGCAAAGACCTCAGAAATAAAATGTGTAGACCTCCACAAGTCTGGTTCATCCTTGGGAGCAATTTCCAAACGCCTGAAGATACCACGTTCATCTGTACAAACAATAGTACGCAAGTATAAACACCATGGGACCACGCAGCCGTCATACCGCTCAGGAAGGAGACGCGTTCTGTCTCCTAGAGATGAACGTATTTTGGTGTGAAAAGTGCAAATCAATCCCAGAACAACAGCAAAGGACCTTGTGAAGATGCTGGAGGAAACAGGTACAAACGTTTCTATATCCACAGTAAGACGAGTCCTATATCGACATAACCTGAAAGGCTGCTCAGCAAGAAAGAAGCCACTGCTCCAAAACAGCCATAAAAAACCCAGACTACGGTTTGCAACTGCACATGGGGACAAAGATTGTACTTTTTGGAGAAATGTCCTCTGGTCTGATGAAACAGAAACAGAACTGTTTGGCCATAATGACCATCGTTATGTTTGGAGTAAAAAGGGGGATGGTTGCAAGCCGAAGAACACCATCCCAACCGTGAAGCCCGGGGGTGGCAGCAACATGCTGTGGGGGTGCTTTGCTGCAGAAGGGACTGGTGCAATTCACAAAACAGATGGCATCATGAGGAAGGAAAATTGCGTGGATATATTGAAGCAACATCTCAAGACATCAGTCAGGAAGTTAAAGCTTGGTCGCAAATGGGTCTTCCAAATGAACAATGACCCCAAGCATACTTCCAAAGTTGAGGCAAAATGGCTTAAGGACAACAAAGTCAAGGTATTGGAGTGGCCATCACAAAGCCCTGACCTCAATCCTATAGAAAATGTGTGGGCAGAACTGAAAAAGCGTGTGCGAGCCAGGAGGCCTACAAAACCTGACTCAGTTACACCAGGTCTGTCAGGAGGAATGAGCCAAAATTCACCCAACTTATTGTGGGAAGCTTGTGGAAGGCTACCTGAAACGTTTGACCCAAGTTAAACAATTTAAAGGCAATGCTACCAAATACTAATTGAGTGTATGTAAACTTCTGACCCACTGGGAATGTGATGAAATAAATAAAAGCTGAAATAAATCATTCTCTCTACTATTATTCTGACATTTCACATTCTTAAAATAAAGTGGTGATCCTAACTGACCTAAGACAGGGAATTTTTACTAGGAGTAAATGTCAAGAATTGTGAAAAACTGAGTTTAAATGTATTTGGCTAATGTGTATGTAAGCTTCCGACTTCCAACTGTATATATGGAGACTATTTAATGGCAAAAATAAGGTGTTTAATATCTGTCCAAAAAAAAAATAGTTTTACAAATGTTTCCTGATCTTTCTTATATCTCTCAGATACAGTGGCTTGCGAAAGTATTCACCCCCCTTGGCATTTTTCTATTTTGTTGCCTTACAACCTGGAATTAAAATGATTTTTTGGGGGTTTGTATCATTTAATTTACACAACATGCCTACCACTTTGAAGATGCAAAATACATTTTATTATAAAACAAACAAGAAATAAGACAAAAAAACAGAAAACTTGAGCGTGCATAACTATTCACCCCCCCAAAGTCAATACTTTGTAGAGCCACCTTTTGCAGCAATTACAGCTGCAAGTCTCTTGGGATATGTCTCTATAAGATTGGCACATCTAGCCACTGGGATTTTTGCCCATTCTTCAAGGCAAAACTGCTCCAGCTCCTTCAAGTTGGATGGGTTCCACTGGTGTACAGCAATCTTTAAGTCATACCACAGATTCTCAATTGTATTGAGGTCTGGGCTTTGACTAGGCCATTCCAAGACATTTAAATGTTTCCCCTTAAACCACTCGAGTGTTGCTTTAGCAGTACGCTTAGGGTCAATGTCCTGCTGGAAGGTCAACCTCCGTCCCAGTCTCAAATCTCTGGAAGACTGAAAAAGGTTTCCCTCACGAATTTCCCTGTATTTAGCGCCATCCATCATTCCTTCAATTCTGACCAGTTTCCCAGTCCCTGCCGATGAATAACATCCCCACAGCATGATGCTGCCACCACCATGCTTCACTGTGGGAATGGTGTTCTCGGTGTGATGAGAGGTGTTGGGTTTGCGCCAGACATAGCATTTTCCTTGATGGCCAAAAAGCTCAATTTTAGTCTCATATGACCAGAGTCTCCCACATGGCTTTTGGCGAACACCAAACATGTTTGCTTATTTTTTCTTTAAGCAATGGCTTTTTTCTGGCCACTCTTCTGTAAAGCCCAGCTCTGTGGAGTGTACGGCTTAAAGTGGACAGATACTCCAATCTCCTCTGTGGAGCTTTGCAGCTCCTTCAGGGTTATCTTTGGTCTCTTTGTTGCCGCTCTGATTAATGCCCTCCTTGCCTGGTCCGTGTGTTTTGGTGGGCGGCCCTCTCTTGGCAGGTTGGTTGTGGTGCCATATTCTTTCAATTTTTTTATAATGGATTTAATGGTGCTATGTGGGATGTTCAAAGTTTCAGATATTTATTTATAACCCAACCCTGATCTGTACTTCTCCACAACTTTGTCCCTGACCTGTTTGGAGAGCTCCTTGGTCTTCATGGTGCCGCTTGCTTGGTGGTGCCCCTTGCTTAAGGACTCTGGGGCCTTTCAGAACAGGTGTATATATACTGAGATCATGTGACAGCTCATGTGACACTTAGATTGCACACAGGTGGACTTTATTTAACTAATTATGTTACTTCTGAAGGTAATTGGTTGCACCAGATCTTATTTAGGGGCTTAATAGCAAAGGGGGTGAATACATATGCGCGCACCACTTTTCCGTTATTAATTATTATTATTATTATTTTTTTTTTTCATTTCACTTCACCAATTTGGACTATTTTGTGTATGTCCATTACATTAAATCCAAATAAAAAACAATTTAAATTACAGGTTGTAATGTAACAAAATAGGAAAAACGCCAAGGGGGATGAATTTTTATCAAATTATTTTTACATGTACTTTATTTATACTTCAAGGGGTCTTAAAATTCAAAATCGCCAAATTATCCTCGGTATGACCTTCTTAAAAAAATTCCATATAGCTCCCCCGTCTTAGACAGGGCTTAGACTCTTTTGGGTTATAAAGCAAACAGTATCCCTTAGGTCTTAAACAGCAAATACTTCAATTGTTTAAGCATATGTTGCAGTGATTAAAATATTTTTTCCCAGAATATTGACAAAAAATATGATCTTAAGGGGGTTAGCAATCAGCGACAGAGCTGACAACAGATACTCAAAACATAAATAATTTTGACATTAAAAATAAAAGTTCAATAGAAACATTTGTAAAATATGATTAATGATTCACTCGAAAATCCCTAATAAAAACATAACCATTCAATCAGCTCTTTCAGCACTGACGGAATTAAGTTGGCGTTTGGGTCCTCTGTAGCTCAGCTGGTAGAGCACAGCGCTTGTAACACCAGGGTAGAGGGTTCGATCCCCGGGACCACCCATACACAAAAATTTATGCACGCATGACTGTAAGTCGCTCTGGATAAAAGCGTCTGCGTCTGCTTTTATCCCAAAAAATCATTGAAGTGGTATGCAACCAGTAGCAATTTAGACTCTAAAACCTAATTAAATGTAATATATTTCAACCAAAATTCATATTCTATCAGGCAGATGGAGTTGACAGTTTATGTTTGTGACCATGGTAATTCCAATATTGTTTGTTTAAAACTATCAAAAGTATAGAACTTTCCAGACCATGAGTGGTCTTGTTGCACTACATATAACGAGGACATGAATAAGGGGTCCTTATGGTATAGCTGACCCTGCTCATTCCTGATTCATTTAGGATTTTAGACAAATCTGACAGAGTTCAAGTCATCTCCAGACACATATTTTAGGAATCACACTTTAGAGATAAATATTCTTTAAAGTCAAAGAGGGCTATTGCAAGAAACTACACCGAAAACAAATATAAGCGCAACATGTAAAGTGTTGGTCCCATGTTTCATGAGCTGAAATATAAGATCCCAGAAACATTCCATACACACAAAAAGCTTATTTATCTCAAATTTTGCACACAAATTTGATTAGTGAGCATTTCTCCTTTGCCAAGATTATCCATCCACCTGACAGGTGTGGCATATCAAGAAGCTGATTAAACAGCATGATCATTACACAGTTGCACCTTGTGCTGGGGACAATAAAAGGCCACTTTAAAATGCGCGGTTTTGTAACACAACACAATGTCATAGATGTCTCAAGTTCTGAGGGAGCGTGCAATTGGCATGCTGACTGCAGGAATGTCCACCAGAGCTGTTGCCAGATAATTTAATGTTCATTTCTCTACCATAAGCCGACGTGGTTTTAGAGAATTTGTCCAACCGGCCTCACAACTGCAGACCACGTGTATGGCGTCGTGTGGGCGAGCGGTTTGCTGATGTCAACGTTGTGAGTCCCCCATTGTGGCGGTGGGGTTATGGTATGGGCAGGCATAAGCTACGGACAACGAACACAAATGCATTTTATCGATGGCAATTTGAATGCACAGTGATACTGTGACGAGATCCTGAGGCCCATTGTCGTGCCATTCATCCGCCACCATCACCTCATGTTTCAGCATGATAATGCACAGCCCCATGTCGCAAGGATCTGTACACAATTCTGGAAGCTGAAAATGTCCCAGTTCTTCCATGGCCTGCATACTCACGAGACATGTC
Source organism: Coregonus lavaretus (assembly GCF_964263955.1). Taxonomy (NCBI): domain Eukaryota; kingdom Metazoa; phylum Chordata; class Actinopteri; order Salmoniformes; family Salmonidae; genus Coregonus; species Coregonus lavaretus. The sequence goes on along the minus strand of NC_140012.1, from coordinate 35,118,483 downwards.
ACCTATTGAGCATTTTTGGGATGCTCTGGATCGAGATGTATGACAGCGTTTTCCAGTTCCCGACAATATCCAGCAACTTCGCACAGCCATTGACACGGAGTGGGACAGCATACCACAGGCCTCAATCAACAGCCTGATCAACTCTGTGCAAAGGAGATGTGTCGGGCTGATGTGTACTGACTGGTTTTTATTTTTTTAAGGTATCTGTGACCAACAGATGCATATCTGTATTCCCAGTCATGTGAAATCCATAGATTAGGGCTTAATTTATTTATTTAAATTGACTCATTTCCTTATATGAACTGTAACTCAGTAAAACCTTTGAAATTGTTTAATGTTGCTTTCATATTTTTGTTCAGTATACATAAGATAATATCCATTACTGGCAGGTTATTATTAATTTTTTGTACACTTTTTGGCTCCGGACAAGGGCCAGGCATTGAGCCGACATGGACAATTAAAAATATATCTATTTTCCCCTTGTGAAATACCCGTAAATGTAAATGTTAAGCTCAAATAATGCTACGCCAGTCACACAGATCCTCCTCTACTGAGCCACAATACTCAATTCTGGTTTGTGACCCATTAGGGAGCAGTTTAAAGAGTTGGATGAGGTTGGGACATTACAGGTCACTTGTAATGAGGCCAATGTCTATATAGAACAAATCCTTAGCAAATAGAGCGAGGCTTCGTCCCAAATGGCACCCTATCCTCTATACATCCTTATGGAAAAACAACATGAATTTCATATGCGAACACAAAAACACATTTTCATGTGATCACGTCATTTTATGTTAAGTTAATGTGGTAACAGGTGACATGTAAAGCAACGTGATAACATGAAACTACATGTGAAGTGTTCCAGCTCGTGATTTTCCACGTGAAATCATGTGATTTTTCTGTAAGGGCAGTGTACTACTGTTGACCAGGGCCAAAGGGGCCCATAAGGCTGTGGTCAGAAGTATTGCACTATAGGGAATTATGCGCCATTTTGGACACACCCCAAGCAAATATCCTTCCATCCGTCTGAAAAGGTTATGACTGATGGCCAAAATATTTCATTTTCACTTTCCGCTTTCTTTTCACTGAGATTATGTCACTTTATTTTTTAATGAAGTTTGAGAAAAAATACAAGCTTTTCCGAGCTCTTTGGGTTTTGGTACTAAATCCTTTCAGGTACGTGATGTCAACACATGGCCATAGCAAGGCAATGGATGTGTCCCAAATGGCATCCTATCTCCTTTATAGTGCACTACTTTTGGCCAGAGCCCTATGTGCCCTGGTCAAAAGTAGTGCGCTATATAGGGAATAGGTTGCCATTTGGGACACAATACCTGAGACAATGGAAAATCACTAAGTTTGGTTATAAATATAATATTAGAGTGCTCAGGGAAATATCCACTAATAACTAATGAACTGACACAGGCCAACGTTATGACCAGCTGCCTGTCACATGCGTGTACCTGCATGATTAAACAGTCTGACATCATCAAAATGAGACATTCCTTGGAGGCTTCTGCTTAGGGGCAGAGGTAAACAAAATATCCTCACCTGTTTCAATACACAGTCTGTCAGGTGATAGGTTGTGAGTACAGGAAGAAACCTTGACAGGAACCAGACTTTTGAAGAACAAACCTGATACATATCTTCAAGAGGAAGAAGAAGACAAGTGAAATGGAGTGGAGGAGGGAGACAAAGATTTGTCATTGTCGCTGAACAATGAGATACGATCTTGATGAGTAAAGTGAAAGGGAGTGTAGCCTTCCATACTATAGCATCAAGGTTATACTTAACTTGTCCAACCACTTCTACCAAGTAAATGTCAACTGTGTTCCGCCAACAGATTCTTATATTGAGCAATGAACAATAATATCGTCAAGGAGGATTGAGACAGAAGGAAATGACAAGAGAGATGAATGAAGCCCTCACACATATTCCAATAGCACATCCACCATGTGGTTTCCCCTAAGAGACAATCACACACACAGACACAGAGAGAGAGACAGGATTGGGCCACTCTATGACAGGCCGAAGAACCAGACCCTGACCAGAACATGACCTGGAAACGGGGAACAAATATTTATCTGAATGGAATCAGGCTTTGATAGACACTGTCTGGGCCTTGGATTGGACTAGAACTGGGTTCAAAAACTATTTGAAATCATTTCAAATATTGCTCGATTGAGCTTACCTGGTGCAATGGAACCAATAGAATAGTCCCAAAAGTGCAAACTCCACCAACCTGGCACTCCAGGCAGACTAAACCAAACGGTAAGGGTATTTTAAAAAGATTTCAAATAGTGTTTGAACCCAGGACTGGATGAAATACATAAAATGGAAGCAGCCTCACTCAGCTCAGACACAAAAGAATGAGACACGGAATGTGTTCAAATTCCAAAGCAAAGTGGAGTTCAACATCACTTGGCATTGATAGCCACATACGATAGGCTTACTCAGAGCCAATGACACTAGTCTAGACCTACCCCTCAATAACCTGCAGACATGCAGGTTATGGATATCTATAAACAGGGTGGACAACAAAATGTACAAAACGTAGTCCAAGTTCAAATTCATTTGTCAAGGAGATACCATACTAATCAACTTTGGAATGTTTTATTTTTGAAAGTATTTTGTATGTTTATTGGGTAGAGAGCGACAGAGGAGAAGGGTAGGTGAGAGAGTGCTGAAAAAGCAGTCGGTCAAATTTGAACCCATGCTGGCAGCGGTACATCGTACATGTGCTCCAGAGGCAGCGGCTTAAACAGCTAGACCACCCCAGGCCACAACTTTGGAATGTTTACATTTGAAATATTAGAGATTTAATGAAATTATAATGTATGTGTATTTGAATAGAAATGGGACCTATATCCCAAGCACGGGGTGTTCAACAAATGTAATTGTGAACATTCCTATCCTGCTGAGAAGGATTTTGTGTTCTAGAATGAAAGTCCTTTCATAAGAGAGAATGGAATACTCATTGAGAGAAGCAATTTATCAATCACAAAGTGCTTTATAGTAACCCGGCCAAGATCCCAAAGAGCAAGCAGAGGCAAAGTGGCAAGGAAAAACTCCCTAGAAGGAAGAAACCTTGAGAGGAGCCAGAGTCATAGGGGAGGCCTATCCTCCTCTGGCTGTACTGGGTAGAATTACTTTTCAATACATTTCAAAACAAATATTCAGATAACTTTTATTTGAAAAAACAAGTAGTTGAATATTGGAATGTATTTGAAAATACTCAAATACACTGACTCAAATAGACTCCCATGTATTGAACCCAGGTATTTCAAAATAGTATTTGAAATAAGTATTTGAAAATACTTTCAAATACAATTTGGTCAACTATTTGGTTTTTACAAATGGTCATTCAAATACTCAAATACAGTGCATTCGGAAAGTATTCAGACCCCTTGACTTTTTCCACATTCTGTTACGTTATAGCCTTATTCTAAAATTGATTAAATTGTTTTTTCACCAGCCACATTGGCACGTGGTCACACTCCAGGCTCTAAGGTGTGAGCATTTCATAAAGTATGAGAACAAGTGCGAGTTGTGATTTATAGCAAATAAATGCTGCAGTAGCTGTTTTCAAAGTATTTCTGCCATTTTGTTTCTTATCTGGTAATGCACAAAGAAATCTGAATCCTAATGTTATAGCAGTATGAAAAATGTATGCACTCGCTAACTGTAAGTCGCTCTGGATAAGAGCGTCTGCTAAATGACTAAAATGTAAATGTAAATAGCTATCCCATCTCGCGCAGCAACACTGCCTGTCTGGGGGGCTGTGAGTGCTGAAAGATTTGTTTTTATAAGCAAAGGGCACAGGCATAAAAGTTGGTCAAATTTACTCGAAAGTCTACTAAAGTGAGACTTAGTCCTCGTGTTTCTTGCCTATTTACATTGTTTTGTTCACAAGCTAGGTTGCTTTTCAATGTTTGAGTATGCTCCCACTGCTAGCAAAAAGAGACATCGTTGGCCTCTACTAGTGATATTCTCACAGGCACAGTGATGACTCGAGTGGCCCTCTTACCAAGGTAACCTTAAAGGTGCAGCTAAACATTTTTGTCTGGTAAAATACTCATGTCACAGAATATTTAATAAAATCGAGCAATATACAACATTACTTATTAATTTATTGGCCAATACTTTGAATATGCAAGGGTCACCAAGAGGAGTACACCTGCTCTGAAGTACATTATTAAATCCTAGGCCAGCTGGCACTCAGCCAAACGAGAACTTTGTCATGCATTAGGTTGAATATTAGTGCTAATACTTTAAGGCTCATTATTAACAATGCATAAGCCAAACTATTCAGGGAAAATACTGATTGTTTTCAGATATCCTGTAGTTCAAATATAGACTGGTCCAGATCTGTTTGTGCAGTCTTGTTGACAATGACCATAGGAGCAAAAACTAATCTGTGACCAGCTTGGTTAAAATACACCATGGGGCAAAGACAATGGAGCCGGTGCTAGTATGCAATGTCGATTTTACGGTCGCTCAGACCTGGGTTTAGCAACTATACAGCACTTATCTCAGACCTGGGTTTAGCAACTATACAGCACTTATCTCAGACCTGGGTTTAGCAACTATACAGCACTTATCTCAGACCTGGGTTTAGCAACTATACAGCACTTATCTCAGACCTGGGTTTAGCAACTATACAGCACTTATCTCAGACCTGGGTTTAGCAACTATACAGCACTTATCTCAGACCTGGGTTTAGCAACTATACAGCACTTATCTCAGACCTGGGTTTAGCAACTATACAGCACTTATCTCAGACCTGGGTTTAGCAACTATACAGCACTTATCTCAGACCTGGGTTTAGCAACTATACAGCACTTAGCAGACACTTTTCTCCAAATCGACTTACAGTACATACTGTAAATGTTTTGTATGTGATGCCTAAAGGAATTGAACCCACAATCTTGGCATTGATAGCGCCACGCTCTTACCAATTTAGCCAAAAGCAAGCAATAAGCAAGTTGTTCCTTTGCTGCTCTCCCTCAAAGCTTCTTCCACCACACTGAGACTGCATAAGGCGGCACAATCGTTGTTTGTTTTAGCAAGAGCAGGGAGTTAAAACGCCTCTCTCTCTCTCTCTCTCTCCCCTGTAGCAGAGGAAGTGGAAAGAAATAAAATGCTTTTAAGCCACATGTGGAGTCAATTTCTGCTTTAGCTATCAAATATTTAAAAGTAATTATTTTATATAGCCGGCAGATTTTGAATGGTTCCGGATGGCAGTTGGTTTGAAGTTCTTGGTCTGTCAATGTGTAGTTAATCAGTAATCAAAGTCTGAAAAATGTGAAAAATCAAGTGTGTGTGAGTGAAAAGGATTAGTGATTCCAACTGCATGAGAAATAGGGCAACCATGGTGCGGTGTGCCAGAGTGAGCGTCAGTTGCGGGTTAGAGCCAGTTGCGGGTTAGAGCCAGTTGCGGGTTAGAGCCAGTTGAGGGTTAGAGCCAGTTGCGGGTGAGTCAGTTGAGGGTGAGTCAGTTGAGGGTGAGAGTCAGTGTCACGACTTCCTCCGAAGCTGCCACCTCTCCTTGTTCGGGCATGTCACGAATGTCGGTGGAATGCAGTAGGCCAGAGTCAAGCGCAGGATACAGAATGAGATGAAGAATCACTTTACTGAGTAGTAAAGAAATACAAAGAATATCCTCCAAAACAACAAAGGAGGAGCAAAACCCGCTCACAATAATGACACTCGTACCATAAAATAAACACGCACACCAAACAGTGGACGTGTACAGGTTAAATAGGCAGACAAACTAACATAATGGGGAACAGGTGCGCAACAACAGACAACAATCAAGTGAACATAGAAACATATAACATAGAGCGGCAGCAGCTAGTACTCCGGTGACGACGAACGCCGAAGCCTGCCCGAGCCAGAAGGAAGGGCAGTCTCAGCAGAATCCGTGACAGGGCAGGCTTCGGCGTTCGTCGTCACCGGCCTTCTAGCCACTGCCGCTCCTCATCTCATCATTCCATTGGCTTTGTCTTGTTGTTCACACACACCTGCTTCATATCCCCTCATCAGTACCTGTATAAGTGTTCCCTCTGCCCCCTTGTCTTTGTGTGTGATTGTTTATTGTGGAGGAAAGAGAAGCTTGGTGGAGCTCCGCGTATTTTGTGTTCGCCGGGATATTTCCCCGTGTGCCTTGTATTTTCCAGTGTGCCTGTTTTGCACACTGGGGTGTTTTGACGCATTACTCCGTAACTCTTATGTTTCAGAATAAATCCTGTTATTCTGTGATTTACCCTCCTGCGCCTGACTCCTTCGAAATCACCTCATCACAGTCAGCAGTGGTTGAGAGTGAGTGTTGCCACAGTGAGATTCAGTAGAGGAGAATAGGTTAACAGTGGTTAAGAACAGAGTAAGAACCAGTAGAGTTTGACCAACCAACCTGAGTGTCCTCAGGTCCCACAGCTTAACTCCGTCTGTCACTGCGCTGGTCAGGAAGAGGTTGTAGGAGTCTGAAGTCTGGCTACAGAACATAGAGCCCTGGAGGATAAACAAATAAACAAAGAAGATATTAAAGCTGGAATCCTTAATGGTGAAACAGACACTTCCGTTTAAGATATTAGAACAACAAAGAAGTTACTGCAAATGACAAACACTGTTTTTTCCCCTTGGTCAACATTGCACGCGCAATAGACGAGAGCAATATGTACTGCACTTTTTTTTTTACATGCTGTTTCCCCTACTGCAGATTCCATCTTTAATGTTAAATTTAATGTAATTAATATAAAATAATTATGTGTCAAGTTAAGTAGAAAGAACACATTTTAAACAGGGTGAAACAGGGAGGTACTACCCAAACGTGTCCGAAGACCACAGATTTCATTTTCTGTGGCAAAACGTTTTGCTACGGTGTGTCCTTCTAAAAAAAACCTGTTCTATAATACATATATTATTCATAATTTATATACATAAGGCTGCAAAGAATAATCGCTGGGTAATTTAGCACCCTGACTTTTGTGTTAAACAGGTAGTCCAAATGAAGGGAGACCTGGCCTGAAACATTTGGAAAGAGAGAGACAGTAGAGATAACCCCTGAATGTGAGAGAGTAGGGGTGTTAACCCTGGTGTCCTGGCTAAATTCCCAATCTGGCCCTCATATCATCATGTCCACCTAATCATCCCCAGCCTCTAATTGGATCATTCATCCCCCTTCCTCTCTCCTGTAACTATTCCCCAGGTCATTGCTGTAAATAATAATGTGTTCTCAGTCAACTTACCTGGTCAAATAAGGGTAAAAATAATCATAATAATAAAGAGAGAGAGAGAGAGAGAGAGAGAGAGAGAGAGAGAGAGAGAGAGAGAGAGAGAGAGAGAGAGAGAGAGAGCTAGAGACACAGAGAGAGAGAGAGAGAGAGACAGAGAGAGACAGAGAGAGAGAGAGAGAGAGACAGAGAGAGAGAGAGAGAGAGAGAGAGAGAGAGAGAGAGAGAGAGAGAGAGAGAGAGAGAGAGAGAGAGACAGAGAGAGAGAGAGAGAGACAGAGAGAAGAGAGAGAGAGAGAGAGAGAGAGAGAGAGAGAGAGAGAGAGAGAGAGAGAGAGAGAGAGAGAGAGAGAGAGAGAGAGAGAGAGAGAGAGAGAGAGAGAGAGAGTAGTCACACCTGAATAGGGTGCTGAGAGCCTGTAGCTGCATTACTCTGCTGACTGCTGGAATGGAAACAACTTTTTATTGTGAAACTGAACTTGAGCATGCATAACTATTCACCCCCCCAAAGTCGATACTTTGTAGAGCCACCTTTTGCAGCAATTATAGCTGCAAGTATCTTGGGGTATGTCTGTAGCTTGGCACATCTAGCCACTGGGATTTTTGCCCATTCTTCAAGGCAAAACTGCTCCAGCTCCTTCAAGTTGGATGGGTTCCGCTGTTATACAGCAATCTTTAAGTCATACAACAGATTCTCAATTGGATTGAGGTCTGGGCTTTGACTAGGCCATTACAAGAGATTTAAATGTTTCCCCTTAAATCACTCAAGTGTTCCTTTAGCAGTATGCTTAGGGTCATTATCCTGCTGGAAGGTGAACCTCCGTCCCAGTCTCAAATCTCTGGAAGACTGAAACAGGTTTCCCTCAAGAATTTCCCTGTATTTAGCGCCATCCATCATTCCTTCAATTCTGACCAGTTTCCCAGTCCCTGCCGATGAGAAACATCCCCACAGCATGATGCTGCCACCACCATGCTTCACTGTGGGGATGGTGTTCTCGGGGTGATGAGAGGTGTTGGGTTTGCGACAGACATAGCGTTTTCCTTGATGGCCAAAAAGCTCAATTTTAGTCTCATCTGACCAGAGTACCTTCTTCCATATGTATGGGGAGTCTCCCACATGGCTTTTGGCGAACACCATACGTGTTTGCTTATTTGTTTCTTTAAGCAATGTTTTTTTTCTGGCCACACTTCCGTAAAGCCCAACTCTGTGGACAGATACTCCAATCTCCGCTGTGGAGCTTTACAGCTCCTTCAGGGTTATCTTTGGTCTCTTTGTTGCCTCTCTGATTAATGCCCTCCTTGCCTGGTCCGTGAGTTTTGGTGGGTGGCCCTCTCTTGGCATGTTTGTTGTGGTGCCATATTCTTTCAATTTTTTTATAATGGATTTAATGGCGCTCCGTGGGATGTTCAAAGTTTCGGATATTTTTTTATAACCCAACCCTGATCTGTACTTCTCCACAACTTTGTCCCTGACCTGTTTGGAGAGCTCCTTGGTCTTCATGGTGCAGCTTGCTTGGTGGTGCCCCTTGCTTAGTGGTGTTGCAGACTCTGGGGCCTTTCAGAACAGGTGTATATATACTGAGATCATGTGACACTTAGATTGCACACAGGTGGACTTTAACAAATTATGTGACTTCTGAAGGTAATTGGTTGCACCAGATCTTATTTAGGGGCTTCATAGCAAAGGGGGTGAATACATATGCACACACCACTTTTCTGTTATTTATCTTTTCAATTTTTTTTAAACAAGTTATTTTTTTCATTTCACTTCACCAATTTGGACTATTTTGTGTTTGTCCATTACATGAAATCTAAATAAAAATCCATTTAAATTACAGGTTGTAATGCAACAAAATAGGAAAAACACCAAGGGGGATGAATACTTTTGCAAGGCACTGTAGTGCACTACTTTTGACCAGAGCTGATCAAGAGTAGTCTACTATATAGGGAATATGGTGTCATTTTGGACGCAGACTTGGACTGAGGCCGTTTCTTCACTCACTAAAACATCTTGCCCTTTAGGGATATTCATGGGGTCAATTTATGACTTTTACACCAGATTATTTGATGATGCACAATGAAGGAGCGGAGGTTCGTTTTGTTTAGGTTTCCATTAAGAGTGTGGGAAAGTGAGTCTGAGAGGGCATTTCAAGTTGTAATTTCCGAGAAGTGCCTCGGCTCTGATCTGACGATTTCCAGGTGATCTTTGCAGAGCATACAAAGGAAAGGATGGAAAGTTGAAGCAGTGCTGGAGAAGCTGCTTCAGTTCACAATGTCTGAGCCACATGTCCAGTCAATATAGAGAGATAGGGTGCAAACACATCCCTCTACATTGAACTCTTTAATACTTTTTTGGTGGTAAGCAACACATCTTATAAACAGCTTTATTTATATTGATTTACCTTTATTAAAAAATGTTGCTTGGTGCAAGTACCCAAGCCAGCCCAGGGATAAGGTTAGGGAGAAAGTGAGGGGAGGAGATTAGGTGAGGAGAGGGGGATGTTGGCTATGTTATGTATGCTGTGTGTGTGTGTGTGTGTGTGTGTGATTGAGCTCGTATGTGTGCAAGTGTGTGTGTGGGTCAGCTTTTTGTTCACCCGCACCCGCCTGCAATTGACAATCACCCATCCACAACTGCCCGACAGTATGTGAAAATCTGAGGCCCACACCCGACTAACCCGCTAATATAGAAAATGTGCTGTAGGCTGCAGTCAGAGAGCGGAAAGATTTTTAAACAGGGGGTGCAGAGTTGTTTCTGTCTGATTTCTGCTTATAATTTCCAACATTTTGGTTGGGTATTTGTTAGTCAACTTGTCTGTAATTATATACATGCAGCTTCTCTTCTGTCATTATATGTTGCCCAAGAAGACTAAATAATGATCATTAATGATTGAAAAGGGTATTCTATCTAGTTCACATCAGTAAAGTTCTCTGTCATCTCTGCTTCTTTCACGGAGCAAAGACGTTTAGGGACCGGGAAGAAAATGCAATAACAAAAAAAAAAAAAGGAAAGATTTTCTGTGCAAAATGTCCAAATTACATCAGTTTGACCGGTTGTAAGGAAATAGAAAGCTGTGAAAACAACCCAACATGTTTCTGATAAGATTTCAGTTCAGCTTGGGTGCATATTTTATGTGGTTGAAATACTATCAGCTTTTATGATGCTGATAAAGACAGCACCTCTACAGACGGTATCTAACTGCGCATTCATATTTTCTCAACATGCTGAAATAAATCAATCATATTTCTCCACTCCTGTTCCTGAGTCAAAATGTTGCCAACATTTGGTGTATAATTTTACTGCAAGAAATGCTTAATTCTGCAGAAGTTAATATTAAGGCTTTGTGAGAGGTTATAGACCGACAGTCAGTGTCCAGATTTCAGTTTTCATGTAACCCATCTGAACAGTAGGCTACAGTTCCCTTGACGTGCCATAGGCCTATTTGAAGTCCCCGTCTTGTGACTGTCGAATTTGTATAGTGCCTCACAATCATCACAACCGGCACTGCTATCATCCTCTTTTACCACTTCACTAAATCTTTCCCAAACATTACTTTTCTGGCCCTCCCTTCTCTTTATTTTCAACTCTCCATTTTACAGTTTTTTTCTTATTGAATTAAACTCCAACATTGTCCTTTTTGCCTCGTGGATCGACGTTCACTTTTTCTGCCTGTTCCCAAAAGTATTTTGGCGATTGGCATATAGGCTATTTGACAAGCGTACAGCTAGGGCCTAAAGCTTAGGCTTACTCACTAATGCAATATAGCCTAAAATAATGAAAGAAAAACCTTAATGTAGCCTATAGATATAAATTGTACAAGAATGATACATTTAAGGATTTTTTAAGGTATTGTTTTCTCTATATTCAACCCACACGCCAACCACCCGCCCTTCATCCACACAATATTTAATGACCCTAAACCCAACCCTGCAGATATAACCGCTGGGACTACGCGTTATGAGTCAATCCACGCATCACTAGTGTGTGTATGTGTGTGTGCTATGTTAAGTACACAGTCTTTCCAGGCACAGATAGACATTCCCCATGATGATCCTGAGGCATTAACCCTCTGGCCCCTCTGCCCTGCACTGTCCCTAAGACCCCCAGGCAGCGCCCAGGTGGCCCCATAGCCCTAAGGCACCCAGAAAGAGGGATGACCCCACCTGAGTCAACACGGGTCAGCATGCCATGGCCGGTACAACCGGCCCACAATGCACTGCACACAATGGGGTGGCGTGACTGGGAAAATACAAGGTGAAAAGAGACTATCACACTGTGTCTGCATCCCAAATGGCACCCTATTCCCTATATAGTGCACTACTTTACCCTCTACTGACTCTCACTCTACTGACACCCTCTTGCCTCAAAAGTAGTGAACTATATAGGGAATAGGCTGCCATTTGTGACGCTACCTACATTCTATGCTCTCCTATGTTGCGTGAGGGAGAAGGGTGCCAGACGTTTTTGGGCCGAGGGAGACAGGTGGTGGGAGAGCAGGTGGTGTGGGAGAGTGGTTCCCAGCTGAAGGAAGGATCGGGATGGGTTAATGCAAGTTAAGCCAGGCCACTAGGTGCAGTTCACCCAGCTAATCCAGGCTACTGCCTCGGTGACTGTGTGTGTGTTCTCTGAGTGATGACAATGCAGCATGTGTGTGTGTGTGTGGCGAAGGGCTGTGTTGGGGGGTCAGGTCAACACGGGAGCAGATCCGTGGCCCCTCTTCACAATAAACAAAGTAGGGTCAATGGGTGCAACCATGCAGTCCCCCTGTTGCTCCAGTTTCACCTAGTTCAACACCATGATCATTGTCTGTCTGTCTGCTTGTCTGCCCATGTGTCAGTCTCTGTCTGTCTGCCTGTTTTTCTGTCTGTCAAAATGTCTGTTAATTTGTCTGTCCCCCTATCTACTGTCTGTTTGTCTGTAAGCGATTAAATATTCCAGCCAATATATCTCAGAGACATAAAACATGGCAACTTATAGATATTCCTATTGTTACAAAACTGGCTGGTTTTCATAGATATAACTTGGTCTTGTATATGAAATAATATATAACATTTTAAATAGAAACAGCTCTGAAACATGTTGAATTATTTGACAGTTATGTCGAAGACTGGAATGATATGCACACCCCTCCTATACGCTTGTATAATTTATTGAACATGTATGCATTTACTGCACACAGGATATTTCCATATGTTTCCATGCACTGGTTGAGGCTGAGACCACTTTTGGGTTCTGGCCCAAATGGCACCCTATTCCTCATATAGTTCACTACTTTTAACCAGTGTGTGTGTGTGTGTGTGTGTGTGTGTGTGTGAGGCTTTACTCCTAAAATAGATTAATTATCTAGATGATGGCTCGACGAGTCCTTCGCTCTTGGAAACACTGACTACGTCCCAAATGGCATCCTATTCCCTTTATAGTGCACTACTTTTAACAAGGGCCTATAGGGCTGTGGTCAAATGTAGTGCACAATAGGGTGCCATTTAGGATGCATCCACTGTCTCATCACGGTCTTGTTCATTCACACCACAGGCTGACACTTTTATCCCCAGAAAAATATCTGTGTTTCTTACGTAACGTAGGTTAAGGCTGTATCTTTAAGCAATAAGGCACGAGGGGGTGTGGTATATGGCCAATATACCACGGCTAAGGGCTGTTCTTTGCGTCGTGCCTGGATACAGCCCTTAGCCGTGGTATATTGGCCATATATCACAAACCCCCGAGGTGCCTTATTGTTATTATAAACTGGTTACCAATGTAATTAGAGCAGTAAACATAAATGTGTTGTCATACCCGTGGTATATGGTCTGATATACCACGGCTATCAGCCAATCAGCATTCGGGGCTCGAACCACCCAGTTTATAATATTTCATATAACACCCATGTCTGGTCTGCCAAGGAATACATCCTCTGACTGTCCAGTATGATAGAAGATGGGTGTTGCTGACGTACCACTGCATGCCTGCACAAGGCAAGCTAGCTCACTTTCATATGTCCTCCAGAAAGGTTATGGGTCATGGGAGGACTGTGAAAGAGTCAAAGGCTGCGTCCCAAATGGCACCCTTTTCCACAAGGAGTATGTGTCCCAAATGGCACCCTATTCCGACTGTGCACTCTTCCACTCCAATCTGTCCTCTGGTAAACTCCCTTATAGTGATGCATTACTTTTAGGATACAAACTTGCAATACATTCGCTAGCCAAACGCACCAAATTCAAATCTACAATAAAAAATGGCATCGCATTACTAGGAAAGGGTTTGCTTTCACAGATTTTCAGAGTGACTTTATTGACCTATAAAGCTGTATCTTTCGAGGAACCCAGTGTGCTTTCCAGAGATGGAGGAGTGTGCCATCACAGCCCCACTGACGGAAGGAAGTGACCTCAGATCATGAGGCTTCAGCTTTTATAGACTCAACCATTATGTGGTATATTAATCACTAACGCCATCTCTCTCTGACCTTTCCTGGACAAAAAAACCATAGTGACATCACCTCAATCAATTCAACAGCCGACAATGTCATGTGAACTGTTCCATGTATTTCCTAAAAAAGTCATAATTCAAATACATTTTACAACATATAGGGCCAGTTTCTTGAACCCAGATTAATCCTCCTCCTGGTAAATGTTTAGGCTAGCCTATGTACTGGTTTTGAATGTGTTGTGACTTGTGTGCTCAGGGTTCTCTTCTTACCTTGTTCTGTGTGATGTGATGGACAGCTCTGCTGTGGGCATCAGGGAGCTGTGAGGCCACTGTCCCTGTGTTCATGTCCAACACCTGGATGGAGCGGTCAGCACCACACACCAGCACTATGTCTGACACATACAGCTGCTAAGGAAAGTCCATTACAGTACTCAACGGGCAGTTAAGTTTCACTTTGAAACACACATTGATACTTTTTAAATGGGCAATCAGCAGTAGAAACAATAACAATGGTCCTCCCTGCCCCTGTTTCGTTTGAAAGTTGAGGGATGGGGCTGGAGAAATGTAACCACTCTCAAATTCATAGACAGAGCTTTGGATGCAAGGACTGACCATCCATGACATCAAAATTATAGTTTTAACCATGTTTTGAAGCTATGGGGTATGACAGTTGAACTAAGCACATGAGGCATTTATAAGTTATATTCTTCAAGACTCAATTGGTACATATCATTAATTTATAAGTCAAAAAATGTATGTAGCCACTGCTGATTGCCCCTTTAAGTGAAACTCCAGTAAAGTATACCACTCAGCGAGAATAAACCATTCATTTCAATATTTTTAACGAGACTATTCTGGTATCACGACAGTGTCATATCCCCCACAGCCCCAGGTCCTGCTGCTCTAGCCTATTCTGCTCAGGAAGGCCCTCAAACCTCACGTGTAGCCTCCGGTCTGCCACAGTTGATCTTAGCACTAAATCAACACGATGGCAGCATCCCAAATAGCAATATCTTCCTTATTTAGTGCACTACTTTTGACCAGGACCCAGAGGGCTCTGGTCAAAAGTAGTGCACTGTATAGGGAATAGGGTGCCATTTGGGACATCGACAATTACTTGAATGTTTCAGGAATGTCTCCATCCCGAATGTCTCCTTGTTAAAGAGTTTTACAATACATTTATTTTCTAATAAATCCTCTGAACCCTAAAGTCCATTTATAGCAATGTTTGGAGGACTGAGTGTCGTTTTTACTGAGGTATTAAGCTGCGTTGTGCTTGGCAACGGACAAAGTGGAAAGGAAAGTAGACATCAGATGATTCTGTAATATTTTCCACTCTGTGTTACTGTGTTATTCGTGAATTTGCTTAGAAATTGAGACTGCTCTCTGAAGCGATTCCTTGCTGTCAGTCAGTGAATGATATGGGTTATTGTTGATCAGCACTGGTGATAAAGACTCTCTACAGAATATGATCCATAACCAAAGGCTTTGTAGAATTGTGTTTAACAACTGTAGATTAATACTATCAAATAGTGTAACTAATATTAAGAATAAACTACTAAGGTAAGTAGATATGACGGTAGATTAATGCTTTTGGTAACAATGATCTAAGACTAGGGTGACATGAATGAACTGCTACCTCTGATTGAGGAGAGAGTGGATAGCTGATCCTATATTTTCCAGTTACAGTGATCACTGGATTGTGTGACGAAGGATACAGGAGTAGAAGTCGTTGATGGCTGACACAGCAGTGATGTCTGTTCCTGACTTTGTCTCCAAACATCTTGTCAGTTTGATGGTACTCCTCTGCCGGTACCTGAACAAGAATAGAGATAGACTTGTGCTTGGAGTTAAATCGTGGTAATTAGATATTTACTGTAAGCTTCAAGTCTGGGTACTTAGCAATTAAAGTCAGATGCGGGCCCATATTCAAAAAGTGTCTCAAAATAGTTGGGCATTGTGATCTAAAAGACAAGAATGATCCTGACTTACTACTCCTACTCTGAGACTTTGAATGAATACGGGTCCTGACCTAAAAATACTGCCTCACACCCCAATAAGTGGTGTTGAACTGACGACTGCTAGCCATGCTAGCCATTATATGGTACTGCAGGCAACATGCTCTGTCGAGAGAGACTCAACCTGGAGGAAATGATAATGTAGGCAGCGTGCTCTGTGGAGAGAGACTCAACCTGGAGGAAATGATCATGTAGGCAGCGTGCTCTGTGGAGAGAGACTCAATCTGGAGGAAATGATCATGTAGGCAGCGTGCTCCGTGGAGAGAGAGAATCAGTCTGGAGGAAATGATAATGTAGGCATCGTGCTCTGTGGAGAGAGATTCAGTCTGGAGGAAATTATAATGTAGGTATCGTGCTCTGTGGAGAGAGAGATTCAGTCTGGAGGAAATGATAATGTAGGCATCGTGCTCTGTGGAGAGAGAGACTCAGTCTGGAGGAAATGATAATGTAGGCATCGTGCTCTGTGGAGAGAGACTCAGTCTGGAGGAAATGATAATGTGGGCATCGTGCTCTGTGGAGAGAGAGAATCAGTCTGGAGGAAATGATAATGTAGGCATCGTGCTCTGTGGAGAGAGACTCAACCTGGAGGAAATGGTTACAATAAGAGTTAGAGTTACAATTAGTTAGGTGTTAGGGTTAGGGGTTAGGGGTTAGGGTTAGGGGTTAGGTGTTAAAGTTAGGGGTTAGGGTTAGGGGTTAGGGGTTAGGGTTAGGGGTAGGGGTTAGGGGTTAGGGGTAGGGGTTAGGGGTTAGGGTTAGGTGTTAGGGTTAGGGGTTAGGGTTAGGGGTTAGGGTTAGTGGGTTAGGGGTTAGGGGTTAGGGTTAGGGGTTAGGGTTAGGGGTTGGTGTTAGGGTTAGGGGTTAGGGGTTAGGGTTAGGGAAAATAGGATTTTGAATCAATGTCCCCTTGCTTAGCGTATCTCAGCTAAAGCGGTGGGCATGGTTGTTATGGCATGGCTATCTCCTCGTTGGTGGTCTTCTCACGTGCATTCCATACCCCAGTCAGGACATGTTTACATGATACTGTAGAATATAATCGTGTTGGTTTGATCATTAACAGGAAGTGAAGAGAGCAACTCTTGTCCTTTGCGCTCTCTCTCTCTCTCTGAATGTGTTCTCAGAAGTTATTTTCAGGAATGCAGTTAAGTATGTGACTGTGATGTGGCTGTCAACTAACAATACAGAAAAAATATATAAACGCACCATGCAACAATTTCAATGATTTTACTGAGTTACAGTTCATATAAGGAAATCAGTCAATTGAAAAAAATCAATTAGGCCCTAATCTATGGATTTCACATGACTGGGCAGGGGTGCAGCCATGGGTGGGCCTACCCACTGGGGACCCACTGGGGAGCCAGGCCCAGCCAATCAGAATGAGTTTTTCCCCACAAAAGGGCTTTATTACAGACAGAAATACTCCTCAATTTCATCAGCTGTCTGCATGGCTGGTCTCAGACGATCCCACAGGTCCTGGGCTGGCGTGGTTACACGTGGTCTGCGGTTGTGAGGCCGGTTGGACGTACTGCCAAATTCTCTAAAACGACGTTGGAGGCGGCTTATGGTAGAGAGCTGAACATTCAATTATCTGCCAACAGCTCTGGTGGACATTCCTGCAGTCAGCATGCCAATTGCATGCACCCTCAAAACTTGAGACATCAGTGGCATTGTGTGTGTGACAAAACTGCACATTTTAGAGTGGCCTTGTATTGTCCCCAGCACAAGGTGCACCTGTGTAATGATCATGCTGTTTAATCAACTTCTTGATATGCCACACCTGTCAGGTGGATGAATTATCTTGGCAAAGGAGAAATGCTCACTATCAGGGATGTAAACTAATTTGTGCACAACATTTTAGAGAAATAAGCTTTTTGTGCGTATGGAACATTTCTGGGATATTTTATTTTAGCTCATGAAACATGAGATCAACACTTTACTTTTTTTTTCAGTATAAATTGTTGGGATGACACATAGGATAAATATCTGTTGATATCCATGGTCAGAAGAAAATAGATGCAATCAAAGATGAGTGTTTCTTAGCTGAGTTGGCATTCTAAATGTTTGGTTGAAATGTACAATAGAACGATGGAGACTGAGCTCCAACACCATTAGCAGAACTGGGGCACAGTGGAGAAGCTGACCAAGGACAGCCAGAGGTTGGGAACCTTTTGTTGCCCTATCCACCAGACGACCCAATGGCAGATGAGTATGTGTTGTTCATATAATTCAAATGTCAGTCCTATCATTAAAATATTGTTCCTATCATTACCTTTTAATGTCATCCTGTGTGATATCCAGCCAGGTGATAGAGGTACCGGTATAAGGAGGGGTCATACGTCAGCAGAGGCAACTTCTATCAATATATCTACTTTTCTATCTTTCATATCCTTACCTTTTAATGTCGTCCCGTGTGTTGTCCAGGTGATACAGGTAGAGGTGTAGTGAGGGACCAGATGCCAGTAACAGGAACTTATCCAGGTAGTAGAACTGAGCCCCCCGGATGGGTTTGGAGAACTTCTCATCACCCCCCTGAAGGAATGGGAGAAACAAATAATTATAAAGGCTTATAACAAGTTATGAAGCGTTACCAAAAGTGTGTTTGGTTAAGTGTTACCAAACCAATCACTACCTGATGAATAACTTGAATTATCTTGCATCAGATCCCTCTCAGATGAGGGCCAACCAGATGATGACTGTGAAATACACCTAGTTTAATATGGGTTATTATGATAAGTTATTTAAAATAGCCTCAAATAACCTTGAAACAACTATTGGAATAGAATTCTTGCTCTATGAGCCTCTACTTTCAAGGCCTGATACCATATGTGCATTAAATAGATTTACCCTTTTAATAGATGGGTTTAAATCGTAATAGGAGGGTTGGTTGCATTCAGAAATCCCTCTCTCTCTCTTTCCCCCTCTCTTTTTCTCCCTTTAAAACGCTTTGTGAGGAGTTTTCCCTGGCCTCAAAGTCAGTAAGACACAGGAATGTCTATTTTCCGTGTGGAAAAAGAGACTCATGAAAGAATATCCTTTGGATTGAAGCAGAGAGGGAGAGGGCCTGTCCTCGTCAGCATGCTATGCTCTCGTTGTGGAGCAGTTATGTGGTTATCTTTTTTTAAGCCACTCTTTTCATATCTTTGATGCTTTTATGGGAAAGAGAGGAAGAGAGAGAAAGAGAGGGAAAGAGAGTAGAAGAGAGTGGAAAGGAGGGGAAGAGAGGGGAAGGGTGAAGCGTTTTTCAGGGCCAAAAAACAAACCAAGTGATTATAGACCGTCATGCCTCATCAGGCGCTTAGCCCCAGGGCTTGTAGGAGCTGCAACGTTATATAGCCTATCTAATGTAACAGAAATTCTTGAAAAACCTGGGAAAGTTTCTGGAGTTTTGCAATCCTAATCAGAAAATCACCAACTTTGATGCGGAATGGAAGACAGTTTGTTCCGACCAGAAAATAAAGTTCTAAACCAGTTCGAACCTCAAAAACATTACGGTTCATATAGTCCCTTTTTGTTATTTTTTTTAAACCTGTGAAATCAACATAGTTTTTTACAAAATAGCTAATTAATTTACTCGACCCATTAGCACAGATACAGAAGCTTGCTATGAAACACCTAAGCTAGTTATTTACATGTTTGACTGGTCAGATAAGGCAGGCGTGAGATGAGACTGAAATTTCACCGGTGGGGAGAGAGCAAGAGAGGGGTGGACATGGAGGGGGCTTGGCTTGAAGCGCTGAACATCATGACAAAGCAAATAGTCTGGGTAGCCATTTGATAGAGGTCCTGGATGGCAGGAAGCTTGGCCCCAGTGATGTACTGGGCCGTACGCACTACCCTCTGTAGTGCCTTGCGGTCGGAGGCCAAGCAGTTGCCATACCAGGCAGTGATGCAACCAGTCAGGTTGCTCTCGATTGTGCAGCTGTAGAACATTTTGAGGATCTGAGGACCAATGCCAAATCTTTTCAGTCTCCTTAGGGGGAATAGGTTTTGTCGTGCCCTCTTCACGACTGTCTTGGTGTGCTTGGACCATGTTAGTTTGTTGGTGATGTGGATACAAGGAACTTGAAGCTCTCAACCTGCTCCACTGTAGTGCCTTGCGGTCGGAGGCCGAGCAGTTGCCATACCAGGAAGTGATGCAACCAGTCAGGATGCTCTCGATGGTGCAGCTGTAGAACCTTTTGAGGATCTGAGGACTCATGGCAAATATTTTCAGTCTCCTTAGGGGGTTTAAACATTACGAAAATGTTTGGAACAAAAAATAACATTATTAACCGGTTCTCAAGATTTGAAAATAACGGTTCTGTTCCGGAACACTAGAGATCACTTTCTTTCCCGGTTCTGTTCCCTGAACCAATTCCAACGCCTGATAGATAGTGGAGCTTCATTACACAGACATTTTAAAGCCATGTGCAATAATTCGTCACCCTGCATAGTTTCCCTCCCCAAGTTACATGTCTTTGTTGTTGCCAAGATGCTTAATTAAACTGCTTCAGTTCACGACAAATAGACAAACTGCTGGAGTTCCTGCCAAGTCTAGGATCTCCTCATTTAGAAGAGATAAGCTGGGATGGTTAGCAGCAGCTGAGCAGCTGAGGGGAGCTTTAAAAAAGCATCAGACTACGCTGGCAAAATGAAACGTCACAACGTGCTCTAAACCACTCTGGAGACAAACAAACGTTGTTGCCCTGTCTCCAATTGTCAGAAGCTTCTGTCAAAACTATTAAAGCAGTCTTTGGGAAAATTGGAATTGAATTCAGACTGAATTGAAATGGAACTGATCCCCACCCTGGAAAGCATGGGGATATAAAGGAAAGATATATACAGTCTCATAAGCATTTCACACGACCAATAAACTTTATTTGAGTAAAATGTTCTGGGACTTCTAGGAGAGAGTGTGATGTCCAGTTAGGGAGTGAAGAGGATCTGCACATACTCACTGCTCTGCATCTTTAGCCAACAGACAAACAGATAGACAGACGAGCAGAGTTCTGTGCAGATGTTCCCTCTTACATCATCACACAACGCCGGGCCAAGAGACACAGTATGTCATCAACCTCATTAACTAGGCTTTTACTATCCCATGAGGCTTTTCACATCATGGACACTGTAAAAACCTGAGTAGGAAAGTGATTATGCCATGATGATAGAACAATTTTGTCACAGCAGGTGTTCTTAATGTTTTGTACACTCAGTGTACAACAAATCTTGTCAACAAAATGTTTACTTTCAAAAGGTGGAATTACTAGTGCCTTCTGTATGTGTGCTGAGTGTTTACCATGGTAACGGCAGGCTCAGGACTTCCAGTAGGCCAGATGCGGAGGGTTCTGTCTTCTGAGGCACTCAGCCACCACTGTCTGCTGTGACTCCAGTCCACACTGCTCACTGGCTTGTCATGACCTGCAAACACATCCAGAGTTGTGCTGAGTCAGCCTGGAGTTGATGGACAAGTACAAGGAGTTGATGAAACAGCAGTAGTGAGTGAGCCTAGTACCTTTTTAAGAATAAGATCACTTTATTTGTCAAATGTACACAAAGTCCAACCGAAATTTGACTTCCACTTTATCCCAACCCCTCCGAAAGACACACATACATTTTCATTGTGCTAACCCAAGCTGTAATGCCATGTACTGGCTCTGATAGTTTCTCAAATGGCACCCTATTCCCTAGTCCACTACTTTTGGCCAGAGCTTCATAAGGACACAGACAAAAGTAGTACTCTACATAAGGAATAGGGTGCCATTTTGTACGTAGCTATTGTCTTTTCCAGAAAAGTTCCAGAAACTATATTATGGCTAGCTTGGCTTAGTAATGTGAAAAGGGTATTAATTAAAACCACAATAGTGAACCTGAAACCAGAGTATTGGACAGCTAAACAGAGTGAAGCTTACAACAACATCCGCACAGACACTGACATTTACTTTTATACATCCACTGCTCTAGGAACACTGTCATGTCTTTAGTCTCAGTCACAGGAGAGAACTATTATAATGACCCTCTGCCCTCTAGTGGAGCCAGTCTAACAGCACCTATCCAAGCCTGGCCTACAGTACTGTCCTCTAGTGGAGCCAGTCTAACAGCACCTACCCAAGCCCTGGCCTACAGTACTGTCCTCTAGTGGAGCCAGTCTAACAGCACCTACCCAAGCCCTGGCCTACAGTACTGTCCTCTAGTGGAGCCAGTCTAACAGCACCTACCCAAGCCCTGGCCTACAGTACTGTCCTCTAGTGGAGCCAGTCTAACAGAACCTATCCAAGCCCTGGCCTACAGTACTGTCCTCTAGTGGAGCCAGTCTAACAGCACCTACCCAAGCCCTGGCCTACAGTACTGTCCTCTAGTGGAGCCAGTCTAACAGCACCTACCCAAGCCCTGGCCTACAGTACTGTCCTCTAGTGGAGCCAGTCTAACAGCACCTACCCAAGCCCTGGCCTACAGTATGCCAAACCACCCATCCTTTCATTGATGTATGACATACACTGACAGGCCATACTAGTCTCTGTCTTAGCTGTTAAGAACCCAACCACACTGACTGACTGTCTGACTGGCGTTTGTGTGTGGATGGCAGGGCCAGATATTTAGAATCCTGTGTTCTTCTGACTATAGACAGCTCTATAAATCAACACAATTCACCTCCAAGAGAATGCTTTTAGCGATAGTGTCTTGGAACTATCAAAGCAAGCGTCAGGGATTTGTGTGTGTGTGTGCGTGCGTGCGTGCGAGCGTGAGGGAGGTTGTGGGTGAGATGGAGTGCAACTGTTGAGCAATATCTTAAATTAACTCCAGAAGCGGTTAGGAAGACATGTTGTTGTAGTGCCCATCTGCGGAGGAGAGCGCAACACATCTTTCTCCCTTCTTTCCAAACCGTCGATAAGTCCTTCTCTTTCTCGGAAGAAGGTAAAAGACAACATTTATCAAACACCTAACTCACGCTCACCTTGTGGCAGAGAACCAGATAATGCTTCACCATCACCAGGAGGTAATTTGTTTAAATCTAGAAGTTAGAGGATATGGGTGGATGTTTGGATCTTCACCTGAAGCCTTTCATCTTGAGCCTCTGGACCTGTTTCCAGTATCGTTTACAATCCCAGATTAAATAAGTAAATCATCATAGGCTAAGCCTACCCTGTATCAACAGTAAAGAAAATCTCTGATAATAGTTGAGTTCAAATAGCATTCTGAAGAGTATTCACTTAATTCACGCTATATATGAAAACAGTAATGCAGCATTAAGGCAAAGGCCAGCAACACTCACTCCATCAAACAGTTCCTAGCATACAGGCTAAAAAGCCTGTAAGATTTTAAAGTGAATGTGACTCTGGTGCAGGATACTACTTCATCATGGATAGGGAAGACTTTGGGGCTTGGATAGCTTGGGCTGAGAACAGTGTGAAAATAAGCTAGGTAGTGATTTAGTCTGTTTTCCACTAGGCTTCTAAAAACAGGGTTATAAGCTCAGTTCCTCTCTTTAATTGTCAGCCATATAGTAACTAAGCTTCACCCTCAGCAATAAAGTGGGAGAGAAAGAAAAACAATCCTCTCCACAGCGGCAGAAAAAACATTACCAGTCAGTTGCGTGGATTCTCCTCAGAGCTAGAACGTCATTCCTCAACATGATCGACAGGCGAGATAGATAAACAAAAACGGTGGTTCAATAAATAATAAAACAAATAACCATTAATCAAAAACCACACTCCGTCCTGTTCTTTGGGTTTTAAGGTTTCGGCTGCTTTGCTTTTTTGCTGAGACTTATTTGAAAGGAGAGTGAAAAGGAGGAAAAGGGAACAGTGGACCAAAACACTGTCTTGAGGTCAAATAAACACAGCTTGAGAGGTTTCTAATCAGTGTGTGTGTGTGAGTGTGTGTGTTCTTGCCCCACTACCTGTGTAAACTGCTGGACTGCCTGTGAGGGAGGACTTGTACAACAATACAGATCTGTCTCCCAGACCACACAGAATCTGCTTTCCATCTCCTGGGCAGAGAAGACAAAAAAATATATATATATATTAACCCAATATATTAGCTTGTATGATTCTTGGTAAAGCAAAAACAGAACATTTGAAAGTATGGTAAAAAGAGAGAAAGAAAGCGAGCGAGCGAGAGAGAGAGAGAGAGAGAGAGAGAGAGAGAGAGAGAGAGAGAGAGAGAGAGAGAGAGAGAGAGAGAGAGAGAGAGAGAGAGAGAGAGAGAGAGAGAGAGAGAGAGAGAGTTACCCGAGTATTGAAAGCAGCAAACTGGTGTAGGGGTTTTGACTGTACTGAGGTTAGTGTGTGGGACACTGGGTGCTGCAGTGTCTCCTGGGTAATCACTAAAGAGACATCCTCTAAAATAAAGCAGAATTATGTTGATATTCATATAGAAAAAAACTACAGAAATGTTGTACAAAACAAAGGGCCGGATTCCCAGACTAGGACTAATCCTACTCCTTGTCTAAAAGCATGTTCATTGAAGATTTTCCATGAAAGTACTTTTTAGGCCAGGTCTAGGCATTGTACTGTCTGAGCAACCGGCCAGCCATAAATATATCTGGACATGGTGGTCTGCTTACATCTTCTTGTTGGTCTTTGTAGGTCCTGGGGTCTTCTTCTGAACATTGGTCTTGGGTGAGAACATCGTCATTCTGAAAAGCAAACATATTTATGTAAAATTGCATTTTCTTCATTTGATCAAAGCATAATATAAACTTAACTTCAACCCTGAACCCTAACATATGGGTATTAATATTGATGCAAGAACAGGGGCGGACTGGCCATCTAGCATTTCGGGCAAAGGCCTGATGAGTGTGTTCGTTTTTTTGTGCAAAATTAGCATTATTTTGCTAATAATGGGGGTGGGGCCTCAAGGAAAAAAATTTGACTGGTGTATTAGAAATGCCAGGGCCGATTTCTGGTCCCAGTCCGCTCCCATGCAAGAAAACATGAAAGAGAGGGATCAGCATTTTATTCAAAAACTTTCCACATAAAATGTGACCAAAGAATAAATGAAGTGCAAGACTTGGACTGGCAACTACAACGGTGAACAGAAACAACACTACCCAGGACCAAAGACAACAGAACAACCTCCAGAACAAAAATACACAATCTAGGCCACGATAACACACTGCTGAATTACTAGAATCTGTTAACATGTACGAAAATAACACTTGTCTTAGTTAACACCTATGTAAAAAGACAGAAAGAAATGTAACAAAAACATAATCCATCTAATATGAAGGCTATTTTAATATTACAAGTCACCCTTGTAAGGTTTTGTGTGTATTTTCTCTGTGACTTATTTCCTTGTCTCTATGATGTAACGTGCTATTCCAATGGGTTGAAAAGGACCGAAAGTCTTGCTAATAATAATAATAACCGTTGGGACTCCCCTCTCACATACACACTCACACACACACACACAAACGCACGCACGGACGGACACACACACACAGACACAAACAACCTACCGGGGAGACTGTGTGTATCCTGATGACTTGACCTGTGTGTGGAAAACTAGAGGCTGCTCCTTCACACCACATTTGTCTGAGCCTGAGAGGGAGAGGGATAAGACATGTAGAGTCATTGATAAGATATGCAGAGATTTATATGAACCCTTCATTCACCAACAGTATGAAGTAGTTATATTCTACCTCATATGATCATCATTAGGATAGTACAGATGTCTCTGTCTCTGTCCTCATGGAGTAAGGGAGTGAATGATGGTCTGTCTGTGTGTCTATGGGACATAGCCCATTGCTCCTCTCCTCGCTGTCAGAACCTTCACTTCTCTGGAGTGGAGAGTGAGCTCACTTTTTCCACAGCCATTAAAACATGTGTGTGGTTTAAAAAAAAAAAAAAAACGTATCCTGTCGTCCGCAGGCAAAATAAGGAAAAGTCAAATAGCCTCGTAACAAAGAAAAGCTCTAATAACGTTACACGTTACGTTTGAAAAAGGAGAGGCGGTTATTTTGTGTTTTCTGGAGCATACTTTGATTGCTTTGCTGTTTTAACAAAGTAATTTGTTCTTAACTTTTTTTTAATGAATGTTAAATCTGTCTTTGTATAGTGACACACTTCCATAAAATAAGAGCTGAACTGCACCGCACTGCTTTTGCAGTAAGGTAACTAGGGCAGGCCTAACAGTGCTAACTGTAACTCTGGACTAGGGTTGCAAAGCTAGCTAATTAATGAAAAAAGCATCTAATCAACAATGGCATTATTTTCAATTAACTCTGCAACTCTTCCAACTATTGTATTTTTTCACAACTGCCACCAGTTTGACAACAAAACATTTACAACAAATACATATAAAATAAATAAAGTGTTTAAGAAATATATAAAAGACATTTCATGCTGAAACCCTCATATTAAACACCAATGGTATTCACCAAGTTGATGGTTTATATTTGGGATCATGTTTTACAGCTTTGTCATTCTGTTTTTTATTTGAAAAATAATCTTATTTGATTTTATAAATATATTGTGTGATAAGGCCACACAGAGGGCCAGAGACAATTACAGACACCTGTGATTATCTGAAGTACCCAAAAAGGCCACTAGATGTTATCTGATAAAATGTCATATATTCCTTGAAAGTTACTAGAATTCTGGTAGTTTACTGGTAAACTTAGAATGTTTCCAATAATATACCCTCCATTTGCAACCCTACTCTGGACAGATAGCTGGGATTGGACTGGCATTTAGGGCTTGACTATGGGCCAAGAAAAAGCATTGAGTGAGATTCAAGCCTCCAAGTATTGTAAAAATGGTAGGTAGTGGTGCAGTGTGCCAGCTGTCTATTCCGTAATATAAGCCTGCCTCTGTGTGACTGTATGGCTGCATTGAGACTGGAGGCTGGAGCGAGTCCACAATATAGGGGGGTACTGTATTCCGATCTGGCGATTTAAGAAATCAAATCAAATTGTATTGGTTGCGTACACATATTTTGCCGATGTTATCGCAGGTGCAGCAAAATGCTTATGTTTCTAGCTCCAACAGTGCAGTAATACCTAACAATACAAAACAATACACAAAAATCCCAAAAATAAAAAATAAAGAAATTAAGAAATATCAGAACGAGCAATGTCAGAGTCCGGAATATAAATATATAAATATGTATATGATGGTGTGTATACACAGTATGGACAGTATATCTGAATAGAAAAGGTGTGTCCAGCAGTTGTATAGGATGAGCCTTCACTAGAATACAGTATATACAGTACATGTGAAGTGGGTAAAACAGTATGTAAACATTATTAAAGTGACTAGTGTTCAATGACTATAGACATAGGGCATCAGCTTCTAAGGTCCACGGTATAGTACCGGGTGGTTTCCGGCTAGTTACAGTGACTAAAATCAGGGCAGGGTACTGGGCGGAGGCAGGCTAGTGGTGACTATTTAACAGTCTGATGCACCTGTACTGTCTCCACCTTCTAGATCTTAGCGGGGTGAACAGGCCGTGGCTTGGGTGGCTGATCTTCTTGGCTTTCCTGTGACACCGGGTGCTGCATTGTGCCCCTGAAGATACGTTGGGCTGACCGTATCACTCTCTGGAGAGCCCTGCGGTTGCGGACGGTGCAATTGCCATACCAGGCGGTGATACAGCCCGACAGGATGCTATCAATTGTGCATCTGTAGAATTTCGTGAGGGTCTTAGGGCCCAAGCTGAATTTATTCAGCCTCCTGAGGTTCAAGAGGTGTTGTGTGGATTTACCATTTCAGGTTGTCAGTGATGTGCACGCAGAGGAACTTGAAGCTTTTCACCCTCTCCCTGTCGATGTGGATGAGGGTGTGCTCTCTCGGCTGTCTCCTGAAATCCACAATCAGCTTCTTCGTTTTGTTGACGTTGAGGGAGAGGTTATTTTCCTGGCACCACTCCGCCAGGGCCCTCACCTCCTCCCTGTAGGATGTCTCGTCGTTGTTGGTAATCGTCTGCAAACTTGATGATTGAGTTGGAGATGTGTGTGGCCACGAAGTCATGGGTGAACATGGAATACAGTAGGGGGCTGAGCACGCACCCTTGTGGGGCCCCTGTGTTGAAGATCAGCATAGGGGAGGTGATGTTGCCTACCTTCACCACCTGGGGTCGGCCCGTCAGGAAGTCCAGGACCCAGTTGCACAGGGAGAGGTTCAGACCCAGGGCCCTGAGCTTAGTGATGAGCTTGGAGGGCACTATGGTGTTGAAGGCTGAGCTGTAGTTGATGAACAGCATTCTTGCATAGGTACAGTGCATTAGGAAAGTATTCAGGCCCCGTCGCTTTTTCCACATTTTGTTACATTACAGCCGTATTCTAAAATGGATTAAATAAATAGAAAATCCTCATCAACCTACACACAATACCCCATAATGGCAAACAAAAACTGTTTTTTTAGGAATTGTTGCACATTTATTACAAATAAAAACAGAAATACCTTATTTACATAAGTATTCAGACCGTTTGCTAAGAGACTCGAAATTGAGCTCAGGTGCATCCTGTTTCCATTGATCATCCTTGAGATGTTTCTACAACTTGATTGGAGTCCTCCTGTGGTAAATTCAATTGATTGGACATGATTTGGAAAAGCACACACCTGTCTATATAAGGTCCCGCAGTTGACAGTGCATCTCAGAGCAAAAACCAGGCCATGAGGTCGAAGGAATTGTCCGTAGAGCTCCGAAACAGGATTGTGTCAAGGCACAGATCTGGGGAAGGGTACCAAAAAAAACTATGCAACATTGAAGGTCCCCAAGAACACGGTGGCCTCCATCATTCTTAAATGGAAGACGTTTGGAACCACCAAGACTCTTCCTAGAGCTGGCTGCCCTGGCAAACTGAGCAATTGGGGGAGAAGGGCCTTGGTCAGGTAGATGACCAAGAACACAATGGTCACTCTGACAGAGCTCCAGAGTTCCTCTGTGGAGATGGGAGAACCTTCCAGAAGGACAGCCATCTCTGCAGCACTCCACTAATCAGGCCTTTATGGTATAGTGGCCAGACGGTAGCCACCCCTCAGTAAAAGGCACATGACAGCCCACTTGGAGTTTGCCAAAAGGCACCTAAAGAACTGTGAGAAAGAAGATGCTCTGGTCTAATGAAACCAAGATTGAACTCTTTGGCCTGAATGTCAAGCGTCACGTCTGGAGGAAACCTGGCAACATCCCTACGGTGAAGCATGGTGGTGGCAGTATCAATCTGTGGGGATGTTTTTCAGCAGCAGGGACTGGGCGACTACTTAGGACCTCAGACTGGGGCGAAGGTTCACCTTTCAACAGGACTACGACCCTAAGCACACATCCAAGACAACGCAGGAGTGGCTTCAGGATAAGTATCTGGATGTCCTTGAGTGGCCCAGCCAAAGCCCGTACTTGAACCCGATCGAACATGTCTGGAGAGACATGAAAATAGCTGTGCAGCGACACTCCCCATCCAACCTGACAGAGCTTGAGAGGATCTGCAGAGAAGAATGGGAGAAACTCCCCAAATACAGCTGTGCCAAGCTTGTAGCGTCATACCCAAGAAGACTCGAGGCTGTAATCTTTTTTTATAAACATTTGCAAACATTTCTAAAAAACGGTTTCTGCATTGTCATTATGGGGTATTGTGTGTAGATTGATGAGGGGGGGAAATAATTGAATCCATTTTAGAATAAGGCTGTAACGTAACAAAATGTGGAAAAAGTCAAGGGGTCTGAATACTTTCCGAATGCACTGTATTCCTCTCGTCCAGATGGGAGAGGGAAGTGTGCGTTGCGATGCCGATTGCATCAGCCGTGGATCTGTTGGGGCGGTATGCAAATTGTAGTGGGTCTAGTGTGTCGCGTAAGGTTGAGGTGATATGATCCTTAACTAGCCTCTCAAAGAACTTCATGATGACAGAAGTGAGTGCTATGGGGCGATAGTCATTAAGTTCAGTTACCTTCACTTTCTTGGGTACAGGAACAATGGTGGACATCTTGAATCAAGTGGGGACGACAGACTGGGATAGGGAGATATTGAATATATCCGTAAACACTCCAGACAGCTGGTCTGCACATGCTCTGAGGATGCAGCTTGGGATGCCGTCTGGGCTGGCAGCCTTGCAAGGGTTAACACGCTTAAATGTCTTACTCACGTCGGCCACGGAAAACAACAGCTCACAGTCCTCGAGAGCGGCAGTGGCCCGCGTTAGCGGCGCTGTGTTTTCCTTGAAGCGAGCGAAGAAGGCGTATAGCTTTTCCGGGAGCAAGGCGTCGGTGTCCGCAACGTGGCTGGCTGTCCCTTTATTATAATCTGGGATTGTCTGGAGTCCCTGCCACATAGGTCTCATGTCTGAGCCGTTGAATTGACTCCACTTTGTCCCTGTACTGACATTTTGCCTGTTCTACTGTTCTCTCCTAGTATGAAGATTACTAGCTGAATGTGAAAGACAAGTGCCAGCCTGCCTGAATGCCTGCCTGCCTGCCTACCTGTCTGTATTTCTACCTGCCTGTGTGTCTGTCTGTCTGTCTGCCTGAATACCGGCCTGCCTTTCTGTCTGTCTGTCTGCCCATCAGTCCGTGTGTCTGTCTGTCTGCCCATCTATCTGTCTGCCTGCCTGTCTGCCTTCATTCCTGCCTGTCTCTCTGCCTGCCTGCCTGCCTCTCTACCTGCCTGCCTGCCTGCCTGCCTGCCTGCTTGCCTGCCTGTCTGTCTGTATGTATGTACGTTAGTCTGTCTGTCCTTCTTTATGTATGACTGCCCGTCTGTCCGTTCGTCCGTCTGTCTGCAACACAGTACACTGACTGATTGACTGACTGAAACCGACCACAGTACACAGCTCGCCAGCTGAGGGGCAAAAGATCATGCGCACACACACACACACACACACACACACACGCACACACACGCACACACATACGCACACGCATACACACACCAGGAAGGGCCTGGAGAGAGGCCTCATCACCACTCATTCACTCTCCTAACCCCTCGCTCTCTTTCCTCTCTCCTCTCCTTTCTCCCATGCATCTCCCCCTCTCTCACTTTCCTCTCTCCGGTCTGCTCTCCCATAGCTCTCAGTGTGGAAACTCTGAACAGTTTCCCCTTGGCTTGGACTGTCTCCCTGAGCAGTGAGCACAGGTCCTGGTGCAACATTACACCATAAACTACAGCCTACCCGCAAAGTACTGTATGGAATCTATAGAAAGGCAGTGGAGCATAACTCTTGCCACAAAAACAAACACCTACTCTGACCTCACTGGTAGGAGTGGAACCATTTTCTTCTTATGTGGAAGATGTTGTCACACAAGACAGGATACAAATCAGAAACTTTTTAGTGGTTTCAAAGAATCCACAAAACATTTGTAACTATTCTATAACAATAACACACATGCCAGGGAAAGTCATTGATTTGTGGCCTTGTTTTGCAAAACAACTTGAGGATCATTTAAATCAAGAACGTGCTGTCATGTTGTCCATCTATTTCGATAAACTCTCTCTCTCTTATAATTTGTATGTAGAACGACTGAGGAGCTCAGTTCTGGTGACTTTTTAAAAGGACATTCTACTCCAAAATGAATTAAAATAAGTATGCTGACACCATCTAAAATAGAATTTCCACCTCCAGAAATTAGCACAATAGCACATTGTTAAAATTATTTTAACATAATGGGCCATGTACAGTATATAGCCTATGCATGGTCCATGTTATCAGGTATGCTATTAGCAATCAACATTATCACCTTTAGAACAACTGATGCAGCAAAGTGCAAATAAATAGGCTAAAGCATGGGGTTGCCTATCTGCATTTACCCTATTGGACTAATCATTAGCCATCTCAAATGTGATCTTTTAACTAGTTATTATCATATTTATGAATTTTATGTCCCAAAAAACTTGCATAAACACTGAATATGATGTAGGCCTACCTGTTAGGGTAACTCGCCACCTGGGGTAAAAAGCCCCCTGCCTGCACTTCTCACAGAAACCACTTCATGACACAATTTTCCCCCCAACACTTTCCCTGGTTTCCACTACTCTTGCTCAACAAAAAATATTATCTATCATCACAATTTTATAAGTCATTCCAAATAAATGATTTTGAGGTAGAGAGGCGTTGTACCACAAGTCACCCTACAATTGACCGGTGTTACATTTAGCCCCAATCAAATTGTGGAGCGGTAAAGTGCTTAACCATGCTTCTGCTAAAAAACCTGTTCGCGCATATTTAGGAGTTGAGAAATAAATAAAGTAGGAATGGAAAGCTGGGATTCCCCTCTTTTTAACAAAAGCCATTAAAACTGCTGTTTTCGCAATTGCAATAATTGTTGTGCATTGACTGCTTGTCAGAATGCATGTTTCCCTCTCTATGGCACATACAACATTAATGTACCACGAGAGGAATATTTATCTAGCATAGAACAACAAGCCGACTATTAACTATTCTACTATGGGGTGTTCGATTTTTCTATGAATTACTCGTTTTGTTTGTAGAGGAAAAGTATGTATGTATAATGTTCTAGCATCTTCAAAATGCGCCTCAGCAGAAATATTTTTTCATGTTCCATATTATTTTTTTGCGTGGCGGCAATGATTTTGCTGTGGCGCAGCACCACGGCAAAATGAGTGCAGGGTTAACACTGCAACTCTGTGTGTGCAATCTGAGGAGCTGAAAGTAAAGTTATTCTAAAATAATGCATCTAAATCACTGATAGAATAATTTCAGTCAACATACAACATATATTCCTTTTTGTACAATTCTGTATTAGCCTGACTACCCATCCACATTGCTCCAGCCAAACCCCACGTCCACTAGCGTTTCTTCTGTGGAGCTATCAACAGAGCAGTGGAATTCAATTCAGGATGAGTCATCAGGCAAACTCTGTATGTGCAATACACAGGAACTGAGAGGAACCTAATAATGTATGCTTCATGGGTATCTACTGTCATGCAGAGGAAGAAAACGTGTCTGTTCAGAAGTTTGGCCATCCCATCTGTTGTGCAGAGGAAGATAATGTGTCTGTCCAGAAGTTTGACCATCCCATCCTGTTATGCAGAGGAAGATAATGTAATAATCCCATCCTGCCCTCCATATTTTCAGATAATGATGATCAGTAGCTTTAGTCTATGCGGTTGCAACTAGCCAGGGGACGAAGTTACAGTATCGCTAGTAATAATAGATGTAAAATCCCACTATGGAACATGATACAATTTAAGGGAGGTGACCTGTAGCCAAACTAAGTAGTGGACATGCCAATCATAAAAGAAAACCATACAACGGACCGGTCATTCCTTTAAATAATATATATACCTAATACTGTTATATGCCATTTAGTAGACGCTTTTGTCCAAGTGAATGCATATTTTACACATGTATTTTAGTATGGAAATCAAACCCACAAACCCTGGTGTTGCTAGCACTACACTCTTACCAACTGACCCACACCCGACCACAAACTCAAATTCATTCAACTGTGGTTCTTGGGTAACACTGTGTGGGCTATAACATGTGGTTGTGTGCATTAGTGCTTGAGTGTGTTTATGTGTGACGGGGTAAGCCCAGTTTGTGTGTGTGTGTGTGTGTGTGTGTGTGTGTGTGTGTGTGTGTGTGTGTGTGTGAGAGGGATAAGCCGGGAGGGTTGACACTTGCTGCTGACCTGTTTTTGTGGGAGGTTTAGGATCCTTCTTTTTCAACTCAGCGGTGAGAGGAGATTCAGCCATCAGAGGGGCACTAAAAGAAGGAGGAAAGGAGGAAGAGGAAAACAACTAAATTGCTCCTTTGCTACTAGAAATAAAAAAGCTGTGTGTGTGTGTGTGTTGCATTTTCCAATGGATGGTTATGGTTGAATAACCCCCGCCACCCACTTTCTCAGCAGTATGATACTGTTGAATCAGCACAAAACTACCCAGTATAAAAGGTTTAGAATAGGTATTTAAGATGATAATGGCAGGGAGAGCAGGAGGGGATGGCGGATGAGGCTAGGGGGGCACACAGTCAGCTGTAAAGTGAAGTACCGGAACACACACACACACACAAACAAGCTGGGTGGTGCCAGTCGGGTGCCCTGGCATACGTCTGTGTGAGAGGCACACACACATACACATGATGGCGATGGATAGACCATGTAAAGTAAAGTACCCCTACCCACACACTGCGTGCCAGTCGGGTGCCCTGGCATGCGTCTGCGTGAGAGGGAGAAAGTGCTGTTTCTCTTTCCTGCTACTCTTTTATGAGTCAACATGCCCAATTACACTGAACTAATGGTGCCAACACACCTCAAGCAGCAACCGGTATAGTGAATGGGGTTTGAACCACCATAGATACACATGCACGTAAGTAATTGGTTTGAACCAATGTGTGTACAGGGCCCAACCTTATTACTCTCTGTTTAACCCTGCAAAACCATCCATACATTTACATTTTAGTCATTTAGCAGACGCTCTTAACCAGAGCAACTTACAGTTAGTGCATAAATATTTTTTTCTTCATACATGCCATGGAGTTACATAATTGTGAAATTGACATCTTATTTTTCACAGTGCTGTAAGGTCAAGCTGAAGACAGTTTGCTGTCAAAACTTTGGTTGTTAATTGTATTGCATCAGTGCGACAGTGTGCAACTCTCTCTTATTTTTTGTAAAGTCTTGGCCCAATATGAGTTTAGACATTCTTTACAGTTCATACTTTATTCATTACAGTTTACACGGTCTTCGATGCACAGAGACTCTCATTTGTTAGAGATGTCCACATGGTTCGTACAGACAGTGGCAAGTCAAATTCAAGGACTTTCAAGTATTTTTCAAGCACTAATATTTATTTTCAAGGACCATCAATTTGTAATAGTTCCTATTATGCAATTGTTTCTAGTCACCACCGGATGGCAATATATCGCCACAACCTCATGAAAGAAACAACAAACTTACTTTTCATCACTACCTTAACAGTTCTACTCAATAATATGTGTTTCACTACCTATTTACTACATACATGAGCGGTACATCAGTACTGATGATGTTGACTGATTTCCTTATATGAACTGTAACTCAGTAAAATCTTTTAAATTGTAGCATTTTGGGTTTATTCTTTTTTGTTCAGTGTACATGATAATAATATTAAATAGTTTTATATTTAAATTGTCTTTATATTTTACTAAATGTTTGGTCCCACGGGCTGTCCCAACACATAATGACATGAAAGTGAATTCTGACATTAAAAGGCCCTTAGTTGACTCTAAAATGTTGTATTCTATACCCATATGAAGAGAAACAAGTTATTAATGTGTTTGATAAGATTAAAGATTCTCTCAGGGGACACTATTTACATTTTAGGGGACCCCACATGGGTCCCGGACCCCAAGTTTGGGAACCACTGTACTACTAACATCTCTCCCTGCTTGCTTCAATGCTTCCTCTCTCTGTGTATCTCCTTTGCCTCCTTCATTGCAGCCTGACTCACCACTGTCTGTCTCACTACTCTCTATAAAGTACAGGTATTTTGTTATGAGAACTTATAGTAGCCCATCTTTTGATTATAGCTAACTTAATTTCAGTCAACTTCTCCTGCTAAGGTCAGGCTCCGTTCAACGTTTGCTTCTAACTTCATCCTTCTAACCAGCTAGTTATAGCTAGCTACCTGGCTAATAGCCAGAGCCCTTGAGCTACCTAGCTAGCTAGACATCTGACTGAAATATCAGCGACTATTTACCAGTTGAGTCAGGGTTTTTTTGTTAGCGGGATGATATCGATGTGACGTTTGGCGCCTAATCAGTCAGTTCTGTAAAACTCGGTATTCCGCCTGGAAATTAATTAGCAAGACCAATTCATTTTTCTAATATTTTTCATATTAACATATTTGATCATTTTCTGTTCTCCTCTCATTTTAATTCAAGTACTTTAAGCAACTCAAGCACCTAGTGCGAACCCTGTGTCCACTACACAGATATACCCTCCACCCCAAACAGGATCTTCCCCAGAAGTAGACAGAAGTACACACACACACACACCTGGGCATGACGGAGATCCCCTCCAAGTGCTGACAGAGGTCGTCCACGGACCCTGACCCCAGCAGTCTCACCTCCAATACAGACAGCAGGGCCTCAAATAGAGAGGTCACCACAAAGATCATCTGGAGGAAGGGGGAGAGAGGATCAAATTATGTGAGTACTGTACTGTGACTGAACCCTTTTACTCTGTGAGGAGCATAGGTCATTGACAAATGTACTGTATGAGGAGTACTATATATTAGCGGTGTGAACGTTTAAACATTTAAACGAAATTGGGATCCTTAACGTTAAGAAAAATCCTTTACGTACAGTTGAAGTCGGAAGTTTACATACACTTAGGTTGGAGTCATAGTGAGCGGCAGGCGAGGTGAGTAGTCATGCTGTACTTCGCTCCGCAGGTAATATGACACATTACATTACAATGGAACGATTTGATTAGTGTAATGTTAGCTAGCTACATAGTTGTATTTGTATCAAAGATAAAGGTGTAGTATAGAGAAACTATCGAGGTTAGCTAGCCAGCTACATTCGTTCGCAGCGACGCCGTTTTTCAAACAAAGTCAACACAGCAGCCATTGCTAGCTAGCCAACACTACCAGCTAGCAGTACTGTAGCAACTAAATACAATATCATTTTAGCCAGCTACATTCGTTCGCAGCGACGCCGTTTTTCAAACAAAGTCAACACCACAGCCATTGCTAGCTAGCCAACACTACCAGCTAGCAGTACTGTAGCAACTAAATACAATATTTTAGCCAGCTACATTCGTTCGCAGCGACGCCGTTTTTCAAACAAAGTCAACACCACAGCCATTGCTAGCTAGCCAACACTACCAGCTAGCAGTACTGTAGCAGCTAAATACAATATAATTTTAGTCAATGAGAATTTTGCAACATAAAGCTTCCCTTTCTGAACATTCGAGATGTGTAGTCCACTTGTGTAGCTAGCATGACTGACTTTGTGCTAGCTAGCCAACGTTTAATTATTGCTGCGTTATGAAAGGAACTAGACACGGACACGAATTATCTGTTTAGTGTGTTAACACACTATTGGTAGTTTGTTGTAACCAAGTATTGGTGCTAAACCGTGTGTTATTGGATGCTAGCATGCTAGTTAGCTATGGCGTCATAGGATACGGTGCCCTGGGCGGTTTTCATGGAAGAATACTGTACCAAGTTAGCTAGCTGAATAAAGTAAGTTCGAGTCTATTCCTAGAAACATTGAACCGCTGTAGTTTACAACAATTATAATTTCTAAAGTGGAAGTTGGGAGAGTTATATTCGGGTGTTTAAGTGAAACAATTATAGTTTCTGAGGTGGAAGTTGGGAGAGTTATATTTGGGAGTTGTGGTGAGGGAGGCCCCGCTCTCTCCTTTCCCAGATGTTTAGTTCATTTCATTCCGATCTCCTCTGCATTATTGTAGCCATTTGCTGCAGCCTGTCAACTATGCCTCTGCCTATCCCTGTTCTCTCCTCTCCGCACAGGCTACACAAACGCCTCACATCGCGTGGCTGCTGCCTCTCTAACCTGGTGGTCCCTGCACGCACCACCCACCTGGAGTTCCAGGTCTCAGGCAGCCTCTGGAACTTCCGTTCTGCTGCCAACAAGGCAGAGTTCATCCCAGCCTATGCTACCCTCCAGTCCCTCGACTTCTTGGCGCTGACGGAAACATGGATTACCACTGAAAATACTGCTACTCCTACTGCTCTCTCCTCGTCTGACCATGTGTTCTCGCATACCCCGAGAGCATCTGGTCAGCGGGGTGGTGGCACAGGAATCCTCATCTCTCCCAAGTGGACATTCTCAATTTTTCCCCTAACCCATCTGTCTATCTCCTCATTTGAATTCCATGCTGTCACAGTCACTAGCCCATTTAAGCTTAATATCCTTGTCATCTATCGCCCTCCAGGTTCCCTTGGAGAGTTCATCAATGAGCTTGACGCCTTGATAAGTTCCTTTCCTGAGGATGGCTCACCCCTCACAGTTCTGGGGGATTTCAACCTCCCTACGTCTACATTTGACTCATTTCTCTCTGCCTCCTTCTTTCCACTCCTCTCCTCTTTTGACCTCACCCTCTCACCGTCCCCCCCTACTCACAAGGCAGGCAATACGCTTGACCTCATCTTTACTAGATGCTGTTCTTCTACTAATCTCACTGCAACTCCCCTCCATGTCTCCGACCACTACTTTGTATCCTTTTCTCTCTCGCTCTCCTCCAACACTACTCACTCTGCCCCTACACAGATGGTAATGCGCCGCCGCAACCTTCGCTCTCTCTCTCCCGCTACTCTCTCCTCTTCCATCCTATCATCTCTTCCCTCTGCTCAATCATTCTCCCTCCAATCTCCTGATTCTGCCTCCTCAACCCTCCTCTCCTCCCTTTCTGCATCCTTTGACTCTCTATGTCCCGTATCCTCCCGGCCGGCTCGGTCCTCCCCTCCAGCTCCGTGGCTTGATGACTCATTGCGAGCTCACAGAACAGAGCTCCGGGCAGCTGAGCGGAAATGGAAGAAAACTAGACTCCCTGCGGACCTGGCATCTTTTCACTCCCTCCTCTCTACATTTTCTTCATCTGTTTCTGCTGCTAAGGCCACTTTCTACCACTCTCAATTCCAAGCATCTGCCTCTAACCCTAGGAAGCTCTTTGCCACATTCTCCTCCCTGCTGAATCCCCCCCCCCCCCCCCCCCCTCCCTCTCTGTGGATGACTTCGTCAACCACTTTGAAAAGAAGGTTGACGACATTCGATCCTCGTTTGTTAAGTCAAATGACACTGCTGGTCCTGCTCACACTGCCCTACCCTATGCTTTGACTTCTTTCTCCCCTCTCTCTCCAGATAAAGTCTTGCGACTTGTGACTGCAGGCCGCCCAACAACCTGCCCGCTTGACCCTATCCCCTCCTCTCTTCTCCAGACCATCTCCGGTGACCTTCTCCCCTACCTCACCTCGCTGATCAACTCATCCTTGACCGCTGGCTATGTCCCTTCCGTCTTCAAGAGAGCGAGAGTTGCACCCCTTCTCAAAAAACCAACACTCGATCCCTCTGATGTCAACAACTACAGACCAGTATCCCTTCTTTATTTTCTTTCCAAAACTATTGAGCGTGCCGTCTTTAGCCAACTCTCTTGCTATCTCTCTCAGAATTACCTTCTTGATCCAAACCAGTCAGGTTTCAAGACTGGTCATTCAACTGAGACTGCTCTTCTCTGTGTCACGGAGGCTCTCCGCACTGCTAAAGCTAACTCTCTCTCCTCTGCTCTTGTCCTTCTAGACCTGTCTGCTGCCTTTGATACTGTGAACCATCAGATCCTCCTCTCCACCCTCTCCGAGTTGGGCATCTCCGGCGTGGCTCACTCTTGGATTGCGTCCTACCTGACCGGTCGCTCCTACCAAGTGGCGTGGCGAGAAGCTGTCTCCGCACCACGTGCTCTCACCACTGGTGTCCCCCAGGGCTCAGTTCTAGGCCCTCTCCTATTCTCGCTATACACCAAGTCACTTGGCTCTGTCATATCCTCACATGGCCTCTCCTATCATTGCTACGCTGACGATACACAACTAATCTTCTCCTTTCCCCCTTCTGATAACCAGGTGGCGAATCGCATCTCTGCATGTCTGGCAGACATATCAGTATGGATGACGGATCACCACCTCAAGCTGAACCTTGGCAAGACGGAGCTGCTCTTCCTCCCGGGGAAGGACTGCCCGTTCCATGATCTCGCCATCACGGTTGACAACTCCGTTGTGTCCTCCTCCCAGAGTGCGAAGAGCCTTGGCGTGACCCTGGACAACACCCTGTCGTTCTCCGCTAACATCAAGGCGGTGACCCGATCCTGTAGGTTCATGCTCTACAACATTCGGAGAGTACGACCCTGCCTTACACAGGAAGCGGCACAGGTCCTAATCCAGGCACTTGTCATCTCCCGTCTGGATTACTGCAACTCGCTGTTGGCTGGGCTCCCTGCCTGTGCCATTAAACCCCTAAAACTCATCCAGAATGCCGCAGCCCGTCTGGTGTTCAACCTTCCCAAGTTCTCTCACGTCACCCCGCTCCTCCGCAACACTCCACTGGCTTCCAGTTGAAGCTCGCATCTGTTACAAGACCATGGTGCTTGCCTATGGAGCTGTGAGGGGAACGGCACCTCCGTACCTTCAGGCTCTGATCAGTCCCTACACCCAAACGAGGGCATTGCGTTCATCCACCTCTGGCCTGCTGGCTCCCCTTCCTCTGCGGAAGCATAGTTCCCGCTCAGCCCAGTCAAAACTGTTCGCTGCTCTGGCACCCCAATGGTGGAACGGGCTCCCTCGCGACGCCAGGACAGCGGAGTCACTCACCACCTTCCGGAGACATTTGAAACCCCACCTCTTTAAGGAATACCTGGGATAGGATAAAGTAATCCTTCTACCCCCCCCCCCCCCCCAAAAAAAAATAAATAAATAAATTGTAAAGTGGTGATCCCACTGGCTATAAGGTGAATGCACCAATTTGTAAGTCGCTCTGGATAAGAACGTCTGCTAAATGACGTAAATGTAAATGTAAATAAAAACTTGTTTTTCAACCACTCCACAAATGTCTTGATAACAAACTATAGTTTTGGCACGTCGGTTAGGACATCTACTTTGTGCATGGCACAAGTAATTTCACTTATAATTCACTGTATCAGAATTCCAGTTGGTCAGAAGTTCACATACACTAAGTTGACTGTGCCTTTAAACAGCTTGGAAAATTCCAGAAAATGACGTCATGACTTTAGAAGCTTCTGATAGGCTAATTGACATCATTTGAGTCAATTGGAGGTGTACCTGTGGATGTATTTCAAGGCCTACTTTCAAACTCAGTGCCTCTTTGCTTGACCTCAGAAAAAAAATTGTAGACCTCCACAAGTCTGGTTCATCCTTGGGAGCAATTTCCAAATGCCTGATGGTACCACGTTTATCTGTACAAACAATAGTACACAAGTATAAACACCATGGGACCACGCAGCTGTCATACTGCTCAGGAAGGAGACGCGTTCTGTCTCCTAGAGATGAACGTACTTTAGTGCGAAAAGTGCAAATCAATCCCAGAACAACAGCAAAGGACCTTGTGAAGATGCTGGAGGAAACAGGTACAAAAATATATATATATCCACAGTAAAACAAGTCCTATATCCACATAACCTGAAAGGCCGCTCAGCAAGGATGAAGCCACTGCTCCAAAACCACCATAAAAAAGCCAAACTACGGTTTGCAACTGCACATGGGGACAAAGATCATACTTTTTGGAGAAATGTCCTTTGGCCATAATGACCATTGTTATGTTTGGAGGAAAAAGGGGATGGCTTGCAAGCCGAAGAACACCATCCCAACCGTGAAGCACGGGGGTGGCAGCATCATGCTGTGGGGGTGCTTTGCTGCAGGAGGGACTGGTGCACTTCACAAAATAGATGGCATCATGAGGAAGGTAAATTATGTGGATATATTGAAGCAACATCTCAAGACATCAGTCAGGAAGTTAAAGCTTGGTCGCAAATGGGTCTTCCAAATGGACAATGACCCCAAACATACTTCCAAAGTTGTGGCAAAATGGCTTAAGGACAACAAAGTCAAGGTATTGGAGTGGCCATCACAAAGCCCTGACCTCAATCCTATAGAAGATTTGTGGGCAGAACTGAAAAAGTGTGTGCGAGCAAGGAGGCCTACAAACCTGACTCAGTTACACCAGGTCTGTCAGGAGGAATGGGCCAACACCCAACTTATTGTGGGAAGCTTGTGGAAGGCTACCCGGAACATTTGACCCAAGTTAAACAATTTAAAGGCAATGCTACCAAATACTAATTGAGTGTATGTTAACTTCTTACCCACTGGGAATGTGATGAAAGAAATAAAAGCTGAAATAAATCATTCTCTCTACTATTATTCTGACATTTCACATTCTTAAAATAAAGTGGTGATCCTAACTGACCTAAGACAGGGAATTTTTACTAGGATTAAATGTCAGGAATTGTGAAAAACTGAGTTTAAATGTATTTGGCTAAGGTGTATGTAAACTTCCGACTTCAACAGTAGATGCAGAAAGTAAACAGCACAGCGGGTAAATTTTCGCAACAACTAAGAGCGTTGAAGCGCGAGGCTCAACTTCGCTGTTTTGGTGCCCTGTCTACCACGCTGTGAACAGCGTAAAGCGAACCCCGTGCACATGCGCAGATCCTGTGTGTGTGACTGTGTGAGAGCCAAGTGTTGCATCTCGCTCATTTCAGTATCCTAGCCTATTCATTGATGATAGGTCCTGCTTTATTGAAATTGTGAGACATTGCAAGCCAAGAAATTGCGAGATACAGCCTTCTATTGCGAGATACAGCATTCCATTGCGAAATACAGCCTTCTATTGCGAGATACAGCATTCCATTGCGAGATACAGCATTCCATTGCGAGATACAGCCTTCCATTGCGAGATACAGCCTTCCATTGCGAGATACAGCCTTCCATTGCGAGATACAGCCTTCCATTGCGAGATACAGCATTCCATTGCGAGATACAGCCTTCCATTGCGAGATACAGCCTTCCATTGCAAGAAAGAGCTTTGATTGCCGATAGAAAGGACTAGTGCATGGTTCTGACTGTCTGCCTGGTGGCCGACCTGCCTATACTGTGCCCCTCCCCTATCTTTCCGTCACTCGCTAGCTCGCAATGAAAGATGTGAGTGTTTGTGTTCTCGGATGTGTGGCAACTGATCAGTCTCATCCGTTCCAAAAATACTGAATCTTAGGAGAATATTGACACTCAGAAATGGGAGTCGACACCGGGAGTCGACATGCAAGGAGTCGAGGAATCAATTCTCCACCACTACGTCATCGTCGTTAACAGTTGGAAAAATGACAGAGAAAGGCAAGCGTCAGGAGCGAGGTGCTGTATGGCAATACTTTAAGTTCAATGAGAAGGAAATGCAAACTTTGCAAAGTGGAATTTAGGTACAGTAATGGTACAACAGGTGCAATACTTAACAATCTGAAAGGGACGCACCGTGAGACCCAAACTGTTGCTGGCATCAGCGCAGCTGCATTGTGAATTCACAATGGAATTGTACGCATTTTTCTTATCGCTTTAACGGAAAACCAATAAAACCTTTTGCAGTTTAAACATTAAGAAAACATTTCCATTTGTCAAATTCCTACTATACATGTAGTAATCATGTCAAAGTGGTATGAGAAGGGACATTTCCAAACAAGTCAGGGATGTATAGCCTGGGATCCACACTATAAAGGCGACAATCTTGTAGGTAGAGGACAGAGCTGTGTGAGACACACTGCTCACCATTTTATCTAGCTCTGAGAGGACCTATGTGTTCTATTCCTCCACCATTCTTTCCAATTTCCACACCTGTATTTTCCAGATCTCTTTTTCATACTTTTACAGCTGACAAATGTACTGTATATGGGGATATGTTTGCAAACTTTTGTTCCCTATACTTAATTTTGAGCGTCTTAGAGACTTCACATATACTGAACCTACAGTATTTTTATAACTATGCAATTAGCAGTTTATGGTTTCACGAGACTAGGACTATGGGAGATGTAAAGGCTTTACAAGGTTTGCCTGCGGTTTGCATCCAGGAGGAAAGTGAGTTTTTCTGTTATGAATGAGAGGTAATTATGTGTTACAGTGTAGGGTAGGCCTAATGTCAGGGAATTACACCCGTGTCTGTCTGCCTCCCCCTCCGTCTTGCTTTTGCCCTAAATTCCTATTCAGTGAAGTGAAACAACAGTGAAGCAGGTCTCAATGGTTATTTACTCACGCTGTTATCCAGTCCTTGGGACATGGCCCATGATCCAGCCATGGTAATGCTCACGTTGGGGTGATCTGTAAGAGAGTGGGATAATAGCTAACATAAATAATAAGGGTGGAATACCAACATCTGTTGAAGGGTACGACCATAGATCCCAGGGATTCATCTGGCACCATAGTCTATGTCGGTGAGACACACAAACACACACACACAAACCAATCTCCACTAACTCTTATCATACACATGGTCTATGTCGGTGAGACAGTATACAGTGCATGGTGTTATTCTTATCCATCTTTCCAAGCTGTTCTTCCCCACAAGATCAACACATCATTCATATTCTCTCAGACACAGCACGTCAGGGAGCGCTCTTCCACACAAACACACACACACACACACACAAAGAGGGCAGTAGGATACCTCTGAAAAGTAGAGTCATTTGGAGCTCAGAGGTGCCCAGGTCAACCAGGTACAGGCCATCAGAGCTTCCCATCCACACCCAGCTGTTATCGCTACAGGGGGCATAGAGAGAGAACCTTATGCCATATGGAAAAACACTGTTATATACACAAACACGAGCAAACACACACACACACACACACACACACACACACACACACACACACACAACAGGGGGGGCACAGGAACAGAACCATGTGGAAAACGCTGTTGCATACTACTCCTTCAAAGGGCCTTTGTTTCAGTAGATTTGAGAGGAGAAGACAATGTATCCCCACACCAAAGAGGACCAGACAATGTAACCCCACACTAAAGAGCACAAGACAATGTATCCCCACACCAAAGAGGACCAGACAATGTAACCCCACACTAAAGAGCACAAGACAATGTATCCCCACACCAAAGAGGACAAGACAATGTAACCCACACTAAAGAGGACAAGACAATGTATCCCCACACCAAAGAGGACAAGACAATGTAACCCCACACTAAAGAGCACAAGACAATGTATCCCCACACCAAAGAGGACAAGACAATGTATCCCCACACCAAAGAGGACAAGACTATGTAACCCCACACTAAAGAGCACAAGACAATGTATCCCCACACCAAAGAGGACAAGACAATGTATCCCCACACCAAAGAGGACAAGACAATGTAACCCCACACTAAAGAGCACAAGACAATGTATCCCCACACTAAAGAGGACAAGACAATGTATCCCCACACTAAAGAGGACAAGACAATGTATCCCCACACCAAAGAGGACAAGACAATGTAACCCCACACCAAAGAGGACAAGACAATGTATCCCCACACCAAAGAGGACAAGACAATGTAACCCCACACCAAAGAGGACAAGACTATGTATCCCCACACCAAAGAGGACAAGACTATGTATCCCCACACCAAAGAGGACAAGACTATGTATCCCCACACCAAAGAGGCCAAGACAATGTAACCCCACACCAAAGAGGACAAGACTATGTATCCCCACACCAAAGAGGACAAGACTATGTATCCCCACACCAAAGAGGACAAGACTATGTATCCCCACACCAAAGAGGCCAAGACTATGTATCCCCACACCAAAGAGGAGAAGACAATGTAACCCCACACTAAAGAGGACAAGACAATGTAACCCCACACTAAAGAGGAGAAGACAATGTATCCCCACACTAAAGAGGAAAAGAC
Source organism: Coregonus lavaretus (assembly GCF_964263955.1). Classification (NCBI taxonomy): domain Eukaryota; kingdom Metazoa; phylum Chordata; class Actinopteri; order Salmoniformes; family Salmonidae; genus Coregonus; species Coregonus lavaretus. The sequence goes on along the minus strand of NC_140012.1, from coordinate 35,073,489 downwards.
AATGTATCCCCACACTAAAGAGGACAAGACAATGTAACCCCACACTAAAGAGGACAAGACAATGTAACCCCACACTAAAGAGGAGAGGAAAAGACAATGTAACCCCACACTAAAGAGGAGAGGAAAAGACAATGTAACCCCACACTAAAGAGGACAAGACAATGTAACCCCACACTAAAGAGGAGAAGACAATGTAACCCCACACTAAAGAGGAAAAATACAATGTAACCCCACACTAAAGAGGACAAGACAATGTATCCCCACACTAAAGAGGAGAAGACAATGTAACCCCACACTAAAGAGGAGAAGACAATGTAACCCCACACTAAAGAGGAGAGGAAAAGACAATGTAACCCCACACTAAAGAGGACAAGACAATGTAACCCCACACTAAAGAGGAGAAGACAATGTAACCCCACACTAAAGAGGAAAAATACAATGTAACCCCACACTAAAGAGGACAAGACAATGTATCCCCACACTAAAGAGGAGAAGACAATGTAACCCCACACTAAAGAGGAGAAGACAATGTAACCCCACACTAAAGAGGACAAGACAATGTATCCCCACACTAAAGAGGAGAAGACAATGTAACCCCACACTAAAGAGGAGAAGACAATGTAACCCCACACTAAAGAGGACAAGACAATCCAGGGAACTAAAGCCATCTCACGCTGTAGAATAAATAAAACAGGGTGGCAGAGGAGAGGAGACAGAAAGAGGGAGAGGAGGCCCTTCAACCATCAACGATCATGTCCAACATATCAAATCAAATTGTATTTGCCACATGCGCCGAATACAACAGGTGTAGACATTACAGTGAAATGCTTACATACAAGCTATTAACCAACATGTTGGTACAGTGGGGAAAAAAAGTATTTAGTCAGCCACCAATTGTGCAAGTTCTCCCACTTAAAAAGATGAGAGAGGCCTGTAATTTTCATCATAGGTACACGTCAACTATGACAGACAAAATGAGAAAAAAAATTCCAGAAAATCACATTGTAGGATTTTTAATGAATTTATTGGCATATGATGGTGGAAAATAAGTATTTGGTCAATAACAAAAGTTTCTCAATACTTTGTTATATACCCTTTGTTGGCAATGACACAGGTCAAACGTTTTCTGTAAGTCTTCACAAGGTTTTCACACACTGTTGCTGGTATTTTGGCCCATTCCTCCATGCAGATCTCCTCTAGAGCAGTGATGTTTTGGGGCTGTCGCTGGGCAACACAGACTTTCAACTCCCTCCAAAGATTTTCTATGGGGTTGAGATCTGGAGACTGGCTAGGCCACTCCAGGACCTTGAAATGCTTCTTACGAAGCCACTCCTTCGTTGCCCGGGCGGTGTGTTTGGGATCATTGTCATGCTGAAAGACCCAGCCATGTTTCATCTTCAATGCCCTTGCTGATGGAAGGAGGGTTTCACTCAAAATCTCACGATACATGGCCCCATTCATTCTTTCCTTTACACGGATCAGTCGTCCTGGTCCCTTTGCAGAAAAACAGCCCCAAAGCATGATGTTTCCAACCCCATGCTTCACAGTAGGTATGGTGTTCTTTGGATGCAACTCAGCATTCTTTGTCCTCCAAACATGACGAGTTGAGTTTTTACCAAAAAGTTATATTTTGGTTTCATCTGACCATATGACATTCTCCCAATCCTCTTCTGGATCATCCAAATGCACTTCAGACGGGCCTGGACATGTACTGGCTTAAGCAGGGGGACACGTCTCGCACTGCAGGATTTGAGTCCCTGGCGGCGTAGTGTGTTACTGATGGTTGGCTTTGTTACTTTGGTCCCAGCTCTCTGCAGGTCATTCACTAGGTCCCCCCGTGTGGTTCTGGGATTTTTGCTCACCGTTCTTGTGATCATTTTGACCCCACGGGGTGAGATCTTGCGTGGAGCCCCAGATCGAGGGAGATTATCAGTGGTCTTGTATGTCTTCCATTTCCTAATAATTGCTCCCACAGTTGATTTCTTCAAACCAAGCTGCTTACCTATTGAAGATTCAGTCTTCCCAGCCTGGTGCAGGTCTACAATTTTGTTTTTGGTGTCCTTTGACAGCTCTTTGGTCTTGGCCATTGTGAAGTTTGGAGTGTGACTGTTTGAGGTTGTGGACAGGTGTATTTTATACTGATAACAAGTTCAAACAGGTGCCATTAATACAGGTAACGAGTGGAGGACAGAGGAGCCTCTGAAAGAAGAAGTTACAGGTCTGTGAGAGCCAGAAATATTGCTTGTTTGTAGGTGACCAAATACTTATTTTCCACCATAATTTGCAAATAAATTCATTAAAAATCCTACAATGGGATTTTCTGGATTTTTTTTCCTCAATTTGTCTGTCATAGTTGACGTGTACCTATGATGAAAATTACAGGCCTCTCTCATCTTTTTAAGTGGGAGAACTTGCACAATCGGTGGCTGACTAAATACTTTTTTTCCCCACTGTACATAGTCCACTGTTTAGGTTAAGTTGTGAAATCCTTGCCTTGACTTGGCAAATAAACGGAGGAAAATGTTGTACTTTAGTTGGAAATAACAAACCATGATTGATAGGCCTAGAAGTCTGTGATACAAGTTGTGTCTCTATAACTGCTAAAACATTTATTTTCATATACTGATGTGGTAGCCTCGTCTCAGATTTGTTTGTGCTGCCTTGTCACCTCCTATGGTCATTGTCTTGCCTTCATGAGTTAGCTGTACAGATGGTTATGTATACTGACATGAGTTGGCTATAGAGCACAAACAGATTTGGGACCAGGCTTCTGTTGTGGCACACCGCATAGCTTTGATGCCTATAAGATTTCTTGTGATGGACATATCAAAGTCAGAGACCATGAGATTCCTGACCGTTCTATACTATACTACAGTCGTGGTCAAAAGTTTTGAGAATGACACAAATATTAATTTTCACAAAGTCTGCTGCCTCAGTTTTTATGATGGCAATTTGCATATACTCCAGAATGTTATGAAGAGTGATCAGATGAATTGCAATTAATTGCAAAGTCCCTCTTTGCCATGAAAATTAACTTAATCCCCCAAAAACATTTCCACTGCATTTCAGCCCTGCCACAAAAGGACCAGCTAACATCATGTCAGTGATTCTCTCGTTAACACAGGTGAGAGTGTTGACAAGGACAAGGCTAGAGATCACTCTGTCATGCTGATTGAGTTAGAATAACAGACTGGAAGCTTTAAAATGAGGGTGGTGTTTGAAATCATTGTTCTTCCTCTGTTAACCATGGTTACCTGCAAGGAAAGACGTGCCGTCATCATTGCTTTGCACAAAAAGGGCTTTACAGGCAAGGATATTGCTGCTAGTAAGATTGCACCTAAATCAACCATTTATCGGATCATCAAGAATTTCAAGGAGAGAGGTTCAATTGTTGTGAAGAAGGCTTCAGGTCGCCCAAGAAAGTCCAGCAAGCGCCAGGACCATCTCCTAAAGTTGATTCAGCTGCGGGATCGGGGCACCACCGGTGCAGAGCTTGCTCAGGAATGGCAGCAAGCAGGTGTGAGTGCATCTGCACGCACAGTGAGGCAAAGTCTTTTGGAGGATGGCCTGGTGTCAAGAAGGGCAGCGAGGAAGCCACTTCTCTCCAGGAAAAACATCAGGGACAGACTGATATTCTGCAAAAGGTACAGGGATTGGACTGCTGAGGACTGGGGTAAAGTCATTTTCTCTGATGAATCCCCATTCCGATTGTTTGGGGCATCCGGAAAAAAGCTTGTCCGGAGAAGACAAGGTGAGCGCTACCATCAGTCCTGTGTCATGCCAACAGTAAAGCATCCTGAGACCATTCATGTGTGGGGTTGCTTCTCAGCCAAAGGAGTGGGCTCACTCACAATTTTGCCTAAGAACACAGCCATGAATAAAGAATGGTACCAACACATCCTCCGAGAGCAACTTCTCCCAACCATCCAAGAACAGTTTGGTGAATAACAATGCCTTTTCCAGCATGATGGAGCACCTTGCCATAAGGCAAAAGTGATAACTAAGTGGCTCTGGGAACAAAACATCGACATTTTGGGTCCATGGCCAGGAAACTCCCCAGACCTTAATCCCATTGAGAACTTGTGGTCAATCCTCAAGAGGTGGGTGGACAAACAAAAACCCACAAATTCTGACAAACTCCAAGCATTGATTATGCAAGAATGGGCTGCCATCAGTCAGGATGTGGCCCAGAAGTTAATTGACAGCATGCCAGGGCGGATTGCAGAGGTCTTGAAAAAGAAGGGTTAACACTGCAAATATTGACTCTTTGCATAAACTTAATGTAATTGTCAATAAAAGCATTTGACACTTATGGAATGCTTGTAATTATACTTCAGTATACCATAGTAACATCTGACAAAAATATCTAAAAACACTGAAGCAGCAAACTTTGTGTCATTCTCAAAACTTTTCACCACGACTGTAGTCAGTCAGTCACCCTGTGGCCTACAGACAGTACGCTGCACGTGTACCACTTGTGCTTCCCAGGCTTTGCAGTGTCTACAGTACTTCACCATGGCAACAGGTGCTGATTGGACAGCCTGAGACTGTTAACGCCACTTCAACTAGCCTTTAATAGGAAGTGTCCTGCTATCGCTGTGGAAACACCACTCTAACACCCCCGTTAGTCGCTACTAATAAAGACATCTGAGGTTGGAACTGTTTCCGGACCACTGCGGCAGCGTGACACCTGCAAGGCTGGAGAAATGGAAATGATGACGTTATATATTTACATTTCTGATATTATATTTTCCTGGATCACTCAAAACTCTCTTAGTCTGTGGAAATAATGACGAATCAAGCACTCTCTACATAACCTGGGGAAACATACAGGCCTAGTTGGTAGAGCATGGCGCTTGCAACGCCAGGGTTGTGGGTTTGATTCCCACGGGGGGCCAGTATGAAAAATGTATGCACTCACTAACTGTCAGTCACTCTGGATAAGAGCGTCTGCTAAATGACTAAAATGTCAAATGTAAATGTAGTAGGCTGTAATATAGACCAGTGGTTCTCAACCAGGGGTTGGCCTATCCACAGGGGTACTTGAGAAGACACATTAGACCATAGGCTTACTGGTAAGGTCTAATCAAATCAAATCTAATTGTATTTGTCACATGCTTCATAAACAACAGGTGTAGACTAACAGTGACATGTTTACAGGCCCTTCCCAACACCGCAGAGAGAAAAAAATAGAAATAATAGAAAAAGAATAACACGAAGAATAAATACACAATGAGTAATGACAACTTGGCTATATACACGGGGTCCCAGAACCGAGTCATTGTGGAGGGGTATGAGGTAATTGGGTAGATATATACAGTTGAAGTCGGAAGTTTACATACACCTTAGCCAAATACATTTAAACTCAGTTTTTCACAATTCCTGACATTTAATCCTAGTAAAAATGTCCTGTCTAAGGTCAGTTAGGATCACCACTTTCTTTTAAGAATGTGAAATGTCAGAATAATAGTAGAGAGAATGATTTATTTCAGCTTTTATTTCATTCATCACATTCCCAGTGGGTCAGAAGTTTACATACACTCAATTAGTATTTGGTAGCATTGCCTTTAAATTGTTTAACTTGGGTCAAATGTTTCGGGTAGCCTTCCACAAGCTTCCCACAATAAGTTGGGTGAATGTTGGCCCATTCCTCCTGACAGACCTGGTGTAACTGAGTCAGGTTTGTAGGCCTCCTTGCTCGCACACACTTTTTCAGTTCTGCCCACAAATTTTCTATAGGATTGAGGTCAGGGCTTTGTGAGGGCCACTCCAATACCTTGACTTTGTTGTCCTTAAGCCATTTTGCCACAACTTTGGAAGTATGCTTGAGGTCATTGTCCATTTGGAAGACCCATTTGCGACCAAGCTTTAACTTCCTGACTGATGTCTTGAGATGTTGCTTCAATATATCCACATAATTTTCCTTCCTCATGATGCCATCTATTTTGTGAAGTGCACCAGTCCCTCCTGCAGTAAAGCACCCCCACAGCATGATGCTGCCACCCCGTGCTTCATGGTTGGGATGGTGTTCTTTGGCTTGCAAGCCAACCCCTTTTTCCTCCAAACATAACGATGGTCATTATGACCAAAGGACATTTCTCCAAAAAGTACGATCTTTGTCCCCATGTGCAGTTGCAAACCGTAGTTTGGCTTTTTTATGGTGGTTTTGGAGCAGTGGCTTCTTCCTTGTTGAGCGGCCTTTCAGGTTATGTGGATATACAGTGAGGGAAAAAAGTATTTGATCTCCTGCTGATTTTGTATGTTTACCCACTGACAAAGAAATGATCAGTCTATAATTTTAATCGTAGGTTTATTTGAACAGTGAGAGACAGAATAACAACAAAAAAATCCAGAAAAACGCATGTCAAAAATTTTATAAATGTATTTGCAATAAGTATTTGACCCCCTCTCAATCAGAAAGATTTCTGGCTCCCAGGTGTCTTTTATACAAGTAACGAGCTGAGATTAGGAGCACACTCTTAAAGGGTTGTTACCTGAATAAAAGACACCTGTCCACAGAAGCAATCAATCAATCAGATTCCAAACTCTCCACCATGGCCAAGACCAAAGAGCTCTCCAAGGATGTCAGGGACAAGATTGTAGACCTACACAAGGCTGGAATGGGCTACAAGACCATCGCCAAGCAGCTTGGTGAGAAGGTGACAACAGTTGGTGCGATTATTCGCAAATGGAAGAAACACAAAATAATTGTCAATCTCCCTCGGCCTGGGGCTCCATGCAAGATCTCACCTCGTGGAGTTGCAATGATCATGAGAACGGTGAGGAATCAGCCCAGAACTACACGGGAGGATATTGTCAATGATCTCAAGGCAGCTGGGACCATAGTCACCAAGAAAACAATTGGTTTACACACTACGCCGGGAAGGATTGAAATCCTGCAGCGCCCGCAAGGTCCCTCTGCTCAAGAAAGCACATATACATGCCCGTCTGAAGTTTGCCAATGAACATCTGAATGATTCAGAGGAGAACTGGGTGAAAGTGTTGTGGTCAGATGAGACCAAAATCGAGCTCTTTGGCATCAACTCAACTCGCAGTGTTTGGAGGAGGAGGAATGCTGCCTATGACTCTAAGAACACCATCCCCACCGTCAAACATGGAGGTGGAAACATTATGCTTTGGGGATGTTTTTCTGCTAAGGGGACAGGACAACTTCACCGCATCAAAGGGACGATGGACGGGGTCATGTACCGTCAAATCTTGGGTGAGAACCTCCTTCCCTCAGCCAGGGCATTGAAAATGGGTCGTGGATGGGTATTCCAGCATGACAATGACCCAAAACACACAGCCAAGGCAACAAAGGAGTGGCTCAAGAAGAAGCAGATTAAGGTCCTGGAGACCTTAATCTCATAGAAAATCTGTGGAGGGAGCTGAAGGTTCGAGTTGCCAAACGTCAGCCTCGAAACCTTAATGACTTGGAGAAGATCTGCAAAGAGGAGTGGGACAAAATCCCTCCTGAGATGTGTGCAAACCTGGTGGCCAACTACAAGAAATGTCTGACCTCTGTGATTGCCAACAAGGGTTTTGCCACCAAGTACTAAGTCATGTTCTGCAGAGGGGTCAAATACTTATTTCCCTCATTAAAATGCAAATCAATTTATAACATTTTTGACATGTGTTTTTCTGGATGTTTTTGTTGTTATTCTGTTATTGTTATTCTGTCTCTCACTGTTCAAATAAACCTACCATTAAAATTATAGACTGATCATTTCGTTGTCAGTGGGCAAACGTACAAAATCAGCAGGGGATCAAATACTTTTTTCCCTCACTGTAGGACTCATTTTACTGTGGATATAGATACTTTTGTACCTGTTTCCTCCAGCATCTTCACAAGATCCTTTGCTGTTGTTCTGGGATTGATTTGCACTTTTCGCACTAAAGTACGTTCATCTCTAGAAGACAGAACGCTTCTCCTTCCTGAGCAGTATGATAGCTGCGTGGTCCCATGGTGTTTATACTTGCGTACTATTGTTTGTACAGATGAACGTGGTACCTTCAGGCATTTGGAAATTGCTCCCAAGGATGAACCAGACTTGTGGAGGTCTACAATTTTTTTCTGAGGTCTTGGCTGATTTCTTTTGAATTTCCCATGATGTCAAGCAGAGAGGCACTGAGTTTGAAGGTAGGCCTTGAAATACATCCACAGGTACACCTCCAATTGACTCAAATGATGTCAGTTAGCCTATCAGAAGCTTCTAAATACATAATTTTCGGGTATTTTCCAAGCTGTTTAAAGGCACCGTCAACTTAGTGTATGTAAACTTCTGACCCACTGGAATTGTGATACAGTGAATTGTAAGTGAAATAATCTGTCTGTAAACAATTGTTGGAAAAATTACTTGTGTCATGCACAAATTAGATGTCCTAACCGACTTGCCAAAACTATAGTTTGTTAACAAGAAATTTGTGGAGTGGTTGAAAAACAAGTTTTAATGATTCCAACCTAAGTGTATGTAAACTTCCGACTTCAACTGTAGGTAGGGATAAAGTGACTAGGCAACAGGATAGATAATAAACAGTAACAGCAGCGTATGTGATGAGACAAAAGAGTCAATGGTCATTGCAGATGGTCCAGGTAGTTATTGGTTAACTATTAAACTAACTATTTAGCAGTCTTATGGCTTGGGGGTAGAAACTTTTCAAGGTCCTGTTGGTTCCAGACTTGGTGCATTGGTAACGCTTGCCTTGCGGTAGCAGAGAGAACAGGCTATGGGTGGCTGGAGTCTTTGACAATTTTTAGGGCTTTCCTCTGACACCGCCTGGTATAGAGGTCTTGGATGGCAGGGAGCTCGGCCCCAGTGATGTACTGCACCGTACGCACTACCCTATGTAGAGCATTGGTGCAGCTGTAGAAGTTTTTAAGAATCTGAGGGCCCATCCCAAATCGTTTTAGCCTCCTGAGGGGGAAGAGGCGTTGTCGTGCCCTCTTCACAACTGTGTTGGTGTGTGTGGACCATGATAGGTTGTCAGTGACCTGCTCCACTACAGCCCTGTCGATTTGGATGGTGGCGTGTTCTGCCCGCCGTTTCCTGTAGTCCACGATCAGCTCCTTTATCTTACTGATGTTGAGTTAGAGGTTGTTGTCCTGGCAGCACACTGCCAGGTCTCTGACCTCCTCCCTGTAGGCTGTCTCATCATCTGCAAAATTAATGATGGTGTTGGAGTTGTGCGCGGCCATGCAGTTGTGTGTTAACAGGGAGTACAGAAGGGGACTAAGCACGCAACCCTGAGGGGCCCTCGTGTTGAGGGTCAGCGTGGCGAATGTGTTGTTGCAGAGGAAGGTGTTCAGTCCCAGAGTCCTTAGCTTAGTGATGAGCTTGGATTGCACTATGGTGTTGAACGTCCAGGGTGTCTGGGTCCAGGGTGTCTGGGATGATGGTGTTGATGTGAGCCATGACCAGCCTATCAAAGCATTTCATGGCTACAGATGTGAGGGGGTACTTCACTTGAGGGGTATTTCATTGGTAGTTCGGGCAGAGCAAAATGTACTTGGTGGTACAGTAATCGAAAAAGGTTTAAAAACACTGATATAAACTACAAAGGCATCAAACATCTGCTAAAACAGACTGTGATAAGCAAACAATGGGTTGAACACGTGATGTGTCAAGTGATAAATTAGGAAATGTGTTGCATTATCCCCTTTTATCTACAGTACATGGACCATGCAGAGAAACCCCATTTGGAAACCCATTTTACCTCTGCTGCCCATGATCAATGTCAGGTAGTCGCCTGTGATAAGCACATATTCTGAGAACTGGCTTTGCCGTCTCTACTGGGTCTGGAGTGATTCCTGGAACGAAACACAAGAGGTAGCTTGGGGTTATGAAATATGACAAAAATGGCTATTGAGTTATTGGGTGGACAGTCAGACACAGCATATTACTGTATAACCCCAAACCTCCTACAGAACATAACTCAGTGTTCTGATTCCATCTAGTGTTAGGAAAAACACTTTCATGTTTACATTTTCTTTTCTTATACTCATAACGTGAGAGAAAAAGTGGGAAATAAGTTCAAGTTCACGTTCTAAACGTTATGTGAAAATGAAAATGTGTCTTTGGCTTACAGGTATATGGCTAAAACGCATCACAGGAAACAAACAAATCATGTCCATAACTACTTTAATATCTTGTATTACCTATTACACCACCAGTCTGTGGGACCACTGTGTCCAGGTGCCTTTGGTGTCGTTCCTGCACCTTGTGAAGGTCCAATTTGGTCACCAAATGACATCTGTGGTCCTCAGGAAGAGTGAAGCTCCACACCTGGAACCAATGGGAAATCACAGATTTACTGAGTGTGTGTGTGTGTGTGTGTGTGTGTGTGTGTGGGTGTGTGCGACCAACCTGTCCATCAGCAGAACCAGTGACAAGCTGCCTGCTCTTCTCCAAGAACAACACACTGAGTAATGGAGATGCTGGAGAACAGAGGGAGTGGACAGAGTTAAAACTCCTACATATTATTTATAATTTACTACATTTACATTACATTTTTGTCATTTAGCAGACGCTCTTATCCAGAGCGATTTACAGTTAGTGAGTGCATACATTATTTATTTTTCATACTGGCCCCCCGTGGGAATCGAACCCACAACCCTGGCGTTGCAAACGCCATGCTCTACCAACTGAGCTACATCCCTGCCGGCCATTCCCTCCCCTACACTGGACGACGCTGGGCAAATTGTGCGCCGCCCCACGGGTCTCCCGGTCGCGGCCAGCTACGACATAGTCTGGATTCGAACCAGGATCTCTAGTGGCACAGCTGGCACTGCGATGCAGTGCCTTAGACCACTGCGCCACTCGGGAGCAAATGTACCGTAAACTGGTGTATCCACTGTTCACATACCTGACAATATAGCAGACTGGTAGAGAATCTCTTCCGTTTTTAATCCCCAAACCTTTCGAAAAGAGAAAGAATCAATTGGTAAACGTTTAAAACCTGCTCCTATGGACAACAGTCTCTTTTGGAACAATAAACAGACAATCACACACATGTGAAATTATGCAAGCTACAGCTGACTGACTTAGTAGCTAGTCATATCATTTGTACGTAGAAAGCTACAGCATATACTTTGATAAGGGATGAAAAAAACCACTTAAACCAAAACTGAAGCCGAGTTATTTCACTGGTTAATGAATAACCTGACTGCACCTTAAATGTGCGGTCTTCTGATATGGACACCAGGATGTCTTTATTCCATGGACAGAACTCAGCTGCTGTCAAAGGTCCCAGGTGGCCAGCCAGCACAGACAACACTTCCTCTATCTGGAGGTCAGTCAAACAGACAGTGTTTGCAATAGAAGAGAAGAAAACTTTATTGACCCTTCCTTTGTCATCGTCTTACAAGAATTATAAAAACATTACACAAACACTTGTTATAAGGGATGAATTTGAGGGGTAGAGTACACTTTCAGCATGTCGTACTCACCTTGGAGTTGAGTATGTATACTTCGTCCCCTGAGCATGCAGCCACTCGTTCATCACAGGGACAAAATGACAGATGGACTACCTTGCCCAGTAGGGTCCCAATAACTGTACCAGACGCAACTACCCCTGAAAACATTTATGCTTTTAGTATTGTACTATATAGCATTGTAAATTCCAAACTGAGTAAGTGATTGATTGATTGATTGATTGATTGATTGATTGATTGATTGAGTGAGTAAATGAGGCCTTACCAGTATATAAAATGTGGCCACTGAATTTAAATGTATTGTTATCTTACTGTTCATACAGCTATGTAGCAGAAATCCTCACCCTCCCTAGTTCTCCTGTAGCAAAGCCGGATGTCCCAGACTATGACATAATCTGCAGAGGCAGAGCAGAGCAGGAGAGGGTCTCTACCTGTCCCAAACACCATGGCAGAGATGTCTCCATGGTGACCAGTCAGTCGCAGTGCCTGCAAAGGGGAGGAGACGCATTGGAGTGTGGTGGAGCCAGGTGATGCAATGATTGAAGAGCCAGATTTCTTTACACTTAGAGATTCTCAGGTACTTTTGTATAATTTATAGCCAGTAGTTCTGAAAGTAGTGCTCACGAGCCAAAAGTGGTCCCCGAAAATTGCGTTCTACGTCACATATGTGCAGATATGTGCACCACGTCATTGCTCTATCTACCCCTTTCTTGTGTGTACATCGTGCTAGCTGTCACTCAAATGGCGAGGGACTGAAGCTCATTGGCTAGAACTCGAATTGCCAGGGGAATGGACCACATGGGGGAAAATGGCGCCGAACAGCTTCCAGTAAACAGTCGCTTTAAAACTAGGGATTCCGTGGCTAATTGAGGTAAGACAGTAATTCTGCTCATAGATTATGCATGTATGAACTACACATTGACACATCCAGCCCAAAGCGGGAGGTTTAATAAATACTTAGTACATGTAGTCGCCAAAGAAGCATGTATTTAACGGTGGGAAGCTACTGAGGAGGGTATTTTTGCTAGTATCAAATCCTAGATGCCATCTTCTCCTGATTTGACCTTGAGTAAGTGTGTGTGTGTGTGTGTGTGTGTGTGTGTTCCAGAGGGGTTGGGAGATAAAACAGAACATCCATTTGGCTAACATCCGTTTCCAACTTATAGGACTGTCTGTAACTGACCTTCAGCTCTGGGTCCAGGAGACTGTGTATCAACAGGTCCTTGCCTTGTAGTGGCGAGGCACAGTGAGAGGGACAGCAGGCAAGCTGCAGGTGAGATAGCAGTCTATCACAGGCCAAGGATAGCTTCTCCATCATCATTCTGTTGGTCCCACTGCCTTCCCCACAACCATCCATGGTGATGGCTTTCTAGCTATGTACTGCAGTCACTCTGGAAACAGCAAAATAAAGAAAACATCATCCATTGAAATAAATGCATAGCTAGTTCAGCTAATAACCTACTAAAATCATATTGATAACCCAAATAGGAACAGCTAATATCTTATTTTTCGGTATACTTGTTGCAGTAGCTGCACTGTGTACTGTCACTCACAGCCTCTAGGAGATAATAGCTAAGAACTGTCTGTGGTAAGGATTACCCAGCTAGCTAACATAACTAGCTAGCTGGGTAACTTAACCCTTCACACAGACCACATGTCCTGCAAACTAACGTTAGCTAATACTTTAGGCAACAGTCGTATTCTAACCGTAGAACATATTCTGCAACATAGATAGTCACCCACCTTAAAATAAATTCAGGTTAATTGTATCTCTAGCAAGCTAGCTAAATATAGCTAATTGCTCACTACACCCTGCTACACCAACTACCAGCCTGCAATACGGGTCAAAAAGTATCCTGGAGAGTTGCCTGGTTACCAGGGACAACAACAGCAGAGGCTCAAGTTTCCCCTTTCATCGGTGTTATAGTTCTTGCATCTACCGCAAGGTGGTACTGTTGTCACGTGCATGATTTTCAGAGAGCTTGAATCATGTTGTATGCTGGCTAACTGGCAACAACAACAGCCGAAACGTTTCATTATTTCAATGGGCGAGGAGAAATAACGTATAATATTGGTCACCGTCTGAACGTAAAAGTCCTTGCTCGCGAAGCACGACGACAAGTATGTGCGATTGACCGGTGTTTTGGAGTTGGGCCAGTTGGGCGTTGGGCCAGTAACTGAATGGTTGCTAATTCAAATCCTGGAGCTGACTAGGTGACATTTCTGTTGAAGTGCCCTTGACCAAGGCACTTAAACCCTATTGCTCAGTCGTCACCAGTGGCGGCTCCTGAAAAAATTCTCAGGGGGGGCAATTTTTCTGATGATTTAGGTGACCTACACACATTTTAAAAAAGATATGTCCAGCAACAACATGAAGACAGGGGCAGCATATAAGTCAATACCAGAAGCATTTATTGACTTATCTCAAAAGTGTTGGCTTACCAGGGTTGGTGGAGCCCTCAGTTTCATCTTTGCCTCGCAAAGCTAACTCAAACACTCCGCAAAACTTCACACACTGGATTAGCCGGCTGAGGATGTGGCGGTTCTTGCTAATGTCGTAGTAAATATATTTGTTATAGTGAATATGGAATATGATATGTTGAGTAAAATGTTGTGCTAAGATCTATTTAGGTCAGGAGCTGGTTATAAGTTCTGTTCCTATCCAATAACAATGGACAAAAGGGTCCTATCTTGTCAGCCTTGTCAGTTTCAGTTCTCCAGTAAACTTGTGATTATCAACACTAACCTCATCGTTGTGGCGGCGGACAGCTAGCCTGTATCCCTCATCCAGTTGAGTGGGAATGTTCACTCTCCCCAAAGCAGACAATCTCAAACAGCTATCCATGTGGGTCTTTGACAGCTCATGTTTCTTAATCTTTCCTGAAAGATGGTGCATGTCCGTTACACACCAGTCGCTGTCCAAGCGGTGCTGTCTGCCGTGCCGCCTTCAGGGTGAAAGAGTAAGCAGGGGGTAGCAGAAGACTGCATTAGCTACATCGCAGCCTGCTAGCCAGGTTTTTCGTTCGTACCAATTTTTGGAAAATCCTCGGGTGTAGGACTTCCCCCCTTTAGTAGAAACCTGTTGAATTATAAAATTTGGTCTGGGAGGTCCTAATTGTTTCGTTGCCAATTTATCTTCATTTGTTCGCCGACAAAAAGGAACTTCTTTCAAAGACACAATCGAGTTGCACTGAAGCCTAGCCATTTTGATAGTAGTAGTGAATTGATTGATGCTGCTACCCGCTCTTTTCTTAGTTACGTTCATGGTTATGTTACGTATGACGAAAGCGCGTAAGTGCAAGCCCTCAGAAACCCATAGAGATTGTATTGAAAGCTCTGATATTTGAAAAAAATAGATTTTACATGGGAGTCTATGACAGACTTCTGGGCGATTTTCAACCTGACTGAAATCGCCCCAAAAGGGGGGGGGGGCCATTTGAAGCACGACTTTAGCCTGATTGGACATTTAGTGGCACTGTGGCAGATCAGACGTCTAGATTACAACACTGATAACTACTGTTGCCGTGATATAATTGATTAGAAAAAAAATCCCTTCCTTTTCCCGTTTGGCAGTGCGTCGCCCATATCGCCCTATTGAACACACCGCCCCTGGTCGTCACTAATTAAGTCTGTAACCCTGCTCATTTCTACAATTGATGGTCTTAAAATCTGATTTTAAACCAAACCCTAACCTTAACCCTATCCTTACCACACTGTTAACACTATGCCTAACCCTAACCTTAAATAAAGACAAAAAAGCGCATTTTTGTTTTCATGATTATTCACAATATAGACATATTTTGACTTTGTGGCTGTGTTATCTAGTGGAAGCCCCATTGCTCCAGGTTCGCAGTTGATAATGGCTGATAATTGGCAATAAACCAACAATCCCTGTTTTTTTTTATTCTTATTTTATTATACCATGCATTGCCTGAGCAAGGCCCGTAAAATTGCCTATGACTTTAGCCATCCCAGCCATAGACCGTTCTCTCCACTACCGTCTGGCATCAGGTCTCGGACCAACAGGCTCCGATACAGCTTATCGCCAAGCAATAAGACTGCTGAACAGCTAATCAATGGCTGCCCAGTGCCCACCCTTGGACTATCTGCACTGACCATCTGCACTGACTCTATGCACACTCACAGGTCTCTATCCATACATTCACACACACTTACACTCTCGCACACACACACACACACACACACTCACTCACTCACACACACATTTACGCCCACACACACAATCACCATATACGCTGCTGGGACAGGTTGGGGATATTCAGTTGTCAATGATGCAGTGGATGATATTAGCTTTTTATAAGTCCAATTGACAACCTAAAAATATACGTTTGTTGTACCCATAGTTGTACCTAGTGCTCAAAATACTGTACACTTTTGTTGTAGCTACCTAGTGTTCATGTCATCATTCAATCAGACCAAGACCTGTCCTTAATATAGCAACACGCCAATGTGATAGGAATATCCCTAGGCAGCGCTCAGAAAAAAATCTTACATGAATTTAATGTGATCCTGTTTGTATGTCCAGTTTTTCTAAATATTCAATCAAAACGATACTGTGTTGTCTCAATCCTGATCCCCCATTAAATTGTTCCCAGCAGAAAGAAAACATTTTGCCCAAATGTCATGATCATGGGATCATCTGAAATGATCTTCATTGTAGCATATGATGTGGTATGTTAGAGATTTGGTTCAGTTTTCTCTTAAAAATTGCATCCCAAAACATGGAGGGGCCAAATCTGAAGAGGGAGCTTAATTTATCAGGATTTAAAAAATGTACAAAACTAGGCCAAGAAAGAGGATAAGCATTTTACTGATATGATACGGTTATGTACAAAGTCCAGAGAGGACATATGAATTAAGAAAAAAATACTCCCTTGTTATGTTGAGATCACAACTTATTTATCATGATCACTACATAACAAAAATGGTTTTGTCGAGATCACAAGATAATTTTCTCGTCATCACCACATAACAACAATTGTTTTGTTGAGATCACGATCATCAAAAGTAAAATGCGTCATCCATTCATTTGTACAGATGCACGATAACCACCTCATCAGGGAGCCCTGTGATAGCAATGTGCTCGTGGGACATTTAAACCCTGAAAGATCCCTGACAAGCAGTTCTGTCTCCCAGGCTGCGAGCCGCCCCCAAAACCACAGCCAATTGCATGCAAGGGACAACCCAGCTAACTTGGCTCATCTTGTGAGCTAGCTAGAGTGTATTCGGAAAGTATTCTGTCCCCCTGACTTTTTCCACATTTTGTTCCGTTACAGCCTTATTCTAAAATTGATTAAATCGTTTTTTCCCCTCATCAATCTACACACAATACCCCATAATGACAAAGCAAAAACTATTTTTTTGAAAGTTTTGCAAATGTATTAAAAATAAAAAACTGAAATATCACATTTACATAAGTATTCAGACCCTTTACGCAATACTTTGTTGAAGCACCTTTGGCAGCGATTACAACCTCAAGTCTTCTTGGGTATGACGCTATAAGCTTGGCACACTTGTATTTGGGAGTTTCTCGCATTCTTCTCTGCAGATCCTCTCAAGCTCTGTCAGGTTGGATGGGGAGCGTTGCTGCACAGCTATTTTCTGGTCTCTCCAGAGATGTTCGATCGGGTTCAAGTCCGGGCTCTGGCTGGGACACTCAAGGACATTCAGAGACTTTTCACGAAGCCACTCCTGCGTTGTCTTGGATGTGTGCTTAGGGTCGTAGTCTTGTTGGAAGGTGAACCTTTGCCCCAGTCTGAGGTCCTGAGCGCTCTGGAGCAGGTTTTCATCAAGGATCTCTCTGTACTTTGCTCTGTTCATCTTTCCCTCGATCCTGACTAATCTCCCAGTCCCTGCCACTGAAAAACATCCCCACAGATTGATGCCGCCACCACCATGCTTCACCGTAGAGATGGTGCCAGGTTTCCTCCAGACATGACGCTTGGCATTCAGGCCAAAGAGTTCAATCTTGGTTTCATCAGACCAGAGAATCTTCTTTCTCATGGTCTGAGAGTCTTTAGGTGCCTTTTGGCAAACTCCAAGTGGGCTGTCATGTGCCTTTTACTGAGGAGTGGCTTCTGTCTGGCCACTCTACCATAAAGGCCTGATTGGTGGAGTGCTGCAGAGATGGTTGTCCTTCTGGAAGATTCTCCTATCTCCACAGAGGAACTCTAGAGCTCTGTCAGAGTGACCATCGGGTTCTTGGTCACCTCCCTGACCAAGGCCCTTCTCCCCCGATTGCTCAGTTTGGCCGGGCAGACAACTCTAGGAAGAGTCTTGGTGGTTCCAAACTTCTTCCATTTAAGAATGATAGAGGCCACTGGGTTTTTGGGGACCTTCAATGCTGCAGAAATGTTTTGGTACCCTTCCCAAGATCTACGGACTCTACGCACAATTCCTTCGACCTCATGCCTTGGTTTTTGCTCTGACATGCACTGTCAACTGTGGGACCTTAGATAGACAGGTGTGTGCATTTCCATATCATGTCCAATCAATTGAATTTACCACAGGTGGACTCCAATCAAGTTGTAGAAACCTCTCAAGGATGATCAGTGGAAACAGGATGCACCTGAGCTAAATTTCGAGTCTCATAGCAAACGGTCTAAATACTTATGTAAATAAGGTATCTGTTTTTTATTTTTAATACATTTGCTAACATTTCTAAAAACCTGTTTTCGCTTTATCATTATGTTGTATTGTGTGTAGATTGCTGAGGATTTGTATTTATTTAATCCATTTTAGAATAAGGCTGTAACGTAACAAAATATGAAAATATTTATGGGGTCTGAATACTTTCCGAAGGCACTGTAGGTAGTCTTGTTAGCTAGCTTGTTATCTATGCTGGTTGTTAGCTTTTGTAACTGATATGTGTATAATTATAAGGGAAACCATGTTTTGTGGATAATATTTAAATCAGTGGAGGCTGCTGAGGGGAGGGCGGCTCATAATAATGGCTGGAATGGAGTGTAATGGCTGGAATAGAATGGTATCAAACACATGAAAACCAAGTGTTCGATACCATTCCATTCACTCCATTCCCCCCATTATTATGAGCCGTCCTCCGCTCATCCTGACTTATCAGCCTCTGAGGCTGCTATTGAATCTGATCAGCCTGCCAGGAAAAGAGCGCACCCACTCTTGATCATATACATAATGGACTGACTGCTAATCTGCCTGCAAGGAGCCTTACCTGTGAAACAGCCTAAAAGGCTAGCAAATCTGATTAAGCTCTGAGGCTGAAATGTAATCTGATCAGCCTGTCAGGAATGGAGCTCACTCACTCTGTAAATTTTAATATTATCCATAAAACATGAAGTGTCCCTTACAATTATATACAGTTCCAGTCAAAAGTTTGGACACACCTATTCATTCAAGGGTTTTTCTTTATTTGTACTATTTTCTACCTTGTAGAATAATAGTGAAGACATCAAAACTATGAAATAACACATATGGAATCATGTAGTAACCAAAAGAGTGTTAAAATATTTAAAATATATTTTAGATTTTAGATTCTTCAAAGTAGCCACCCTTTGCCTTGATGACAGCTTTGCACACTTTCAGTAGCCTAGGCTAAATAAGCTGTTTTGCCGGCCATGCCTTCTATTTGACAAGAGCACATGTTTGCTCAACAGCCCTTGTGCCGCCACCTGGTTTTGCTGATCTTGCAAACCTGGGCATGTCCCTTGACCAACGAACAGGTGAATAAAAACAGAGACATTCTGAAGAAACTGGTCATCGCAGTAATGTACCTGGGACAGCAGGAGCAAGCCTTCAGGGGGCATGACAAGGTACTTTTTTGGAACTTGTCAATGCATTTGCAGAGTTCGATACTGCCATGGCTGAACACCTTGGGACAAGAACCATATTTAGAGGTATGTCAAACACCATACAGAATGACATCATTCAGAGCATCGCAGACGTGATACAAAGTGAAAATGACAGTGAGATCAGTTCAGCACCTATCATAGCAGTCCAGGTGGATGACACCACAGACATATCCTGCAAATGCCAATTTACAATCATAGGACACCATGTCAATGATAAGGGTGTTGTATGCGAGAGATTCCCATTTTTTTTACGTGAGCGCAGAGAGAAACACAGAGGTGATTACCGCTGTTGTAATGGAAATATCGGCAAATATAACCCAGCAGCCAAACGCATCTGCCAGACTTACAATGGGGCAAGCTGCATGAGTGGGCAGCAAGGTGGGGTTCAGGCGCTCGTGAAAACCCATTGTCAATATGCCCTGTTCATTAATTGTTATGCCCACAAACTAAACTTTGTTTTAGCACAGGGGACAAGCAATATTCAAAAGATTTTATTTTTTGACAGTTTTCATAACTTTTTTACCCAGTCATGCAAAAAGACAGCCATGCTTACTGAGGTTGACAATACCATTCAGGTACCGGGAGGCTGTGCCACTCCTGGGAACTTCAAAAGTAGAGCAGTGCATGCTGTGCATGAAGGCCAGAGATCATTGGACATTGTTTTTGATCGGATCATTACTGAGCCCGGCTGGGATAAAGATTCAATCGCCCAGAGCAGTGCTCTGAAACAGAAACTGAAGGAGTTCATGTTGAGAGGTTTGCTGACATGAAGAGCCTCGACTTCTTCCATGTTCTTGATCATGGGTCATTTCCCGAGTACTCAAAGCAAGAGGGGTTTCCTGACAGAGTACTCACACAGCTGTTCCAGACGTACCCTTTCTTTGACATCCAGTGGTTGAAAAATTAGCTGCAGATAGTCTATGCTGATGCCTCCTTCCACAAACCACCAGGTGAGCTGCTGCAATCACTCGTGAAATATGACCTGTCCACCACTTTACCCCAGTTATGCAAGCTCCTGAAACTGATGCTCACCATCCCTGTTACAAGTACATCAGCTGAAAGGTCATTTTCCTGCCTGAAAAGGATTCAAACCTACCTACGCAATAGCTGTGGACAAAAGAGACACGCATTTGGCTAAAATGTCAATGGAAACGTGTGTGCTACATACACTTTAGTCCAGCGGAGTACTGTATGACAAAGTCATTGAGCATTTTGCCAGCATGAAAGAGAGGAGGATGGCATTCCTCTACAAGTAGGGTGAGTGAACATGTTGTTGGTGTTGATATTAGACTAGGCATATATCTGATGTTGTTGTTTAAATGGTTTGTGTTTTCATCTTTGCCGTATGTCACACCCTGATCTGTTTCACCTGTCTTTGTGATTGTCTCCACCCCCCTCCAGGTGTCGCCCATCTTCCCCATTATCCCCAGTGTATTTATACCTGTGTTCTCTGTTTGTCTGTTGCCAGTTCGTTTAGTTTCATCAAGCTTACCAGCGGCTTTCCTCTTGCTCCTGGCTTTCTCAAGTTCCTGTTTTCTAATTTTCCTGGTTTTGACCATTCTGCCTGCCCTGACCCTGAGCCTGCCTGCCGTTCTGTACCTTGTCACACCACCCTGGATTATTGACCTCTGCCTGCCCTGACCATGAGACTGCCTGCCGTTCTGTACCTTTTGGACTGATCTGGATTACTGACCTCTGCCTGCCCTTGACCTGTCGTTTGCCTGCCCCCTGTTTTTGTAATAAACTTTTGTTACTTCAATGCTGTCTGCATCTGGGTCTTCTCCTGAAACGTGATACCGTAAGATGATCTGTGGTGGAAATTATCACTAAGGACCCCAAAGTCAAGGTTAAATGAATTTGTTTATTCACGCCAGTGGAGAGATTACAGACAAACAGCACTTAATATGGAGTTTAGTCAGAAGCTCTGACAAGGTATTTCCCCCTCAGCATATTTATACTATCGCTACGGGTTACACAAAGATAGCCAAGTGCATCCCTCTGACCATGTGGTAAGCTGCCACCCCTCTGGTCCCTGATGACGTTTTGCAGTGTCTGCAATAAAATTGGCCAGATGAGTCACATTAAAGGCTACATCTGGGACAAAAGTGCAACAATCATCTCCAATTATTGCACACGTGCCACCCTGGCCTGCCAGAAGGTAGTCAAGCGCTTCCCTTTTTTCCAGGGCAAGTATTCTCAATTGCTTAACCTCCTCATTGGTGATTTAGCAATGCATCTCTGGTGGCATTTCCCATTTTCTCAATTTTCATTGCTAAATCATGACTTTGATCAAGGGCACAAGTTACCCCATATTGAGGCACGAGCACACCCAGAAACCACGAGGCAGATGTCTGAACGTGAGTGATACCAGCAAGGGAGAGCTTTGTTCTCCTTTTACGAGGAGCAAACAGGCTTCTCTCATTTGCATCAGTTTCTTCTATCACCCTCATTGCTGGAACCACAAAACTGACAGTACATGTACCTCCCCAGTTAGGGGGCAGGTTATAATAGGCATTCTTATCACACAGCCAGTATGTTCCATTTGGTGCCCCTGTTAAAATAAGGGGATCCCTTGACACAGCATTAACTTTCACAACAACAGACACATTAGAAGGGGCTCCGGTGGCCAGACTATGGACAGTCAGGCTGCAATTGTTGACTCCCTCTTGGTCCAGTGTACAATTGCAGGTTGTCTCTCCCACATGTTTACTACCTTTACCTTTAATACACCAGGGTGCCACCAGAAAACCCACAATAGGGATAGGGGGGTTACTACTATTATCAGGATGTGCATAAGCATCACAGAGTTTGGGGGCTTTATATATCTGGTAACAGGTGGTCTAAGGCAGGGAGGTCTGAGCTACAGAGGTCCAGGCTGGGTGGATCTGAGGCAGGGAGGTCTGGGTTACAGAGGTCCAGGCTGGGTGGGTCTGAGGCAAGGAGGTCTGGGTTACAGACCCCAGGCTGGGTGGGTCTGAACTACAGAGGTCCAGGCTGGGTGGATCTGAGGCAGGGAGGACTGGGTTACAGAGGTCCAGGCTGGGTTGGTCTGAGGCAGGGAGGTCTGGGTTACAGAGGTTCAGGCTGGGTGGGTCTGACTGAGGCAGGGAGGTCTGGGTTACAGAGGTTCAGGCTGGGTGGGTCTGAGGCAGGGAGGTCTGGGTTACAGAGGTCCAGGCTGGGTGGGACTGAGGCAAGGATATAGATTTACAAGAGAGACATAAAGGTGATGGAGTTATGAAGTTGTGTTGCCCTTTTCAAGGTTATTCCAAACTGCCTCCAGCTCCCATCAGTATTCTGTTAGCAGCTCCCAGATCTTTGTTTCAAGGAGAAATACTCAGCTGTTAAATGTTACAATAAGACACCACATGTAGGGTAAAGACAGACCAAATCACTGTGAGAGATTCCCAAATGGCACCTTATTCCCTATAAAGTGCACTACTTTAGATCAGAGACCTATGGGTGTGGTCAGGGCTATAGTCGATGTGGTCAGGGATAAGGTCGATGTGGTCAGGGATATAGTCAACTGGTGGGGGGTGGGTCTGTCTGTCTCTCTGTCTGCCTGCTCTCTGACTGGAGGGGGGGGGGGTATGTCTCTCTATCTCTCTATCTGTCTGCCTGCTCTCTGATTGGTTAAGACAACTCTAACATCATCAGGGAGTTAGTTCATATCAATAACCCACAACTGAAGACTGGACTGCAATTTGTTGATGTCTCAGGACTTTCAATAGGCTACATTTTGAGGAACTTTAGCCAAGCTTCCAACCTTTCTAGACAGCAAATAGTAGCTCACCTGATAGATGGCTGAGACAGACAGGGGTTTACTGTGCTGTGTGGTTCCAGGGCTATAGGCTGGCAGATGGCTGAGATAGACAGGGGTTTACTGTGCTGTGTGGTTCCAGGGCTATAGGCTGGCAGAAGGCTGGAACACCTGAGAGACCAGACGCTGCAGAGAGACCTGCAGTAGATAAACAACAACACATTGACCCTCTAACAGTAACTAGCACACAACCCTTCCCATCAGCTGTGAAGGGAGTATAGGAGAAGGATGTAGACATGTCGTCTGGTCTCTTTGGGGGATAGGTGTTAAAGGGCAGGACTGACATCACACTTAGGGTGTAATTCACTCCCAGGGAAACCCCCATATATGGTAGTTCCTTGTTTCGCCCTTGAGGAGCAAGCCCACAGACCCAACATGACTTCTCACCAACTGTTGCTTTAGCCACCAACTCAGCTCTACTCAGAAATAGGTGGCGAATCGCATCTCTGCATGTCTGGCAGACATATCAGTATGGATGACGGATCACCACCTCAAGCTGAACCTTGGCAAGACGGAGCTGCTCTTCCTCCCGGGGAAGGACTGCCTGTTCCATGATCTCGCCATCACGGTTGACAACTCCGTTGTGTCCTACTCCCAGAGTGCGAAGAGCCTTGGCGTGACCCTGGACAACACCCTGTCGTTCTCCGCTAACATCAAGGCGGTGACCCGATCCTGTAGGTTCATGCTCTACAACATTCGGAGAGTACGACCCTGCCTTACACAGGAAGCGGCACAGGTCCTAATCCAGACACTTGTCATCTCCCGTCTGGATTACTGCAACTCGCTGTTGGCTGGGCTCCCTGCCTGTGCCATTAAACCCCTACAACTCATCCAGAATGCCGCAGCCCGTCTGGTGTTCAACCTTCCCAAGTTCTCTCACGTCACCCCGCTCCTCCGCACACTCCACTGGCTTCCAGTTGAAGCTCGCATCTGCTACAAGACCATGGTGCTTGCCTACGGAGCTGTGAGGGGAACGGCACCTCCGTACCTTCAGGCTCTGATCAGTCCCTACACCCAAACGAGGGCATTGCATTCATCCACCTCTGGCCTGCTGGCTCCCCTACCTCTGCGGAAGCATAGTTCCCGCTCAGCCCAGTCAAAACTGTTCGCTGCTCTGGCACCCCAATGGTGGAACAAGCTTCCTCACGACGCCAGGACAGCGGAGTCACTCACCACCTTCCGGAGACATTTGAAACCCCACCTCTTTAAGGAATACCTGGGATAGGATAAAGTAATCATTCTACCCCCCCCTTAAAAATAAAACATTGTAAAGTGGTTATCCCACTGGCTATAAGGTGAATGCACCTATTTGTAAGTTGCTCTGGATAAGAGCGTCTGCTAAATGACGTAAATGTAAATGTAAATGTAAATAAATTGTGCTGTTCTTCCACGGGGGAGGGGGGGTTCCTTTAATGCCCTCCCCTGTCTGCTGCTTCTAACTTCTGGGCCTATACTCCGGGCCGGCGTGGGTCCCTTTGGCTCGGGACCTTCTTCCGTCACTAGGGTCTCTGGCCCAGGCAAAGTCTTTCTCAATTTATCAACATCGGTCTGTGGAGTGTGTCCTTCTGGCAGCTTACCAATAGGGAAGCTGTGAGTCACTGCTGCAAAGACACACAGACAGAAAATAAAACGGTGCTACGCAGTGGCGGCCATCTTCCTCTTCTGGGGTTGGAACTCTCCTACAGTGGGACATGTGGATCCTGGTATCTCTCTCTGCTACTTTCACCATAGTCGAGGTGGTCAGCAAAACCTGGTATGGTCCACTCCAATGAGGATCCTTCCAGCTCTTCCTTCTGTAGTCTTTTACCACCACAAATTCTCAAGGGCGCAGACAATGCTCAGATTCTCCTGCTAGGTTGGGCAGAGAAGCCTTCACCCGTGGGAAGAGAGTCTTAAGAACATTGTTAAGTGAGACACAGTATGCTACCATGTCTTCTTATCAGTTAGGAGAAGCCTTGAGATTAGGAAGTGCACATTCTTGCAGCCTGCCGCAGTGCACTAGTTTCAGAGACAGGCCCTCTTCGTACTTTGCCTCCGGCTACAAATACATTTGCACATAAATCATTCCATCTAACCCATACCACATTAATTACTACTGCTAGGCCACTTATATAGTTATAAACATAATAAATGTGCTCAAGTCAATTAGTCCGTTTCCAACAGTCCCTCATATGGAACAATGATCACTCACGTTCCACACGACTTAGAAACCATATTGAAACTGATCCCCTGTAGCTCAGTTGGTAGAGCATGGTGCTTGCAACACCAGGGTTGTAGGTTAGTTTCCCAAATATTGACTTTCACAGGGAAGAGAGAGAATACATGTTATAACAGTTTCACACCACCCTTGATGAAAATGAGATTGGGGCAAGGACCACAAAGCCCCTACTATCAATGTCCCAATTATGGTTAGCCCAAGCTACAAACTAGTAGGTTTTCTGATAACCTCCCAGCAACCTGTACACAGGACATGAAAAGATAAGGTTTCCCTGGGAGGAACCCTCACTGGATCATACTGGCACCCCGTGGGAAAACATATCTCTCACCTGAGCCACCACCATCCTTTACGGTCCATTATGTCAATTTTCCTACCAGTACACCAGCAGCATGAGAGAAGTTTGGACGGGATCTCTCTCCATGCTCACTCCACATGGACTCATGTCACACTCCTGAGAGAAAAGGCATGAGAGAAAAGGCAGTTGATAGCTTCGACTGGATGCTGTGTACAGGTTGCTGGCTCTGACTCAGGTCTCACGGTAGAAGTGGTGAAAGACAGGGCTATAGTGAACGCCATTTTCGTCATTTCTTCAGCCGGATAGAGGGTGTGAGGTTCACACTGTTCTTGGTCAAATTATCCCTTCCATGCATCTAGATACCATCTGTGGTCATCTTCGCCATAACGTCGAGAGAGGACAGACCAGAACAACAGTTTAGTTTAGGGCATTTCTGATTCAAGAAATCCAGACAAATTATTCACTGTATGACAAATTATAACTACTACCAATATTCTTAATACAGATTTCTAAGACAAATGTCAAAGAGAATAACAACACACCATTAAAACAATTTTTGCAAATTTGCTTATACCCCCTTATCAGATAGGCGATGTCACAATCGTTGCATCGTGGTATGCGAACATGTTTATTAAACCAAATAAACATTAAACAAAACAAGAAACAACGTAACGTGAAGTCCTCAGGCTAAACACATACAAGCCTAACACGGAACAAGATCCCACAATTAAGGCAGGCAAACGGGCTACTTAAGTATGATCCCCAATCAGAGACAATGAGCGACAGCTGTCTCTGATTGGGAATCACACACGGCCAAACATAGAAATACACAACCTAGATCACAAACATAGAATCTCCAGCATAGAATCTCACGCCCTGACCAAACCAACTAAAGACAACAGACCTCTCAAGGTCAGGGCGTGACAGATGACCTCACTGCAGAGTTACAGGGTCAGGGAGTCAGAGGGCTAATCCTTAGGGAGAAATCCCAACCATCCAGCAGAACCAATCTGATGAAATGTGTTATTGAAGCAAGACAAAAACAAAGAAAACAAAACAACAACAGCAATACAAATATATCATCAACAACAGCAATACACATATATCACTCGAGGTGGGGAAAACTTAAATCCCATTTGGAGTAACTGTTAACCATTACCAACATATCTTTTCCCTTTTACAGGCAGGCATGTGAAGAAAAACTATTTGCATATTTACCAAAAGGCCCCAGGGGGCTGGTAATTCCCCATTTGGACACATGACTCACATCGTGATTCATGCGTCCCAATTTTTTAAAATAAAAACAACACTGCCTGTTAAATCAAAATAACTAATACAATTAGAATTACAACCCTTGATAACTCCATCTTAACTTAATTGTATCCCATAAGGTAATTCAACTAATAGTAAAATAGACTAGTCTGTCCTTCTCGTGGTCCGAATCACACATTGGACTATTGCTAAACTATACAATTCTTCCTAATCATTAGTGTTTACATATTACATTTAAATCTTACCCAATGTCTCTAGGCTCTCTAGTGAGGGTGATCAGGCCTTACCAGAAAGTCAGAACAGAGGTCAGAGGTCATTCAACCCCATTAAGTGAGTATTTCTTTCCCTTCTCTTCCCCTGTACCTCAGAAATTATTTAAAGACATTTCAAACATTTCAAACATTTTGTGGATCAGGTCTACATTGGGTTTTTCAGTACATTTCTTATCAGGAGAATTTACAGTGGGGAAAAAAAGTATTTAGTCAGCCACCAATTGTGCAAGTTCTCCACTTAAAAAGATGAGAGAGGCCTGTAATTTTCATCATAGGTACACATCAACTATGACAGACAAATTGAGAAAATTTTTTCCAGAAAATCACATTGTAGGATTTTTAATGAATTTATTTGCAAATTATGGTGGAAAATAAGTATTTGGTCACCTACAAACAAGCAAGATTTCTGGCTCTCACAGACCTGTAACTTCTTCTTTAAGAGGCTCCTCTGTCCTCCACTCGTTACCTGTATTAATGGCACCTGTTTGAACTTGTTATCAGTATAAAAGACACCTGTCCACAACCTCAAACAGTTACACTCCAAACTCCACTATGGCCAAGACCAAAGAGCTGTCAAAGGACACCAGAAACAAAATTGTAGACCTGCACCAGGCTGGGAAGACTGAATCTGCAATAGGTAAGCAGCTTGGTTTGAAGAAATCAACTGTGGGAGCAATTATTAAGAAATGGAAGACATACAAGACCACTGATAATCTCCCTCGATCTGGGGCTCCACGCAAGATCTCACCCCGTGGGGTCAAAATGATCACAAGAACGGTGAGCAAAAATCCCAGAACCACACGGGGGGACCTAGTGAATGACCTGCAGAGAGCTGGGACCAAAGTAACAAAGCCTACCATCAGTAACACACTACGCCGCCAGGGACTCAAATCCTGCAGTGCAAGACGTGTCCCCCTGCTTAAGCCAGTACATGTCCAGGCCCGGCTGAAGTTTGCTAGAGTGCATTTGGATGATCCAGAAGAGGATTGGGAGAATGTCATATGGTCAGATGAAACCAAAATAGAACGTTTTGGTAAAAACTCAACTCGTCGTGTTTGGAGGACAAAGAATGTTGAGTTGCATCCAAAGAACACCATACCTACTGTGAAGCATGGGGGTGTTTTTCTGCAAAGAGACCAGGACGACTGATCCGTGTAAAGGAAAGAATGAATGGGGCCATGTATCGTGAGATTTTGAGTGAAAACCTCCTTCCATCAGCAAGGGCATTGAAGATGAAACGTGGCTGGGTCTTTCAGCATGACAATGATCCCAAACACACCGCCCGGGCAACGAAGGAGTGGCTTCGTAAGAAGCATTTCAAGGTCCTGGAGTGGCCTAGCCAGTCTCCAGATCTCAACCCCATAGAAAATCTTTGGAGGGAGTTGAAAGTCTGTGTTGCCCAGCGACAGCCCCAAAACATCACTGCTCTAGAGGAGATCTGCATGGAGGAATGGGCCAAAATACCAGCAACAGTGTGTGAAAACCTTGTGAAGACTTACAGAAAACATTTGACCTGTGTCATTGCCAACAAAGGGTATATAACAAAGTATTGAGAAACTTTTGTTATTGACCAAATACTTATTTTCCACCATAATTTGCAAATAAATTCATAAAAAATCCTACAATGTGATTTTCTGGATTTTTTTTCCTCATTTTGTCTGTCATAGTTGACGTGTACCTATGATGAAAATTACAGGCCTCTCTCATCTTTTTAAGTGGGAGAACTTGCACAATTGGTGGCTGACTAAATACTTTTTTCCCCCACTGTACATGTATGCAACCAAAACTCTGACAATAGAAACTTCAGAAAATGTAATTTGTGTGCCCTTTAATGTGCATCATTTCTAACCTGTGAAAGACCCACTAAAACCAAAATAAAAGACCCCACACAATAAATCAAACACAGTATTAACACCACTAACAAATATTCATAACAGGTGGGTTGTGTGTGTGTGTGTGCTGGTGTGTGTGGTAAAACGTAGGACAAAAACAAATAAATGGCCAGTTCTTACTTAATTGGGATCTCCCTCTACGGCCGGAATGGGTACCTTTATACTTAATAGAACTGCAGAATTTCACTAACTGCTCTCCCAAGGCAACAGCCTCGGGAAACATTTCATAGGGACACCCCAGCCTCTCCTAAAACCTTTTTTGGTATCTGTACTTTACTTTACTATTTATATTTTTGACAACTTTTACTTTTACTTTATTACATACATTTTCCCTGACACCCAAAAGTACTCGTTACATTTCGAATGCTTAGCAGGTCAGGAAAATTGTCTAATTCGCACACTTATCAAGAGAACATCCCTGGTCATCCCTACTGCCTCTGATCTGGCAGACTCACTAAACACATGCTTCGTTTGTAAATTATGTCTGAGGGTTGGAGTGTGCCCCTGGCTATCCGTCAATTTAAAAAAACAAGACAATGGTGCCAACTGGTTTGCCCAATATAAGGAACCTGAAATTATTTATAATTTTACTTTAACTTTTGATACTTAAGTATATTTTAGCAATTACATTTACTTTTGACACTTAAGTATATTTAAAACCAAAAACGTTTAGATTTTTACTCAAGTAGCACTTCACTGGGTGACCTCCACCCCCACTCGAGTCATCCTCTATCAAGGCATCTCCACTTCTACCCAAGCACGACAATTGGGTACCTTTTCCACCACTGCTATTTGCCTCATACTCATTTTATTGATTATTAATCTTATCCTTTACAGTCTAAGAATTAACAATCCACACTCTCCTCATTCACACGGGAGGCTATTCCTCCTGTCAAAAAGGTTAGTCATTCACACTTTTTCTCTCATACATGCATGTTCAACACACCACTGTACAGTATTGAACTCCCACTTCTCTATCTTCACTACTCGTAGCTCTCAGGCTACATAGACATTTATCTTATGCCTACAAACAGCACTGCCAACGGGGCTTTCACTAGCCCCGCCAAATCCCCTCTCTGTGATTTAGGATCCTTGTCACTACTTATATTTTCACTACAAATTCATTTAAATTGACTTACTGAAATTCAGCGGGTTGTCCTGTTCAGATTCGTGAATGTGGTGTTTTCCCTCAGGCAGTCACCAGTGGAGGTCTGGTCAGGGCGGGTCCACGTCGTCTTTGGTCTGACAGGAATTTCCCACACATAGTGGAGGACGCGCCGGTATCTCTTTACCTCACTGCCATACTGTGTTCAACCGTGTTCAATCTTGCCTAGCCATCTTGTTTCAAGAGGACCACAATGGAAATAAGTCCCAGACTTTGTGTGTTATCCTCAATGATTTTACTCATGTGCATGTATGTTTTTTTTCAAGTTTTATGTGTGCTTGTTTTTTTTAATGGTCGAATTAATAAACTAAACTAAACTAAACTCTCGTGGTCCTGAATCAATAGTTAAAGTGCTTAGAGTCTGTTTTAATGCACATCAGTATTCTGGGGGTTTCTCCCTATAGTTAGCCTACAACATGTCAAAGTTGAAGTGCATTGCGGTTGTATTTCCCATTAGGATATTTTTATCTTGCTGCTTCGGAAAACATTTTAGTATGGATGTTATTATAACTGGAGCAAACCGATGGTGAAATTAACTTTGCCGACTAACTTTAACTTGCATTTGACCATGCTGTGTAGGTCATGTAACTGTTTGTGGACTTTTTGGACTTAAACAGGACAGATGTTGCTCTCCGGTTTTAACTGTGATGAAACACAAATGTATGTGGTTGAATTTATTCCGCCACTGTGTGACACTTATACGTTGGAACTGTCTGTGAAACAATGTAGGTTATGGCTAATCAGCCTCATATCGGCTATCACGGTGCCGTATAAATGCATTTCTAACGGGTTATAAAGAAAACAACACAATTATCACAAAATAGGTTGAAAAAAATATTTTTGCCTCGCTTGTCTTCCCAATTGATTTTACCCACGCACAGCTACTGGTGGCATGTGTATGTGAGAAGATGGTCAAATCAAATCAAATCAAATCAAATTTTATTGGTCACATGCGCCGAATACAACAGGTGCAGACATTACAGTGAAATGCTTACTTACAGCCCTTAACCAACAGTGCATTTATTTTAAACAAAAAAAGTAAGAATAAAACAACAACAAAAAAAGTGTTGAGAAAAAAAGAGCAGAAGTAAAATAAAGTGACAGTAGGGAGGCTATATATACAGTAAAATAAAGTGACAGTAGGGAGGCTATATATACAGGGGGGTACCGTTGCAGAGTCAATGTGCGGGGGCACCGGCTAGTTGAGGTAGTTGAGGTAATATGTACATGTGGGTAGAGTTAAAGTGACTATGCATAAATACTTAACAGAGTAGCAGCAGCGTAAAAAGGATGGGGTGGGGGGGCAGTGCAAATAGTCCGGGTAGCCATGATTAGCTGTTCAGGAGTCTTATGGCTTGGGGGTAGAAGCTGTTGAGAAGTCTTTTGGACCTAGACTTGGCACTCCGGTACCGCTTGCCATGCGGTAGCAGAGAGAACAGTCTATGACTAGGGTGGCTGGAGTCTTTGACAATTTTGAGGGCCTTCCTCTGACACCGCCTGGTATAGAGGTCCTGGATGGCAGGGAGCTTTGCCCCAGTGATGTACTGGGCCGTACGCACTACCCTCTGTAGTGCCTTGCAGTCAGAGGCCAAGCAGTTGCCATACCAGGCGGTGATGCAACCAGTCAGGATGCTCTCGATGGTGCAGCTGTAGAATTTTTTGAGGATCTGAGGACCCATGCCAAATCTTTTTAGTCTCCTGAGGGGGAATAGGCTTTGTCGTGCCCTCTTCACGACTGTCTTGGTGTGTTTGGACCATGATAGTTCGTTGGTGATGTGGACACCAAGGAACTTGAAGCTCTCAACCTGTTCCACTACAGCCCCGTCGATGAGAATGGGGGCGTGCTCAGTCCTCTTTTTTTTCCTGTAGTCCACAATCATCTCCTTTGTCTTGGTCACGTTGAGGGAGAGGTTGTTGTCCTGGCACCACACGGCTAGATCTCTGACCTCCTCCCTATAGGCTGTCTCATCGTTGTCGGTGATCAGGCCTACCACTGTTGTGTCGTCGGCAAACTTAATGATGGTGTTGGAGTCGTGCCTGGCCATGCAGTCATGGGTGAACAGAGAGTACAGGAGGGGACTGAGCACGCACCCCTGAGGGGCCCCCGTGTTGAGGATCAGTGTGGCAGATGTGTTGTTACCTACCCTTACCACCTGGGGGCGGCCCGTCAGGAAGTCCAGGATCCAGTTGCAGAGGGAGGTGTTTAGTCCCAGGATCCTTAGCTTAGTGATGAGCTTAGAGGGCACTATGGTGTTGAATGCTGAGCTGTAGTCAATGAATAGCATTCTCACGTAGGTGTTCCTCTTGTCCAGGTGGGAAAGGGCAGTGTGGAGTGCGATAGAGATTGCATCATCTGTGGATCTGTTGGGGCGGTATGCAAATTGGAGTGGGTCTAGGGTTTCTGGGATTATGCTGTTGATGTGAGCCATGACCAGTCTTTCAAAGCACTTCATGGCTACAGACGTCAGTGCTACGGGTCGGTAGTCATTTAGGCAGGTTATCTTAGAGTTCTTGGGCACGGGGACTATGGTGGTCTGCTTGAAACATGTTGGTATTACAGACTCAGTCAGGGACATGTTGAAAATGTCAGTGAAGACACTTGCCAGTTGGTCAGCACATGCTCGGAGTACACGTCCTGGTAATCCGTCTGGCCCTGCGGCCTTGTGAATGTTGACCTGCTTAAAAGTCTTACTTTTGCATGTCTCACTGCATGTCTGCATGTCACTGCATGTCTCACTGCATGTCTCACTGCCAATGTGTGACAGTTGGCAGCTATGTATCATCAATATGTCCGCTCCTGTGTATAGAGTTTATCTCGTGATCTTGACGAAACAACATGAGAAAATGATCTTGTGATCTCGACAAAACAACTTTTTTTCATGAGATAAATAAGTTGTGATCTCGACATGAGTATTTATGGGATTTGTAGCAAAGACAGTACACTCTGTGGATGTAGCTCAATGGTTGTAGCAAACTCTATGTTTGCAGCACAGAGTTTCTAAACCCAGAGACGCAACATTGTGAGACTTTTGGGAACGCTTGCAAAACAGACCAAATGTTACGTGTGACGTGTTTTTCGTTCTCCCCGTTTTTCTTTGTAGTGTGTTTGTGTGTTCTGGGCATTACAGGTGTGCTGAGTTGCGGCTGACGATGGTGGGCGTGGCTTCGGTCCAGAGTCCTGGCAGCTGTAGCTGATTGACGAAAGTATACCTGTTTGCCGTGTGAGCTCGAAGAGGGGGGTAGAGGACACTTGTTGTTTGGCTTTTTGGGTATTGGTTGTGTTAATTTATCTTTGTTTGTGTTCCAGCCGGTCCTCCTGATGTACTCCACCCTACCTAGGTCCTGGAGAAGGGAAAGGTAGATCTGCCCATTGGTGTACATTCACACTTAGATAACCCATTGTTTTACACACTAGATTAGCCGGGCGGGTGTCACCCCTGTATTTTTTGGTATTTTCATACTGGCCCCCCGTGGGAAATGAACCCACAACCCTGGCGTTGCAAGCGCCATGCTCTACCAACTGAGCTACAGGGGACTATCTATCTTGTCAGTATATCTATAATCTTTGATTGTAGCTAGTTCTTTTGAAGTTCTATATCGTGGAGCTCCGCCCCATAGGGGAGCTCTGCTCCTATTGGTTTACCCCGCTGCCTAGGCAGCGAACAGCCTGAGACAAAATTATGCACACACCTGCAGCCAATAGGAGTACAGGTGTCCCTATAAGAGGGGACGCTTCCCCTCAATCAGCCTCCCATTATCTTCAGCGACTGGACTGGACTGAAGAAGCCGATAAGAAGACGAAGACTCAGGACGAAGAAAACGCTGTTGATTTTCCAGATCATCGACGTCGTCCTAAAATGAGCACACCAGGAGATTTTCCACCCCCAAAAGCTCTTTTCAGAGCTCAATGTCGCTGTTCCTCTATGGTGGCTGCTGACCCCCACGACTTATGTTTCGTGTGTCTAGGGTCACAGCACGCCAGGGACGGCCTCATAGATCCTCCACTATGCGCCAGCTGTGCCCTCCTTTCATTGAAAGAGAGGAAGCAGCGTTGGGCATTTTTTAGGGAGGATATTCCTCTTGAGGATGTGCTATCAGTGTTAACCTCAGCTTCTGAGGCATCATCTGAGGGCGCTGACTCAGGAGTTGACAGGGATATTGGGGAAGAGATGGATATTCCAGCGGAACAATCCATCCCTCTGACCCATGATTTTAAGACCCCATTTCCATTGGAAAGGGCGAGATCTTTTTCATCCCTGGGCTGATGATGCGGGCTCTGAGAATTCAGCAGCCACATCATACGCCACAGCCTCTCTGCACTCTGACTTTCCAGGGCTCATCGAGAGGGCAGCCGAGCGCCTGCAGATTAAGCTGCCCCCCCCATTCCCTTCAACCCGAAAGTGGATATGATGGAGGGTGGTCCTTATTCCAGGCCCAGGAGGGCGGCGGAGCCTCTGGCACCGACCATGCCCTCGCTTGGTAAGTATGTGGAGGGCTCATGGGAGGCACCTTTAGCGGTGCGTTCGCTGGCTAAGGTGTTCCTCCCATTCACCAGAGTAGAAGGCAGACAGCAGGGCTTACGCCCTGGCTGCGTATCTCGTGCCGGGTTCGAGTCCCTGGCCCTCGTCCAAGAAAGCCGTTCTACCCACACAGAAGGACCGACTCACAGCACAGCTGGTTGAGAAGTCCTTCGTGTTAGGAGCCCAGGCCGTTGCAGCGGTGAATAATATTTCCCTCCTAGCAGCCTCTCTGTCCCACCTAACAACAGGTAAGTCTGAGCTCACTGGGGAGGAAGTGGAAGAGGCGTCCAGAATTTCTGGCACTATTCTCCACTTAACGCAGGCATCAGCTGTGTATGTGGGGAGGTCCATGGCCACTTTGGTGGTGGTGGAACGACACCTTTGGCTGTCTATGACAGCCATGAAAGAGACAGACAGAGCCACGTTACTGAATGCACCCATCTCTGACGACGGCCTGTTTGGGGTCGCCGTCAAAGATGCGACGGAGCGTTTTATGAGGCTTGACGAGGAGAGGAAGCAGCTGGCCAGACACCTGCCACTGGCAGGAAGACTCGGCCCTGCACCGAAACAACCGTCAAGCTCCACCGCCTCAAGTAGACAGGGGTCTACAGCGAGGCGTCGTACCCGGCGCCATGCAGCGACTTCCGGCAGCAGAGCAGCGGGCCCCGCCCCTCCTGCGGAGCCAGAGGTCCCGACCGTGCCATTGACGAGAGAGTTCGTCAGAGCGTCTTCTTGGAAGCACCCGAAGGGTGGCCAGAAGAGACTCCGCCTATGACGTGGCGAGGGGGCGAGAATGGGAGATGGCACAGCGGCTGGTATGACTGTGCCCACTATTCCCCCCCCACCCTTCTGTTGAGGGTATGGAGGGAACTGTTGTTGTTGATGTGTTGAATAAAGAGTTGGCTCCAATTGACTTTGTCACAAGAGAGCCCCTTTTCCATGATACATCCGAGAACGTTCAAGCTCCTTCACTCTCTCTCTCTCTCTCCACTCTGACTGTAGCTCATCCCACCAAGGGTGCATAGTTGAACACACACATGAGGCGGGTGTTAAAAAGGTAACAAGGCGCTGAAAATGCCCGAAAAAGTCGCCGCTCTCGTTGCAGAGATTACGGAACTTTTGGCGAAGGAGGCGGTCACAGTAGTTCCCTGGGAGCAAAGGAGCAAAGGGCTATATTCGCCCTATTTCCTGGTGCCAAAAAAGACAGGGGGAATGAGGCCGATATTGGATTTACGCATTCTCAATGAGAATGTAGCCAAACGGCCCTTTTGAATGCTAACGACAAAACGTCTACTGGAATGTGTCCAGAAGTGAGACTTTTGTACGAGCATAGACCTAAAGGATGCGTACTTTCATGTGCCGGTGCAGCCGCGTCACAGGAAGTTTCTGTGGTTCACCTTTCAAGGGATAGCGTACGAGTTCACGAGGATGCAATTCGGGTATGCCCTGGCACATGGCACGTTTTCCAAATGTGTGGAGGCGGCAGTGGAACCGTTGCGTCGTCAGGGAATAAGGCAGGGGTGTCAAACTCATTTTATCTCAGGGGCTATTCCCAAGTGGGCCGGACCGGTAAAATCATGGTATATATAACTTAAAAACAACAACTTCAGATTGTTTTCTTTGTTTTAATACGATCAACATAAAACATAAAGCTGGAGCCTGAGGACAGTGTGTCCAAAATAGTACAAGCACAACATCACTATTAATCATAAAACACCTCAAGTTTATTTGAAAATTCTAAAGAAAAAGAACACACAAACACACAATGCCTCAGTGATTCACAGAAGTATATCACAGATCACAGAACTATATCAGGGTGTCTCATGCAGCACTTTAAGTGGGGTTGCATAGTTTATTTGACTCCTGATACCTGGCATCTTTTAGCTTTCACCAGCGCATCAATATCAGGCGTCACATCCTGAGTGGCAGCCAACTTCAGGATGTGATTCAAGTGCTTGTGCGTGAGCCTTGAGCGCAGCTTTGTTTTATTTATGCTCATTACAGAGAAAACTTGCTCACAAAGATATGTGGTTCCAAACATGCACAACCGTTTTGCAGCGAGGGCTGTCAAGTTGGGGTAACCTGGCAAGAGATTCGGATAAAATGTGTCCAAGCCAGCTGCGGCAAATTTGCCCTTCAAATCCGAGTCACACTGCAAGTCTATTATTTCAAGTTGGATGCTGACGGGCAGATCAGAGGGATTCACGGTGAATGGCGAGCAAAAAACTTTGAAGTCTTTCTCCAGTTCACCAAAAATCTGAAAGCGTTGCTCAAACTCCCGTAACAGTCCCGTTATTTTATCTTTGAACCGCTTCATGTCTGCCACATGTTGGGTTGCGCACACATTTTTCAGACAGGGGAAGTGAGCTGCATCACCACCGGCGAGTTGCGTCTCCCACAATGACAGCTTTAACTTGAAAGAACATATGCTGTCATAATACTGCGTGACAACTTTGTTGCGCCCTTGCAGCTGTTTGTTCAAGTTATTCAGGTGCTCTGTAACATCCACCATAAATGCAAGGTCCTGCATCCATTCTGCGGAATGAAATTCTAACACTGGTTTGCCCTTTTCTTCCATGAACTGTTCAATTTCTTCTCGTAAATCAAAGAAATGCCTCAGCAAAGCACCTCGGCTTAACCATCTTACCTCAGTGTGGTATGGCAGGCCATAGATGTGGTCTTTCTCTCTGAGAAGGCTGTCAAACTGACGGTGATTCAGGCTTCTGGATCGGATGAAATTAACAGTTTGGATGACCACCTTCATGACGTTATCCATCTTTAATGACTTGCAACACAAAGCCTCCTGGTGCAAAATACAGTGAAAAGTCCAAAAATCACGTCCTCCATTTGCAGATTGCACTTTCTCTCTGAACTTTGTCACAACGCCTGCTTTTTTCCCGATCATTGAGGGCGCACCATCTGTAGCCAGGCTGACAGCGCGGGACCAGTCCACTCCGACCCTGTCCAGCGCGCCGACGAGTGCGGTGAAAATATCAGCTGCTGTCGTTGTATCTGTCATCGGCACCAACTCCACAAACTCCTCGGTGACGGTCAATGTGTCATCAACTCCGCGGATGAAAATGGCCAGTTGTGCAACATCTGTAATGTCCGTGCTTTCATCAATTGCAACCGAAAACGCAATAAATGACTTTACTTTTTGCTTCAACTGGCTGTCCAAATCCACTGAAAGATCGGAAATCCTGTCTGCAACTGTGTTTCTTGTCAGGCTGATATTTGCAAAAGCCTGCTGCTTTTCAGGGCACACAATCTCCGCTGCCTTCATCATGCATGTTTTTACAAATTCACCTTCACTAAATGGTTTTGAAGCCACTACGATTTCATTAGCAATGAGGTAGCTAGCTTTCACTGCAGCGTCACTGATGTCTCGGTTGTGAGTAAACACAGACTGCTGTTTCTTCAGACCCGCCAACAGTTCATTCACCTTCTCTCCTCTCCGCTGTCCTTGAAAGTTGTCATATTTGTCAGCATGAAGACTCACATAGTGGCGACAAAGGTTATAATCTTTCAGCACTGCAACATGCTGTGAACACACCAAACATACAGCTTTCCCATTCAATTCCGTGAATAAATAGGAGGATGACCATTTTTCTTGGAACAAGTAAAAGTAGCTCATCAGGACTGGCTGCACTTGCTTGACCTACTTGCTCTGCCCCGGTATAAATCCAGTGGATGCAATTGGAACAGCAGTTCCTTTTATTGAAAAATTGCAGCTCATTTTTATACTTTACAAAATCATCTCGCGGGCCGGATTAAACCCGTTTGCAGGCCTGATCCGGCCCATGGGCCGGACGTTTGACACCCCTGGAATAAGGCTACTAGCCTACCTAGACGACCTACTGGTTCTCGCCCCGTCAGCAGAGCTGGCGTTCACTCACACGACACAGACAGTGATTCATCTCACGCATCTGGGGTTCGCTGTGAATTGGAAAAAGAGCACACCCTGGCCCTGTCATCAGATTGTTTATCTGGGGATACAGATAGACACTGTGATGATGAGGGCTCAAATTTCGGACCCTCGAAGGGTTGCTATGTTGCTAGCCCTACGACGGTTTCGTCCGAATCACACGGTAACGGCGCTTTCGGTCATGTCACTCTTGGGTCTCATGTTGTCGGCCCATTTCGTGGTTCCGCTGGGACTCCTGCGCATGCGCAGGATACAGCGATGGTTCGCCCAACTACGACTAGACCCATTGCGTCAACGTCGTCGGTTGGTGGTGGTACCTCTCTCGCTCAGTGCAGATCTGAACTATTGGAGAGACCCGCATGTTCTCACACACGGAGTCCCAATGGGCAAAGTGTCCTCCTACATTCCAGTGTTTACAGATGCCTCTCTGACTGGATGGGGAGGGACATGTCAGACCAAAGCGATAGGAGGTGTGTGGCCTCTTTTGAGTCGTCACATCAACCTCTTAGAGTTGGAAACGGTTCTACTGGTTCTGACCCACTTCGCGTCTACCCTTCGGGGTCGCGATGTGCTGGTCTGGTCAGACAACATCGCCAGGGAGGAGTCAGGTCTCCTGCACTCCACCAGGCGGGGGAGGAATTGTGGCTGTGTGCTCACGAGCACCTTTGCTCATTGAGAGCAGCACACATTCCAGGCTACTTGAACGTAGGGGCAGACATCATGTCTCGAGGGGGTCCTCGAGACGACGAGTGGCGTCTGCACCCGAACATCGTTCTCCAGATTTGGGAACGGTTCGGGAGAGGTGGATCTATTCGCGTCATGCGTGAATGTGCAATGCCCTCTTTGGTTCTCTCTTCGAGCTCAGGACGAACCACCACTGGGGAGGGACGCATTTGCGCACCGACCGTGGCCGAGAGTTCTCCTGTATGCTTTCCCACCGCTGTCCTGCATTCTCCCACTGTTAGCCAGGGTGAGATCAGGCGGGCTGTCAATCATATTGGTGGCTCCCGATCGCCCAGGGGCTCCATGGTTCGCGGAGATGATTCAGATGTTGAGTGCGCCACCTTGGCCAATTCCACATCAACGGGACGCGTTGTCTCAGGCATGAGATGCGATAGGGCAGTTGCCCATAATCGGCCAACCACTGAAAGTTTGGCTCCTGAGAGGGACTGGCTAGAGCGCCGTGGGATATCTGATTCTGTAATCAGAAACATACAGGGTTCACGTGCCAGTTCCACTTCCAGGGTTTATGCCAGCAAATGGAACGTGTTTTCACAGTGGTGTGCCACAGAAAATGTGGACCCCGTGTGCTGTCAGGTTGAGAGTGTTCTCTCGTTCCTAAAGTTCTTATTTGAGAAGCAACGATCACCCGCCACCATTAAGGTGTTTGCAGCTGCGATTTTCGGCTTGTCATGAGGGGTTTGGCAGAGACACTGTCTTCAGCCACCCTCTAGTGAAACGTTTCCTTTTAGAAACACGGAGGCTTAGGCCAACGCCTCGAGCCACGGTTCCGCAGTGGGATTTGGCTCTGGTACTCGAAGCGCTCTGCGAGCCGCCGTTTGAACCATTGAACCAAATTTCCCTCAAGATGCTGTCTGTGAAGACGGCACTGTTGCTCGCTTTGACTACTGCTAAGCGTGTCAGTGATTTGTGTGCTTTTTCGACGAGACCCGACTGCCTTGCCATTAATGGCGATTTGAACAGAGCGGTGTTACGTCCTAACCCGGCATTTATGCCGAAGGTTATTAAGAGCTCATATAGATCACAGACTGTGGAGCTGTGGGCTTTTTCTCCCCCTCCCCATGGGGAGAGGAGAGGGGAAAGGCTCCATCGCCTGTGCCCAGTGCGCGCTTTGGCGTGTTACGTTGAGCGCACAGCAGCGATAAGGTCATCGCCTCAGCTGTTTGTGTGTCACGGTGCGGCTGCACTAGGTAGACCACTTTCGAAACAGCGTCTGTCTCATTGGCTTTGCGAAGGCATTGAGACAGCTTATGAGGCAGCGGGGCGACAATTGCCTCAGGGTATAAGAGCCCACTCCACTCGTGGAGTAGCGGCTTCTACTGCCCTTTTCAGAGGAACAGGGGTAGAGGATATCTGTGCAGCGGCGTCGTGGTCGTCACCGTCTCTATTTATCCGTTTCTATCTTTTGGATATGTCTTCTAACTCTTTGGCTCGGTCTGTACTCAGCGTAGCTGATGGGAGACCTTGAGCTAGGACAAAGGACTGCAGGACTAAAGAGGTAGGTCTCTTTCAGGTCCGCTCCTGTTAGAGGGAGACGTATATGACATGACTCCTGACTGACATGTTCAGTACAGTAGAGGGAATGTTATTAATCTGCCCACCAGTGTTACTGGGTTGGGGCGGGATGATGAGGGAAATAGTTTTTGTAACTTTGTTACATTACTATTAGACCAGTCATAAAATATTGACGGAATTGTGACGTCATCTATCTGTTGGCTCAGATTAGTATGACTCATATTCTGGTTATCTGCCCACTAGACATTGGCAATGCCATTGGACTAGGTGGGGCGGATTTGTACTGAGGACACAGTATATTGTGACACAGTGTGTCACAGTACTGTGGGACTTGGTCGCAGCCATTGCTAGGCCCGACCTTTTCATTTAAGTGGGAAGTGTTGGGCTCGGCAGGGAGTACATTTTGGAGCACTGCGCTCCGCCTTAAACCAATAGGAGCAGAGCTCCCCTATGGGGCGGAGCTCCACGATATAGAACGATAGTTACCGGAGTGTAACTCCAGTTCTATGAGTGGAGCGGAGCCCCATAGGACTTAAGGCCCTGCCGACCCTCTCTAGTCTCGCTGAAGATAAATATCTCGGGAGGCTGATTGAGGGGAGGCGTCCCCTCTTATAGGGACACCTGTACTCCTATTGGCTGCAGGTGTGTGCATAATTTTGTCTCAGGCTGTTCGCTGCCTAGGCAGCGGGGTAAACCAATAGGAGCAGAGCTCCCCTATGGGGCTCCGCTCCACTCATAGAACTGGAGTTACAACTCTGGTAACTATCGTCACTGGGACTGAAAGACTTCTCAGCAGAGGAGTTGCATAGAGTTTTGTCAGAAGTCATACCATCCTCTTAGGCCATAGAACTTGAGAAGGGAAATATGGAGATTTTAAGGAAGGAAGAAGTGGGAGTTTTTTTTTTTTTTGTCAATGTGTAGTTTGCCACTAAACCCACAGAAGAAGAACAATAATAAGAAGATTGGTTTCATCGACTGGGCTTTTAGAAAAATAGGGACGTATTGTATCGCAAATAATTTAATGTGGTCCTCTGTAGCTCAATTGGTAGAGCATGGTGCTTGTAACTCCAGGGTAGTGGGTTCGATCCCCGGGACCACCCATACGTAAATATGTATGCGCACATGACTGTAAGTCGCTTAGGATAAAAGCGTCTGCTAA
Organism: Coregonus lavaretus; assembly: GCF_964263955.1. NCBI lineage: Eukaryota > Metazoa > Chordata > Actinopteri > Salmoniformes > Salmonidae > Coregonus > Coregonus lavaretus. Next base: position 35,031,417 of record NC_140012.1, on the reverse strand, counting down.
ATGGCATATTATTATATTATTGATGTAGGTAGGCCGTGAATGGCCACACATTCCAGTACAGTAGGTGGCGGTGTATGCACCTTAAATTGGATGCGATCCGCCAACCCAATCCCAAAGAAGAAGAAGAACACGCTAGTTCTTTTTTTCTTGCGAAAATGACGCAAATGACTCTAGGGGAGGAGCCGATTGCGTGGGTGGGTGTCTAGCATGGTGTCTCGTAAAGAAAGGTTGAAAGTAATCAGACGGATATAAGTATCTAGCAACAGAAGGTTAGCTAGCTATTTGAGAAGAAACCAATTTTAAGTGCCAACGCACTCTTTCAAGAAAGCATCTTCGACTGAATCGGATATCTACATTTTTGTGTAGTCATATCAATGCCCAATTGTGATATTTAGCTAGCATGGTGTTACAAAGGAAACATTATTACATTAACTTGTTGTAGCTAGCAAGCTAACGTTATTACGAAGTTACACAGAAGGATACAAACTGATTAAACAAAGCTAGCTAACGTACTACGAGCTAGTTAAATACAGTAGTTTGTCAAGCAAAGAAGAGAACAAAACATACATTTGGGAAATTGTAATATGAAAGAAGACGTGTCGGAGAAATTAGGATTTGTCCCTCAAAAAGACATCGTCTACAACAAACTTCTGCCATACGCGGATATATTAGACGAGGAATCCAATGACATTTTGCGTAAAATCAAAGGAAACTTGGGCCGGGCTGTCCAGCTTCGAGAGATATGGCCGGGTGTCTTGTTTTGGACAAGGAAACTTTCCACGTAAGTGCTAACGTTAGCTAACCCAGTTCAGTTGTGGTTTCTAACTAGCTACAGTAGCTAACTAGTTAATCAATTAACTGTATTTATAAAGGCCTTTTTACATCAGCAGATGTCACTAAGTGCTTATACTGAAACCCATCCTAAAACCCCAAACAGAAAACAATGTAGAAGCTCGTAGTTGGTCATTCACCTGCCCTGTAAATTAATTTAGGTCGCTAGCACGTGGCTAGCGAACTAGCTAGTTACATTTGGTTTTGCCAAATAGTGTTAGAAGCTATCAATAGCTAACTAAGGTTCGATTTACGTTGGAGCAAGTGGGCTGCCTACCGGTAGTTAGCTAGCTAACATATCTATTTGACCGGTGTATTTTGAAATCGGTGTAGGCATCACTGTCACTGACTGGGCGGGCCGCTGTGGATTTAGCAGCTAGCAGGATTAGCCAGGCCAAGAAGCAAGCTCTGACGTGAGGTAGCTAGCTAGATGTGTTTTGTGCGCAAAAGTGTAAGAATGATAACATAGCCAGGCAGCTGCCAGTAAGCGTTGAAATGTCAATCCCGAGATAGCAAGGAACATGGCTAATGACATGTCATAAATCACGATATGAGTAATGTTAGCAGTGGCCATAAGCAACGCCGTGCTAAGTACCAATTGCTGTGTCATTAGAATACGACCGTTTCTAGCCAGCTAGTTAACTAGGCTAGCAAAATACTCCCTAAACTAGCTGCATCTTGTTTGTAAACATGCTTGTAGGCCTAACTAGTTAACGTTAGTTGTATTACCGGTGACTTGCCACAGAGTGACGACTTTATATTTCTAACATCAGTTTCCATGTACCCTAATGGCCCAGCTAGCTAGGTAGCTACTTGAGACACTGAGCGAGTTTGTTTTACATTGTTCCGTGCCCCGGTTAGGCGGGGTTTGCATATTTTAGACTATTCCATTGGTCCAAAGTGAAATCTCTACCCACCCGGGGCACCGGGCTATACAAAACGATTTTGCCCAATGTCACTGCCATCATGACCCTATTGTCCAAATCCCTCTTAACAAGCCATGTCTTCACTTAGGCTAGCTAAATTGGCCAGGCGTTGCTTAGTCACTGTGACTGTATGGTAGATACAATCTAATGGGAGGACTACTTTTTTTTTTAAACCAAGGCTGTTGTGTTAACTTGCAATGACTTCACAAGATTCTGTGTTGATAGTTTTACAACAGAGACCCATGATTTAGCTAGCTGTATTGATTAGAGATGACAAAAACAACATAAAAAATGTCAAGGTGAAACAAACATTTCTTACTTTCCCCAAACATTCCCAAATATCATCAATATTATTTTCCAATAGGGAGTTCAGGTTTGCTGTCACATGGCATTCAGCTAATGGTCATAACTACACAACACAAGTAGGCTACTCAAATTACCATAGTCCCTAGTTTAGGGCTCACTGATTGTTCAATGTCTGCTTTCACACTCACTGTTCACATATAGCCTTATCACTGCCAGTGATGCCTTATATGACATGCAGTCACACATAAATGCTGTGTGACCTCCTGAGGTATTTGGTGACACACACAATACATAGCTGACTGTGATTCAGGATGTAAACACTGATATCCTCTATCAGTGTTTTGGCAAATCTGACCATAACTTTACAAGCAAAAACTCAAGCTGGAAGTACCAGTGATGCGCTCAATACGGAAGTGGTCAGATGAAGCAGATGCTAAGCTACAGGACTGTTTAGCTATCACAGACTGGAATATGTTCCGGGGTTCATCCGATGGCATTGAGGAATGTACCACATCAGTCACCGGCTTCATTAATAAGTGCATCGACGACGTCGTCCTCACAGTGACAGTACGTACATACATACATATCCAAACCAGAATACATGCATTACAGGCAGCATCCGCACTGAGGTAAAGGCTAGAGCTGCCGCTTTCAAGGAGCAGGACACTAATCCGGACGCTTATAAGAAATCCCGCTATGCCCTCCGAACCATCAAACAGGCAAGGCGTCAATACAGGACCAAGATCGAATCTTACTACACTGGCTCTGACGCTCGTCGGATATGGCAGGACTTGCAAACTATCACAGATTACAAAGGGAAACCCAGCCGCGAGCAGTCCGAGCACGGCCCCATTCACATTGACGGGGCTGTAGTGGAGCGGGTCGAGAGCTTCAAGTTCCTCGGCATCCACATCACTAAGGACCTATAATGGTCCAAACACACCAACACAGTCGTGATGAGGGCCAGACAACACCTCTTCCCCCTCAGGAGTCTGAAAAGATTTGCCATGGGCCCTCAGATCCTCAAAGTTCTACAGCTGAACCATTGAGAGCATCTTTACTGGCTGCATCACAGCTTGGTATGGCAAATGCTTGGCATCCGATCATAAGTCGTTACTGAAGGTAGTGCGTTTGGCATAGTACAGAAGGAGTTCCCTGCCATCCAGGACCTATATACCAGGTTGAGTCAGAGGAACGCTCTAAAAATTGTCAAAGACTCCAGCCACCCAAGTCAGACTGTTCTCTCTGCTACTGCACGGCAAGCAGTACCGGAGCGCCAAGTCTGGGACCAAAAGGCTCCTAAACAGCTTCTACCCCCAAGCCATAAGACTGCTGAACAGTTACTCAAATGGCTACCCATACTACTTGCATAAACACCCTTTTTTGTTGTTGTATTGGCTCTATGCACACTCACTGGACTTTACCCACACACTCACAAATACTACACTGACACTCTAACACACACACACTACATATGCTCACACACACAAAACACACACACACACATGCATGTGGTCCTCTGTAGCTCAGCTGGTAGAGCACGGCGCTTGTAACGCCAAGGTAGTGGGTTCGATCCCCGGGACCACCCATACACAAAAAAAATGTATGCACGCATGACTGTAAGTCGCTTTGGATAAAAGCGTCTGCTAAATGGCATATTATTTTGACGCCACTCACACAGACACACTTTCACACTCTTCACATACTCTGTTGCTACTCTGTTTATTATCTATCCTGATCAGGGCCTAAAATTAACACCTGCCAAATGCGGGTAGATTTTGACATTGGCGGGTAAGATGTCTATTTCACCAGCCACGTTGGCGGGTGATCAGGGCTCCAGTGCGAGAATTTCACTCGCATTTGTGAATAAAAATAGGAAAGTATGATCACATTTATAGCAAAATAAATGGTGCAGTAGCTGTTTTCAATGTATTTCTGCCGTTTTGTTTCATAGCTGGTAAATTAATCGGATAAAGTCAAAGAACTATGAAACCTACAATAGCCAATCCCACCTCGCGCTGCAACACTGTCTGGCTTGGGGCTGTGCGCAGGAATAAAAGTTGGTCTAATTTACTTGAAACAAAAGTCTACTTTAGTGAGACTTTGTCCTCGTGTTTCTTGGCTATTTACCTTGTTTTGTTCCCAAGCTAGGTTGTTTTTCAATGTTTGAGTTTAAACTGTTACAAAAAGAAGGCAACCCAGCTACTAGTCAGACTCAATCTCACTGTAACCTCCTGCTCTTAAAGGGGCAGGCAACATTTTTTGTCTCATCTGTGATCTTTTGGTTAAAAGACTCGGGTCACAAAATGAAATTAAACAATATACCACATTACTTCTTACTACATAGTAATACATTTATTGTTTTAGAAACATTACAAAGCCGGTTCATCTTGTTTTGTTGGTGTAATGTTAGGGGGAAAGTATTTTGGCTGGTAAAAAAATCTGTGGCTGGTGGACCAAAAAGAAAATTTTAGGCCTTGTTCCTGATTGCCTTGTCACCTTTACCCTACCTACATGTACAACTACCTCGTACCCCTGCACATTGACTCGGTACCGGTACTCCTTGTATATAGCCTCGTTATTGTTAGTTTATTGTGTTACTATTTTCTTACTTTTTAACTCTGCATTGTTGGGAAAGGGCTCTTAAGTAAGCATTTCACGGTCAAGTCTACTAAACCTGTTGTATTCGGCGCATGTGACAAATACAATTTTATTTTATTCGGTACAGCACAGTGAGCAGTAATAAAGTTAGACGACCATAATAAGGCCTTACACAAGGTTGATGTAAACAGTGGTTGAGTGTACATGAACTGTACCACATCCTGATTATACCCAGGGCCATGTTCAGTACCAAAACATTCTCGAACGTGGCAGATAGAAATTCCACAAATGGAGCCGACGTGATTCCTTATTCTACATGTCAGATATGCATGTTTTTTCTACATAGCATATATGTTTTTATTTAAAATGTTTACCCCCTTTTTCTCCCCAATTTCGTGATATCCAATTGCGATCCAATCACGATCTTGTCTCATCGCTGCAACTCCCCATGGGCTCGGGAGAGGCGACGGTCGAGTCATGCATCCTCTAGAACATGACCCGCCAAGCCATGCTTCTTAACACCCGCTCGCTTAACCCGGAAGCCAGCTGCACCAATGTGTCAGAGGAAACACCGGTCAACTGACGACCGAAGTCAGCCTGCAGGTGCCTGGCCCGCCACAAGGAGTCGCTAGAGCACAATGAGCCAAGTAAAGCCCCCCCCCCTGCCAAACCCTCCCCTAACCCGGACGATGCTGGGCCAATTGTGCGACGCCCTATGGGACTCCCGGTCACGGCCGGTTGTGACAGCCTGAGATCGAACCCCAGGCTGTAGTGACGCCGCAACACTGCGATGCAGTGCCTTAGACCACTGTGCCACTCGGGAGGCCTACATGGCATATTTCTATATGAACGTTCCAAAATGTTGCGTCCTACTGAACGCGCCCCCAGGCCTATACCTTCAGTAGAGAATAGCCTATATAATTTATAAAGTGTCAGGCTACATAAGATTGGATGCTGTTGTGAGAGCCAGTTCAGAAGTTCTGAATGTAAGGCACTCATCAGATCTCCCCAAATCAGAAGAGACCTGTTCCAAATATATAGGCTCCGTACTGGTTTATGGGAATAGCTGCACATAGACAGTGTCTTCACACCTTGTTGATGTTGTAACATTACATCAGGTTTCTCTGTCTGTTGTGTGTTTGCCATGTTTTATCTGGTTGTACTAGCTAGGCTCAGTAGGCTGTCTTTAACCTTAGGCTGTGTCAGTTGGTCCTAGGTTATGTCCCAAATGGCACCCTATTCCCTATGGGCCCTGGTCAGAAGTAGGGAATAGGGTGCCATTTGGGACTAATGCTGCGTTGGCATGTCCGACCAGGCTATGACTGAGTCACTGCCGGCTCAGCCCAGACTCAGAGAAATGGAAACTCTGCTCTCAATAGTTGATCTAGATTCTAGAGCTACACAAGTATTTTGGCTCCTCAGCAAGAACAAGAAGCATTCAATGCAGGCATAGTAGGCCTATCTCTGTGGTCTGTACAGTTGTTGCCTGGCCCTGAGCACATTGGAATGGCCTATATGGAGGGGGGAGAGAATTCCCAGCAGATGTATCAGAAATGTTTGAATGTTATTCACAGGAAAGAAACTTAGCAATTAGGCCTAGGTTTAATAAAAGTTGTAGTTACTTTGCAAGCTTTGTGTGTGGGAGTTTCTTTCCTTGAATAACATAATCTCCTAAAGGCCTAGCTATTGGTCTAATCCCCATCTTCTCCTTCCCAATCAGCTTTGCACATATTTCCTATTCACCTGTTCTATACTAGGCTATACCCATGAAGCTGTTTTTGTTGTTCAGGAACATGTGTCTGTGCAGCAGAACGTTTGCACATATTTCGTGTGCATCTGCTCTAGTAGTAGTAACTTTGTCTTGGTGGGGTAGCTCAGAGAGCCTTTTCTCTATTCTATCCATTCTGCTCTATACAAGGAGGCTAGCCTATATTCTAGTCTGGCCCTGACCAGACTCCGGAGCCAGCTCACTTTGAATGGCGTGGTCTGGATGCTCAGGCTAGCTATAGGCATAGCCCTATGGCTGCGGCCACATTATTTTGTGTCTGAAAATTCCTGATTGTACCAATGGGTTTCAAATGCGAGTCCTCCTTTGACGGATGTTGGTAAACAGAGTTGATAGTCTGTCAAACACACTAGGCCTTTGTCAGCCTTTTTTGCATATGCAGCTCGTCCGAAAATAGTTGCGTTGAAATCAACTTTTGATGGACAAAAACAGACAATTGTTGAATGCATATATGATTTAATCCGCGTTCATGCGTCTCTTTGTGGCTGTAGCCTAAAGCTGTTCTTCTCTTATAGGTACATGCGGTTGTACGGCAGGAAGTTCAGCAAGGAGGACCATGTGCTGTTCATCAAGCTGCTGTACGAGCTGATCACCATCGACAAGCTGGAGATCAGTATGATGCAAGGCCTCGCCCGGCTACTCATCAACCTCCTCAAGTAAGACCACGGGCTACACACACGGTCACGCCTCCAAACACACACGGTCACGCCTCCAAACACACACGGTCACGCATCCAAACACACACGGTCACGCATCCAAACACACACGGTCACGCCTCCAAACACACACGGTCACGCCTCCAAACACACACGGTCACGCCTCCAAACACACACGGTCACGCATCCAAACACACACGGTCACGCATCCAAACACACACGGTCACGCCTCCAAACACACACGGTCACGCCTCCAAACACACACGGTCACGCATCCAAACACACACGGTCACGCATCCAAACACACACGGTCACGCCTCCAAACACACACGGTCACGCCTCCAAACACACACGGTCACGCCTCCAAACACACACGGTCACGCCTCCAAACACACACGGTCACGCCTCCAAACACACACGGTCACGCCTCCAAACACACACGGTCACGCCTCCAAACACACACGGTCACGCATCCAAACACACACATCCACAAGCTGGAGATCAGCATGATGCAAGGCCTCGCCCACCTCATCAATCAATGTCACATTATAGGACTCTAAACAGCCTCCTGTGTGGCTCAGTTGGTAGATCATCGCGCTTGCAACGCCAGGGTTGTGGGTTCGATTCTCACGGGGGACCAGTATGAAAAATGTATGCACTCCCTACTGTAAGTCGCTCTGGATAAGAGCATCTGCTAAATGACAAAAATGTCAATGTATAATTTATTTTCTTGGTTTGTCAGTGACTGATTGGTCTACTGATTTCCTCATTGTGTGCGAAGCTCAAGTGTCACTCACGTTTCAGAGTTGAAATACTCTCCATAAATTGAACCCTTCACTCACCTAATTGTGTGAAGCTCTTTGAGGCAAGGGTGACATGATCGTTTAAATGAAGTCCTTTTACATATGTTAACCCCACCTACTCTATTTCTAACAGGAAAAGAGAGCTGCTGTCGCGGGAGGACCTTGAGTTGCCTTGGAGACCCCTGTACGAGCTGCAAGACAGGATCCTCTACTCAAAGACTGAACACCTGGGCCTAAACTGGTTCCCCAAGTATGCCCCTCTTCTCTTTTACCAGCACGGTTAAAAACAGATTTTTTGGTTTTTAAGAACTGCATATTGACACATTGAAACCAACCTACTCAGCTGTAAAACCTTAAAGGTAAAGTCTGTGTTATGACATCATCATACACTGCGGGGTGACATACAATGACATACATAAATCGTCCAAGACTGCCACTATTGGTTCTTCCCGTTTTGAGCCCTCCCTTGATGCATGCTGGGAAGGTTCTAAAAGCAGGAAGGTGGCGGTGCCCCGCTTCGCACGATGATGTAATATCGATGAGTCTACCTTTTAATGTTTTTTTTTATGGAGCTGACTCCTGAATCTCTAGGGGTGTTATAAATGGGTTTATTGTGAAAAACATTGCTCTATTCTGTTGGTATCTGTTGGCGATGTATTGGTACTGCCTATTGCTATGGTACTGCCTACAGTTCAGCACACAGTTCAGTTTCCCTTCTCCCCCCTCCTTTCTTACATGTACATATTTTCTCTGTTATCCCTGCCCCCTGTTGTTGCCTAGGCTAATTTCTGAAAGTGGAAAAATCTGTACCTCCACCTACCCCCAACAGAACCTCAGGTGGCATATAGCCCAAGAGCCCCATTCCCTGGTCATCACTAGCTTCCACAGCTACAAAGTTGTAAACCCCGCCTATTTCTATAATTTATCTTCTTAAAATGTGATTTTAAACCTAACCCTAACTTAACCACACTGCTAACCTTGTGCTTAACCCTAACCTTAAATTAAGACCAAAAAGCAAATGTTCATACATTTTTACGATATATCCAATTTTAACTTTGTGGCTGTGGAATCTAGTGGAAACCCCCTCCCCTCCCACCCCTTTTTTTCCCAGCAAGCAGTGCGAGGTGCTCTTGTATGGTTCTATGGGAACATTGTGTGTCACAACAAAGACTTGCTAGCACATAAGTAATCGGCTCTCTCACCAAGGGAAGCAAACTGCCACGGTTTACTGATGCTTGGCCCTTCTTTGTTTTTAAAGAAAACGAGCCGTGAAAAAAAAACAGATCAGAAAATGTGCAATGCCGCTGCTGCAGTACAAAAAAAAGGTGTTATCATTTTTTCTGATGTATTTAATTGATATTGAAGTGGCTTTTCATAGTGTGGATCTGAATGTGTTTTAATGCCTTTGTCTCCTCTCACATTCAGTTCCCTACGGCCTCGTGCTTCCTCTAAACACGTAATGATAAAATTGTTTCAGAGGTGGTAAGGACAACACTACTCTTTTGTGTATTTTTTTTTTATTGAATCCTTTTATTGAGGCACTCTTTGATTTTAATTTTTCCATGTTGCATGTTGAAAACCAAAAAGCATACTGGACACCCCCACGCAGCTTGTTTGACATAAAATCAACTACAAATCAACCAAAAAGCAATGTTAACATTTCACTCATATTGGAGACTGTCGCACTGCATCTATCTGGACTCTGTACCCCCCTATATCCCCCTCCCCCTTTCTTTGTCAAGTCCCATATGATTTGGTGGATTGACCCACTCTGTCAGCACTGGAGGTTTTGCAGCAGTACCTCCTAGAGTAGCCTAGCCCATTCTGAAGTCACCTGTTTCTAAACGGCCATGATGGGTAACATCTTTGTGGTACAAAAGAGCACAGATCTGTGCAAAATATGCCTCCTTATAATGCATATGGTTGAGTGTCGGGGCCGTTGGTAATGGTGTTCTGGTCATGCTGCTTTGTATTTGTATTTCAGTGCATTAATTTGGTGATTGTCAGTGTGGTCTGTCTGTGGGAAGTAGGCCTATAAGGGCACTTTAGTTAGTGTGCATTCTTTCACTACTTCCCACAAATTTAAAAGCATTGTATTTGTGTTGGAATGGGCTAGATGGAGTTTCCATATAGGCCTAGCAGTCATTTCCTTTGAAGTCCATGAAGGGAAGTGAACAAGTGCACATTTGGGAGAAAGGAGAGATTAGGCTATTATTGGGACACAACCTAACTCACTCAAGCCCTGAGATGCAAAGCCAAGAGCCCTTGGCAGAAGTCACTTATGTTGAATTAAAGCAATGCAATCAGGTTGATTTGAAAAATACTTAAATGGAACAGAGCTTAGATCGCGGTTGAATGGGATAGAGGGGCAGTTTAGAACGCATGGCTTGAGCTCAGCATGCGTGTGAGTGGAGGGGAAGACAGGGGGATTGAGCGTGTTTGAGCTCAACGGCTGGGGTTATATTGGTCCTCAGCTAAATCTTTTGATACAGTTAGTTATGTGACACTGAGTTGAGTGACATGAGTTTAACCTTTTTATAAGCCATTATATGCAGAGAGGCCCTATTGGAACTGTGCCAAAATAAAAGTAACCAAACAAAAGCCGCTAACAGCAGTCAGAAATACTGTAATGTAGGCCTAGTATTGGTTGTATTATTTAGGCACCAAACAGAAGAAAATGGACAATGGCAGTGAGAAACGCTCATTTCAAGGGACTACTTGAACTTGTCCAGACCGCTTTCCGTTGGAAAACCTTTTCTGTTGCATTCCCTACTGATTACTGTTTAGTCAGGCTAGGTGATAAAAAGCCTCAAACAATAGGCAGATACCCTCGGCCAAAGGGCAACTCTCTCCACTGTCAAGGTCAGCATTCATTACAAGTAATAAAGGCTAGTCCTACTGTTTACATAAAGCATCAGGCCTCGTCTACATAAAGCATCAGTCCTCGTCTTTGTCCCTCATAGACAGTTCCCTAAGCCCAATAAAAGGCCTCATACTGATGATTAAGAATGAACAGAGTAAATCTGTTAATCAATTACCATTCATGTGTTGCTGTTACACTGCTGGCCCATAGCCATCCAGGACAAAGGTTGAACGGCCCTGGAATAGTCACATTGTTCTAGTCAATTACTTTAGTTCTGTTGATGTTTCTGTAGTCCTTTTGTCATGCTATGCCAGTTTGTGTCCCCGATTCCCTTGCTCTATGTATGTACACACCCGCCCCACACATCCCTTACTTCTGATCAGTGTTTGAGTTGATCCGGTACATACACTTGTCTCTCTACTGCTTGATTACAGGCACCATAATATTTGCTCTATAATATATGAATATTACTTGAAATGAGCACCACACCCTAAATGAGTACAGAGCCAGCACTTTTCTCACTACACTTGATGAGCACACTATATAAGCAGAATTTAAATGTGAGTTATTTGGCTGTACCTGCATTGTCAGTCATCCTTGTCCTAATTGCATTGGTGTGTTCAGTGTGCTCATTGTTTGATTTAACAGTCACCTTTGCACATCTGTCTCTGTTCTGATGTCTCATCTCTCTTTCTATCTTTCCCTCTCTCTTTCTCTCTCCTCCCTCTCTCTGTTTCCAGCTCGGTGGAAAACGTGTTGAAAACACTTGTGAAAAGCTGCAGACCGTAAGTATATATTTATACATTTTTTAAGTATATGTATAATTTTTGTAAGAATTCAGTTGCTGAGCTCAAGGTTGGATTTAGGCCTACTGCACATTTTAGTGGCCTTTTATTGATTCCAGTACAAGGTGCACCTGTGTAATGATCATGCTGTTTAATCAGCTTCTTGATATGCCACAGCTGTCAGGTGGATGGATTATCTTGGCAAAATAGAAATGCTCACTAACAGGGATGTAAACAAATTTGTGCACAACATTTTAGAGACATAAGCTTTTTGTGCATATTACACATTTCTGGGATCTTTTATTTCAGCTCATGAAACTTGGGACCAACACTTTACATGTTGCGTATATATATTTTCTGTTCAGTGTAGAATAGAAGATATTCTATTTATTTTAGTTGTTCTACCAGTTATCAACATATTGTTCAATGTTGAAAAAAATATAGCCCATTGTTTATTCTGTGACTAGCTAATACGCATTCCTTTTTTTTGCTGTGGTATCATTTCGGTATAGAGTATTGTTTCGGTATAGAGTATCGTGACACTAAACCTGGTATCGAAGTCCAAAATCTGGTAACGTGACAACACTTGTGCAATTATCACAAAACATATTGCAAGGCAAGATACAGATTTACCAAGACATACAGTGCTATGAAAAAGTATTTGCCCCCTTTCTAATTTTCTCTACTTTTGCATATTTGTGATACTGAATGTTATCAGATCTTCAACCAAAACCTAATATTAGATAAAGGGAACATAAGTGAACAAATAACACAACAATTACATATTTATTTCATAAACAAAGTTATGCAACACCCAATTCCCCTGTGTGAAGAAGTAATTGCCCCCTTACACTCAATAACTGGTTGTGCCACCTTTAGCTACAATGACTCCAACCAAATGCTTCCTGTAGTTGTTGATCAGTCTCTCACGTCGCTGTGGAGGAATTTTGGCCCACTCTTCCATGCAGAACTGCTTTAACTCAGTGACGTGTGTGTTTTCAAGCATGAACTGCTCGTTTCAAGTCCTGCCACAACATCTCAGTTGGGATTAGGTCTGGACTTTGACTAGGCCATTCCAAAACTTCCAATTTGTTGCTTTTTAGCAATTTTCATGTAGACTTGATTGTGTGTTTTGGAGCATTGTCTTGCTGCATGACCCAGCTGCGCTTCAGCTTCAGCTCACAGACGGATGGTCTGACATTCTCCTGTAGAATTCTCTGATACAGAGCAGAATTCATGGTTCCTTCTATTAAGGCAAGTCGTCCAGGTCCTGAGGCAGCAAAGCATCCCCAAACCATCACACCACCACCACCATGCTTGACCTTTGGTATGATGTTCTTACTGTGGAATGCAGAGTTTGGATTTCGCCAGGCATTACTGGAACCATGTCGTCCAAAAAGTTAAACTTTTGAATCATCTGTCCATAGAACGTTCTTCCAAGAGTCTTGATGATCATCCAGGTGCTTTTTGGCAAACTTGAGTCAACTATTTGGACGAGATGGGTCCCATTATGCCTGGCGAAAACCAAACACTGCATTGAGATGTTGTGGCAGGACCTGAAATGAGCAGTTCATGCTTGAAAACCCACACGTCACTGAGTTAAAGCAGTTCTGCATGTAAGAGTGGGCCAAAATTCCTCCACAGCGACGTGAGAGACTGATCAACAACTACAGGAAGCATTTGGTTGAAGTCATTGCAGCTAAAGGTGGCACAAACAGTTATTGAGTGTAAGGGGGCAATTACATGGGGCGGCAGGTAGCTTAGTGGTTAAGAGCATTGTGCAAGTAACCGAAAGGTCATTGGTTCTAATCCCCGAGCCGACTAGGTGAAAAATCTGTCGATGTGCCCTTGAGCAAGGCACTTAACCTTAATTGCTCCTGTAAGTCGCTCTGGATAAGAGCGTCTGCTAAATGACTAATTTATTTTTTATTTTTACTTTTTCACACAGGGGGATTGGGTGTTGCATAACTTTGTTTATGAAATAAATGAAATAAATATGTAATTGTTGTTATTTGTTCACTTATGTTACTTTTATCTAATATTAGGTTTTGGTTGAAGATCTGATAACATTCAGTATCACAAATATGCAAAAGTAGAGAAAATTTGAAAGGGGGCAAATACTTTTTCATAGCACTGTATGCACACCACAGTTCTTTCTGCCTGCCCCCTCCTCTCTCTCCCTTGCCCGGGCAGCATCGCATTAGTGGAAATCAAGACAGTTTCAAGGCAGGTTATAGCTAGATATGTTTGAGTCGTGTCATCTGGGACAATTTTAGTATTTTAGCTAACCCTTTCCTAACCTTAACCAAATTCTCCTAACCTGCCGTGTTAATTATCCTAACCTGCTGTACATGTCCTCCAATCCTGCTACGAAAAGTTACTTCTGCTAGTCAAAACCGGCAGACCTGCCCTGAGAACAATCTTGGTTTCCACTAATGCGATAGAGCCTCGCGCTGGCTCTTCTGTTCTTTCTCTTCGCTAATGATGCGAGTGTGTGTTCAGGCTTCGGTCTGTTGTGTGTAGAATATCCTAGCCTATTCATTGAAGATAGGCCCTGCTTTACTGAAGTTGTGAGATATTGCAAGCCAAGAAATTGCGAGATAGAGCTTTTGATTGCCGATAGAAAGGACTAGTGCATGGTTCTGACTGTCTGCCTGGTGGCCGACCTGCCTATACTGTGCCCCTCCCCTATCTTTCCATCCCTCGCTAGCTTGCTATAAAAGATGCAAGTGTTTGTTCTCGGAATTGCGGCAACAAATCAGTCTCTGTTCCAAAATTCCTGATGCTTACACATGGCCTGTTAACCAATTGTGTTTACTTCAGTACTCCTGCCATTTAATGATAGACCTTGAGTAGAGATGCAGACAGAGCCAAGTGTCTACTCTGGATTAAATAAGACACATTCTGTGAAACTGAACTGTCAGGAAGAATTCTCCCTTTGGGAATTAGTTTAGGCATATTGACTGACAATTTGTGAATGTCATAATGGATAGTTCCATCCCTGGATGCTAAGCAAGGCTAGGTTTGTGTGTACACGCGTGTGTCGAGAAGCTTAGTCACTTAGTGAGTCCTTGAGTTGCTAGTGTACCGACTAGTTGGTTAATAATCCTATTAAATCTAATTCTGGTCTGGGAGAGAGTTTCCTGTTACTGTGAGCAGAGAAAACAGGGAGAGGGACAGAGGGAGAGCGAGAGAAGGACAGAGGGAGAGCGAGAGAAGGGCGGAGGGAGAGCGAGAGGGGGGCGGAGGGAGAGCGAGAGGGGGGCGGAGGGAGAGCGAGAGAGGGGCGGAGGGAGAGCGAGAGGGGGGCGGAGGGAGAGCGAGAGAGGGGCGGAGGGAGAGCGAGAGGGGGGCGGAGGGAGAGCGAGAGAGGGGCGGAGCGAGAGGGGGGCGGAGGGAGAGCGAGAGGGGGCGGAGGGAGAGCGAGAGGGGGGCGGAGGGAGAGCGAGAGGGGGGCGGAGGGAGAGCGAGTTAAGGCGAGGGAGAGTGAGAGGTTGAGGGGGAGAGGTGGAGAGTTTAAACCCTGCACAACTTCTCTTCTGAGGTTGAAGTGCTGTTGCCATTGTGTTCACACACGCCTTCTCATGATCTGATTACATTAGCTAAACTGATGCTGTTTTATATAAACAAACACCAGTTTAACTGCCATTGTTTCATATACTGTGTACAAATTGAATGCTAATGCCATAGCAGCGAAAATAAAAATTATATTATAAGGAATCTATTTCTGTCTGCCAGCCATTGGTTTGTGACAATTGTCTGGTCTACGTGCATGTTGCACTTTGCTTGTCTTGGTGTGGGATGCTGTGAGGTCAGTTATTTATGAAATAGTCAATTCATTATTTGTGATGATTCTGCAGGTGTTTAAACATAACTATTGCCATATGCTCATCACATATTGTTGATCCTTGGCAAGTGGAAATAAATTAATATAGAAATTGTCTTCAGTTTGTAGGCATATGGTTCATACACATTACACCAAACAGTAGCTCAATGAATAATATAATTGTTTTATTCTTCAGGTACTTCCCGGAGTCGGCCACCCAGGAGATGTTGGAGGAGTGGCGTCCACTGCTCTGTCCGTTTGATGTGACCATGCAGAGAGCTATAGGATACTTTGAGCTCTTCCTCCCCACCACCCTTCCCCCAGAGCTGCACCACAAGGGCTTCAAGTGAGAACACATACACACACGCACACATATACACACGCACACACACAGCTCTGCCACCTCATAGGGTTGCAAAGTTATGGAAACTTTCCCAAAGTTCCCAAGTTTTTCAGTAATCCCAGTTAGAGGATTCCCTTACTGCTTATTCCCTCAGGATTACAGGAACGTTTCCGGAATTGTTCAACTCTACGAAATCCCAAAATGTTACCCCCAAAACACTATCACAATTGTTATTCTCTAATGAAAGGCAAGGTAATATCTTGAGCACAGTGTAACTGCCGCACATATGAGATTTGTGTGTGTAGCATAGCAAGTATGGTGTTTGACAGACTGTTTTATGTTCACCAGGTTGTGGTTTGATGAGCTCATCAGCTTGTGGGTGGCAGTACAGAACCTTCCAGGTTGGGAGGTGGTAAGTTAGACAACGTTCACTTGATTGACACACTGATGGGTGTGTGTGGTAGTATTAGCTTGGTGCCAGATCTGTTTGTGCTGTCTTGTCAAGTTGGCAAGACTGCACAAACAGATCTGGCACCAGGCTATTGTAGTACAGTTTCCAACGTTACATTTGATAGAAACAGAAGACGGTGAACCATTTGCTAGCTATTCCTCAATGAATGTTTTCCTTATTCCTTTATTTGGTTTGTTTACCCAGCATCTTGTCAACCTGTTTGCCCGCTTGGCCAACGACAACATTGGCTACATTGACTGGGACCCTTATATACCGAAGGTAAGGACAATCCTCCATCAATAACATTTGTCTAGCTGTGCCTGTAAAACTACCCCATCAACTCCACGCTACGCCATTGGTCTCTTCCAGCAGGTCCCAATTCACTCCCTACCCCTTCCCCTTGGCCTTAAAAAAAACTTTACTTCCTGATTTGGCCTCGTTTTTCATCAATGCTCATTAAGAAATGCTAGTGGCCGTCACAGAAGGCAAACAAGAGTTGTCTTGGGGGTGTGGTTTGATGTGGGTGTTTCTTGGGTGTGTCTTTGCCATTCAATCACAACAAACAAGGACAGTAGCTTGCCAGTTCGAGTTTAAACATTATTGAAAGAAAGCTGGCAACATGCATCAAACATGTCAGGTTTACTTGATTATGAGCTAGCTAGCTAACGTTAGCTAGCAGGGATCAAACCTGTCTTCAGGTGCAACGTTAGCTATTCAAATCTTCCTCTCACGTTACACATTAGGGAGAGGCTATGTATTCAGCTAGTTACATCACATTATCATAGCCTAGTATCATAGTGGCATAGCCTATCAAATAATGACATGTAGCTAGCTAGCTCCAAAAAAAATGTAGCTACTTAGAAGTAGAAGATGGTCCATGCAAAGCGAACTCGCCCAGTCTTTTCCCAGAAAACACAGTGCCACCACATGTTAATAGGCAAAAGTAGATATGAATTGTTGACATAATTGTAATCCAAACCCAACCTTCATTTGTCCGTTGTGATGCACTAGGGTTCCAAACTCTGTTTTAGATGAGACTGACTTTATGACCAAAATTATCCTATTTACACTTTGTAGTCAATTTTGACACTAGAATAAATGTTTCTGACCCATATCGATGCCACATAGGACGTTTTCAAAGGGGTTAGTTGGTTTTAGGGGCAGTCGTTCTTTACCACTTCCATGTTTGCAGATCTATAAAGTGTAAGCAATAGTGTAAGCTCCAGCACTAAACTACTTAAACCTTACCATACCCTTCAGATCTGCAAAACATTGAAGGGGAAGGGGTAGTGAGCCAGTTTGGATCGGCTGAGAGTGTAACATGCGAAAATCTTACCCCTGATAATTTGACCTTTGGTTGTTGGCGTGCATGTTATAGCAGACTAGACATGACCAGACAGTCATTGAAGGTGATGCATGTTAGTGGCACTAACTACTGTATCACTTTTCCCTGTTGATCCTCCTGGCTTGTCTTTTGGCATGTTTTGATACAGATTACATCACTGTTATCTGACTTAATTATGCCAACAGGCCCTGATCTCAAATGTGATGTAATGAAATGGTTGCCAATTCCAGTCCTTGAGTATCCCCAACAATTCACATTTTTATTGGAGCCCCGGAGAAGCACACCTGATTCTTGTCAACTAATCATCAGGCCCTCAGTGAGTTGAATCAGGTGTTTTTTGTCCAGGGATAAAATAAAAATGTGTGCTGTTGGGGGTACTCGAGGACTGGCGTTGGGAACCCCTGCATTGGACAATACATTCAGTGAATTAATGATAAAGTATTCATTTTCACACGGATTGCTCCTTTTTGATTCCAGATCTTCACTAGAATCCTACGTAGTCTGAATCTCCCGGTGGGGACCAGTCAGATGCTGGTTCCCAGATACCTGACAAACGCCTACGATGTCGGGCACGTGGTCCTCTGGGTCTCCGCTTTACTGGTCAGTCACTGTTCACAATCTGTGTTGCCCAATCAATCCTTTTGATATCTCCAAGTTTATTTCAATTTGTTCATGTATAATTGGCTGATGGAAATTAATTACATTATTTTTAGAGGGGAAAAAATACTGTAATCATACATTGTGATACCATTAAGCCCTGGATTAACAGAGAGTTTGGTGCTAAACTAAAGGATGAGGCTACCGCACACAGGGATATCGTAGACAACCCTGAAGCTACGGCTGAGGACATGAACAAGTACAAGAAGTCCCGCTATGACCTCCAGAGTCATCAAACGAGCAAAAGGAATAAGGTGGAATCATACTACAGAGGCTCCGACACTTGCTGCATGTGGCAGAGGCTATAGTCCATTACGGATTACAAAGGAAGTACCAGCCATGATCTGCCCAACGATGCCTCTACCAGACGAACTCAATGCATTTAATGCACACTTCGACAATGATAACATCGTGCCGGGTGTGAGGGTCACCACCGACCCATAAGACTAGGTGATCTCGCTCTCTACGGCCGACGTGAGTAAGGTCTTTAAGCAGGTCAACACCTGCAAGGCCGTGGGGCCCAACAGTATTCAAGAGCACGTTCTCAGAGCATGCGCAGAACAGCTGGCAGGCATATTCAACCTCTCCTTGTCCCAGTCTGTAATCCCCACGTTTTAAGATGACCACCATCATTCATGCCACAATGACTATTGGCCTGTAGCACTCACATCTGTAATCATGAAGTGCCAGCATCGAGACACCCTAGACCCACTCCGCCCCAACAGATCCATAGACGGCACAATGTCAATTGCACTCCACGCTGCCCTCACCCACCTAGATAAGAGAAATACCTATGTGAGAATGCTGTTCATTGACTACAGTTCAACACCATTGTTACCATTGTTCCTTTTTTTCACAGTCCCCAAATCCAGAACAAATTCAAGAAAGCCTACAGTATTATATAGAGCCATTATTGCATGGAACTCCGTTCCATCTCATATTGCTCAAATAAACAGCAAACCTGGTTTCAAAAAACAGATAAAGAAACACCCCATGATACAGCGCCTCTCCCCTATTTGACCTAGATAGTTTGTGTGTATGTATTGATATATAGGCTACGTGGTAGTGAGGGTAGGAAACATCACCTCCACCATGCTGACCCTCAACACGGGGCCCCACAGGGGTGTGTGCTTAGTTCACCCACGACTGCATGGCCATGCATGACTCTTAACACCATCATCAAGTTTGCTGACGACACGACGGTGGTAGGCCTGATCACCGGTGACAAAGAGACGGTATACGGGGAGGAGGTCAGAGACTTGGCAGTGTGGTGCCGGAAGAATAACCTCTCCCTCAACAAGGCAAAGAAGCTGATTGTGGACTACAGGAAAGGGGGGGGGGGGGCGAGCACGCCACCATCCACATCGATGGGGCTTCAGTGAAGCGGGTTGAGAGCTTCAAGTTCCTCGCTGTCCAAATGATTAAGGACTTGAAATGGTCCACACCCTAGCGCACAGTCGTGAAGAAGGCGGCGACAGCTCCTCTTCCCCCTCAGGAGGTTGAAAAGGTTTGGCATGGGCCCTCAAATCCTCCATGTTATACAGCTGTACCTTTTGATAGCATCTTGACTGGCTGCATCACTGCCTGGTATGGCAATAGGACCGCCCTTCATCGCATGGCACTACAGAGGGTGGTGCAGACAGTCCAGTACATCACTGGGGCCGAGCTCCCTGCCATCCAGGACCTCTATCTCTCTGCTTCCGCACAGCAAGCGGTACCGGTGCATCAAGTCTGACAGCAACAGGCTCCTGAATAGCTTCTATCCCCAAGCCAGAAGACCGCAATAACAAAATGGCTACACGGACTATCTGAATTGACCCTTGTATTTATTGTTTATTTTTTATGCATACTCACAGGGCCCTACACACTCACACACACTGACACTCTAACACACACACACAAACACTCACTTCATAATTTGCTCACACACACCATAATATACACATACATTTATAGTGATTCTACACACCCACTCACATACAATGATCATATACGCTGCTGCTACTCTGGTCATCATATATCCTGATGCCTAGTCACC
This sequence comes from Coregonus lavaretus, assembly GCF_964263955.1. Lineage (NCBI taxonomy): Eukaryota > Metazoa > Chordata > Actinopteri > Salmoniformes > Salmonidae > Coregonus > Coregonus lavaretus. The sequence continues at coordinate 35,011,200 of NC_140012.1, read as the reverse complement.
TTACCTCTATACTGTACATATCTACCTCTATCACTCCAGTATCCCTGCACATTGTAAATATGGTACTGGAACTGACCCTGTATATGGTATATGCTTGCTTACCTTATCGTGGTCTTCTAATTTTTTTCTACCTTAAGTTATTTTTAGTATTACATTGTTATTGATTACTGCATTATTGGGGTTAGAGCTTGCAAGAAAGGCATTTCACTGTACGTGTGCACGTGCCATAAAAATACTTGAAACATAACAAGACACAATAGTACCCCTAAATAAGGTTAAGGAAAAGAACAATGGAATTCTATATATTTTAGTTGTTGTTAAGCATCTGTTTCTGTGATTGCAGGGAGGCCCCACTAAGCAAGCCCAGGCACAGCTCAGTGGCCTTTTCAACAGCATCACATCTTTCTTCCACCCATCCAACCATGGACGCTGGCTGGTGAGTCACTGGAACTCTCACTTCCTGTGGATGCCTTCTTGGAAGGCACAGGATCTACATTTACTTTGACATTTTAGCCATTTAGCAGACACTCTTATCCAGAGTGACTTACAGTAGTGAGTGCATACATTTTCATACTTTTTCGTACTGGTCCCCCGTGGGAATCAAACCCACAACCCTGGCATTGCAAGCGCCATGCTCAACCAACTGAGCCATACGGGACCTACAATGATCTACAATGTTTACCCAGACAAGCACCCCATTCCCATAACAAACCTTTGGTTGCACAGGCATACCTGCATACTCAACCATAGTTAAAGCGAGCAGCTCTCTGTCTGTCCCCAATAATTTGAACGTGCCCAATATCCCCCCCCCCCCCTCTTTTCCCCAGAAGCTTCCCTAGGCTTCCTAGCAGGTTCCTCTCCAAGCTCAGGGGTGTGTGTGTACATACCGCTAGTTCAGAAATAACAGCCTGATGACATATGTGAGAGAGGCAGCAACCAGCCGTGCTATAAAAGGTTAGCCTGATATCCAGGGCACATGCCATTCTGTTCTAGGAACATCCCCCCCCCTCCGTCATCAGACCAGAGCCTCTGGCTACACGCAGTGTCTTCAGTCATACACAAACCTTTATTTATGGGTAAGGGACACAGACCTGGGTTCAAATACCATTACAACTACTAAACCTGGGCTCAATTGAGCTTGTCTGAAGCAATGGAACCAATAGAATGCTCATAAAAGTGCACACCCTGCTCATCCGGCACTCCAGCTAAAGTGAACGCTAAAAGTATTTGAAAGATTTCAAATAGTATTTGAACCCAGGTCTGGACGGAGAGTTGTGTTTGTGACCCTGTTCTGTTGCTGGGAAACCCCAGCAATTCATGAGATGCTCTCCTGACCCCTCAGCTGTTGAAGTTCTATTGCAAAGTAGGTGAATGTCAACAGACAACCTCACGTTCTTGTGACCGGTGTCCAATATGAGGGTACCATGAGTCCTGGGTCGGCTAAAGTCAGCTAGTAAAAGTTGTAATCGTCATCACTGACGTGACATAGAAAGACACATGATTTCTTTAAATTCCTGTGTCAATTTTACATTCCTGTGTCATGTACCTGTCTCTCTGTCCTCCCACCTGTCTCCCAGCCAGTGTCTCTCTAACCTTGTCTGTCACTCTGTCTTCATGTCCTTACCCGTCTCTGTCTCTCTGTCCCCAGATGAAGTTGATGAAGCTGCTGCAGCGCCTCCCGGCCAGCGTGGTGCGCCGGCTCCACCGGGAGCGCTACCGGAAACCCACGTGGCTCACGCCGGTACCGGACAGCCACAAGATGACGGAGGCAGACATCACGGCATTCGTGGAGAGTATGATGCAGCCGGTGCTGCTGGCCATGTTCAGTAAGACGGGCAGTCTGGACGCTGCTCAGGCCCTGCAGAACCTGGCCCTCATGAGGCCCGAACTCGTCATACCACCAGTGCTGGAGAAGTGAGTCAAATCAAGCCGTCTGTCTGAGAAGTGGATTGGCAGTGTTTCCTCTATCATTGTATAGATGGGGCGGGGCCCCACTAGATCTGTTGACCCTCAATGCCTAAAGCCTTCAGTCTTCAGTTGATTTCTATTTGACTTTGAGCTTTAGAGGCCCTGAATATTAAATCGGGACCTGTGTGCACCGCCAGGAAAATAGGCTAATCTATGGGAGACACTGGGTAGAGTTTACAAATGGAAGAACTGGAATGGGAGGTTCTGTATTCCAAGAGGCATATTAACTAAAGTTCTAAGGCAAATATAGCCAAAATATCATAGCACAATATTTTTGACGGTATGACAGTATTTGACAGTATTTTACGTTTCTCAATTCTGTCTTGTCCTCCCTTTATAGAACCTACCCTGCTATGGAGACACTGACAGAGCCCCACCAGCTGACTGCCACCCTGAGTTGTATGATCGGCGTGGCTCGCAGCCTGGTGTCTGGGGGCCAGCGCTTCCCCGAGGGGCCCACACACATGCTGCCCCTCCTCATGAGGGCCCTGCCCGGGGTCGACCCCAACGACTTCAGCAAGTGCATGGTGGGTAATGGAGTTCAGGGGAAAGAAGAAGCTCTCGTAGGCCTACACTGGGGTTGCTTGGGTACAGAGATTGTCATCAATTTGGAAGTGTGTGTGTGATTGTGTGTGTGTGTTGCAGGTCTAACTTTTGCTCTCCCTCCTTTCTGCAGATAACGTTCCAATTCATTGCTACGTTTGCGACTCTTGTGCCTTTGGTGGACTGTTCATCTGCTGTTCATGAAAGGAGCGACCTGACAGAGGTGGAGAGAGAGATGTGCTCAGCCTCTGCAGAGTTTGAGGACTTTGTTCTTCAGTTCATGGACAGGTATGAGTATGGAGAACGAAGTCTATGTACACAATATATACAAAAGTATGTGGACACTCCTTCAAATTAGTGGATTTGGCTATTTCAGCCACACCTGTTTCTGACAGGTGTATAAAATCGAGCACACAGCCATGCAATCGCCATAGACAAACATTGGCAGTAGAATGGCCTTACTGAAGAGCTCCGTGACTTTCAACGTGGCACCGTCATAGGATGCCACCTTTCCAACAAGTCAGTTCGTCAAATTTCTGCCCTGCTAGAGCTGCCCCGGTCAACTGTAAGTGCTGTTATTGTGAAGTGGAAACGTCTAGGAGCGACAACGGCTCAGCCGCGAAGTGGCCTCTGGAAGCAATGTCAGCAAAATAACTGTTCGTCTGGAGCTTCACAAAATGGGTTTCCATGGCCGAGCAGCCGCACACAAGCCTAAGATCACCATGCGCAATGCCAAGAGTCGGTTGGAGTGGCGTAAAGCTTGCCGTCATTGGACTCTGGAGCAGTGGAAACGCGTTCTCTGGAGTGATGAATCACGCTTCACCATCTGGCAGTCCGACGGACGAATCTGGGTTTGGCGGATGCCAGGAGAAGGCTGCCTGCCCCAATGCATAGTGCCAACTGTAAAGTTTGGTGGAGGAAGAAAAATGGTCTGGGGCTGTTTTTCATGGTTCGGGCTAGGCCCCTTAATTCCAGTGAAGGGAAATCTTAATGCTACAGCATACAATTACATTCTAGACGATTCTGTGCTTCCAACTTTTCGGCAACCGTTTGGGGAAGGCCCTTTCTTGTTTCAGCATGACAATGCCCCCGTGCACAAAGCGAGGTCCGTGCACAAAGCGAGGTCCGTACAGAAATGGTTTGTCGAGATTGGTGTGGAAGAACTTGACTGGCCTGCACAGAGCCCTGACCCGAACCCCATCGAACACCTTTGGAATTAATTGGAACGCCGACTGCGAGCCAGGCCTAATCGCCAAACAATCAGTGCATGACCTCACTAATGCTCTTGTGGCTGAATGAAAGCAAGTCCCCGCAGCAATGTTCCAACATCTAGTGAAAAGCCTTCCCAGAATAGTAAAGGCTGTTATAGCAGCAAATGGGGACCAACTCCATATTAATGGCCATGATTTTGTAATGAGATGTTCGACGAGCAGGTGTCCACATACTTTTGGTTATGTAGTGAATGTAGCATATGTATGCATGCATTTCATCAGTGGAACAGCATAGCAGTTCTAAACTGTCTGCGCGTGTGTCTGGGTCTGTCTCTCTCTCTGTGTGTGTGTGTGTGTGTGTCTCCGTCCAGGTGTTTTGCCCTGATAGACAGCAGTACTCTGGAGCAGACCAGAGAGGAGACCGAGACAGAGAAGATGACCCATCTGGAGAGCCTGGTGGAGCTGGGACTGTCTTCTACCTTCAGTACCATCCTCACACAGTGCTCCATAGACATCTTCAAGGTAGGACGCACACTCACTCACACACACACACACACACACACACACACACACACACACACTCAACCATTTCTTTTTTCTGGCTGTACTCAGGTGGCTCTGGAGAAGGTCTTCAACTTTGCCACCACCAACATCTTTGAGACTCGTGTGGCTGGCAGGATGGTGGCTGACATGTGCAGAGCAGCCTCCAAGTGTCACCCGGCACAGTCTCTGAAGCTTTTTGTGCCCCACTGCTGCAATGCCATAAACCAGATCGCTGTCAGTAAGTACTCACTAAGTAGGAAGTGTGTTCTGTTTAAGTGCAGGGCTATAAATCAAAATCTTGATTTGATTTGATCAATACGATGCGATGTGTGTTGATTTGATATGGAGGGCTTAGAGTAGAAGTGGGAATCAATGGGTCCTTGTTCTTAGTTGGCCTCTGAGTATCTCACTATGTCTGTCACGTTGATGATGTTGTTCTTGATGATGTTATTGATTTCCAGATGAAGAGGTGTTGAGTGAGGAGGAACTGGATAAGGAGTTACTATGGAACCTCCAGCTACTGTCAGAGGTGAGGTCATCATCCTGCATCCATACTGACTGAGAGACTCTTGTTCCCTTCACCTGTCAGTAGACACCAAACAGGAAAACATTTTTCAAACGCGGGAGTTACTAACCTAATGTTGTCTGATAAGAAAGCTAAAAAAAAAAAATTGGCACAAAATGTTTTTTAAAAACATTTTCTGTTGTGTGCCCTAATGAACAGAACACAGGGGGGAGTCTGTATGTTCTCTCCTAACCCTCCTTCCTTCCTTTCCTTGTCCTCCCCAGGTGACTCGTGTAGACGGGGACAAGATCCTCCCTTACTGCACCCAGCTGGTTCAGATCCTGCAGCTGACCCTCCATCTGAAGTGTAAACAGGGCTACACCCTGGCCTGTAACCTGCTGCATCATATCCTGAGGTCAACAGCCCTCATCTACCCCACAGAGTACTGCAGTGTTCCAGGAGGCTTTCAGCAGTCCACACAGGACTACCTACCCATCAAGGTATTTACAGTGTATATGTACAGGGTTAGGGTTAGGGGCACATGCAGGGTTGGTGATAGGGGTAACACATCTATCTACCCCACAGAGTACTACAGTGTACCAGCTGACTTTCAACAGCCCATATAGGACTACCTACCCATCAAGGTATCAAGTTCAAAACTTTAGATTCCTGCCTGCCAAATTTCTGCTATTTTCTTTGGTGGGAATATATTTTTATAACCAGGGGTGCACATAACTGGTACGCAGGTACGCAAGCGCGACAAAAATCAGGAATGCGTTATGCCACTTGTGTTACTATGCGCCTTTGCGTACTTGACCGATCTTCTCATCTAACCTTACACATGACATGTTGCTTGTCAACTACTGTCAGGGATGTCCAAAAAGCAACAGACATTAAGCAGCTTATTTGGCGTTACGCCACCTACAAAGAAACGCCAACTGGAGCCAGAGCCGAAGAAAATACTTTTTTCGGAGAAGTGGCTCCAAGATGTGCAGTGGCTTGAAGCTAAAGATGAGCGCACTGAAATGTGGTGCAAGATTTGCCGCTCAAATCCACATCTAGCAGACAAAACAGGTGCATTTTATAAAGGCGCAAAGAATTTCAACCATCCTTTATTTGACAAACATGAAAGGAGCAAGGAGCACACGAATGTGGCGCAAGCCATTGCTAAACAAGCTAGCCGAGAAGAAATGTCCACTTGCCAGATGGCGAGACAAGCTGAATGAAGAACAGCGGCAAGCTCTGTTTAATATTTTTCTCCTCGCCTTCCATAAAGCTAAACACGCACGTCCCATGTCTTCCTATTCTGAGGATGTTCCTTTACTGAAGCGGCTAGGAGTAAATGTCGGAGGTGCATATCATTCACGTGAAGGGGGCACACGGATCATCCAGAGCATCGCTCACACCATCAGCGGGGAGTTACGAGCCAAGTTGCAGTCTGCTGACTTTTGGGGGCTGCTTTTTGATGGATCTGAGGACATCACAAAAACTGAGCAGGAAATCGTTTACATTGTGTCTGTGTCCAGCAACGGAGAGTTTACTTCAGACTTTATTGGACTGATTGAATTGGGTGCTGACCGAACCGCGCAGGCCATAACAGACGGACTTGTGAGACTTTTCCAGGACACAGGCTTGGATGACTGGACAACAAAGTTGGTCGCTGTGTGCACAGACAGGGCTGCTGTTAACGTAGGTATCTACAACGGCTTTGTGCCAAAACTCCGGCAACTTGCTGCGGTTGGAGACTCCCTTGTGCACATTCTGTGCACCGCACACACTGGAGAATTGCGCGAAATCAGCTGATCGCAACGTTCCTTACTGTGAGACATTTAATCGCTCTGAGGTCAAGCTGCTGCAGTTTTATTTACAAAAAGGTGGAGCAAAAAAAACTGCTGCACTGAATAAGCTATGTGAAGAAAATGGGATCTCCTTTGTGAAACTGGGTAAGTTTCATAATATCAGATGGTCTGCATGGAGGCATGAAACACTGTTAAAAATATCAAGACTATTGCCAGCCGTTAAAATGCAACTGGTTATGAGTGATAACAGTGACTTGCAGCATATCTGCACAGAGCGTTTTCAGTGCTTTCTGTCAAACATGCTTGACATTTGCAACATTTTGAAGACCACATCCATTAGGTTTCAGAAGGAAAAGCTGACCAATGGAGAATGTAAGGATGAAATCATGGTGGCCATTGGACAGTTCACACTTCTGCTTGATGGTGAAAGCCACAGGGCACACACTGTTTCCGATGCTGACAGAGACAAGACACACTTACTCAGGGGGTTAATTGAGTTTGAAATCAGATATGACTCCCTCAAGTCATGTGATCATTTCTTAGTATTTGATCCTTCAACATGGCCTCAGGAAATGCAAGACCTCCACAGTTTTGGAAACACAACAGTTTGCAGCATTCTCAAGAAATATGAGGCCACCTTGCAACTTGACAAAGATACCACTGTGACAGAATGGATGCGCTTAAAGCAGGCAGGAAAACGCCTGGGAGCCTCTTCTGTGTATGACTTGGTCCAAATAGTAAATACAAGTAACCCAGATGCTTACTCCAACATCAACAAGGTGGTTAAGCTGTCTCTTACACTGCCTTTAAGCAGTGCAGCTTGTGAGAGGGGATTCTCACATCTCAACATAATAAAAATCAAGTACAGATCTCATCTGTCACATGCTCGTCTCTCAGCCCTGATGCACATTCACCTGTCAAAGCAGACCACAGAGACATTTGACCCAAAGCCTGCTGTTGACCTGTGGATGGAGACAGCTAATCGGAGGCTCAACCAAGGACAGGGAGGTGCATCTGCAGCATCTTCATCATCTACCATGCAGGAAGCTGAAGCAGAGGACAGTGGTGGCGGCACTGAGGAGGACAGTGGTGGCGGCACTGAGGAGGACAGTGGTGGCGGCACTGAGGAGGACAGTGAGGAAGACTGCACTTATTAAGACCGCTACATATGGGGTGACACCAGACACCATCTGCTGGTACTCACCTGAGTAACTCACTGAAAAAGTTATGTGCACCCCTGTTTATAACCCAGAAGACCCCGAACAATGGCGATTATCGAGTACTTCTGTCCATTTCTATCACAAATGGTGTTATTTTATATATTTTTACATTATTATATCTTCTTGATTGGTCTCATCGTTTATCAGCCACTCTGGACCTTCTGAAAGAAAGTGTGTCAAAAGAACCCGGCCAGACTAGTAGAGAGGTCCAGGGCATAATATAACTCTGCCCTCTTAACCTACCAGACAGTTACACAACTCTCCTCTATTTGTCCTCCCTTCCTCGTTCACTCTCCTCAGCCCTACCCATGCCCACTTAGTCAGTGAGAAGGGCCCATAGAGATGGATAGAGGACACGCCTATCTTTGCCCATAGGAAGTCCAATGGTGAAATCCCTCCATGGCGCAGCCCACGCTAAAACAGGCTTTTGTGGCAAGTGCACCCTCTATGCATCTCTATGAAAAGGCCTTGAGTGTGATCCTATTATGTCATCCCCAGTAGAGGTAGAGGCATAATCTCTCATTTCTCCCCGAAGTGTGCACTTGTTCACTTCCCTTCATGGATTTGAAAGGAAATAACTGGTATATGGAAACTCACTTCAGGCCATGCCTATTACCAATCCAATGCTTTAAAATGTGTATGGAGTAGTGAACGAGTGTTCACTACAGGAGGAAGGAGATATTATTGGGATGTGCCCCAGGGCAGCTTGTTGGCTAGCTCAATGGATTCAAGTCTGTATGGCACTAGATGCCAGATAAGGTGTCTTGCCTGCTGTTCTTAGAATTGGTTTCAGGACTACAAGACAAGCAGATGTGTGTTTTGTGTGTGTGCGTTACTTGCGTGCATGTCAATGTCTGTATATTTGAATGGACAAAACCATTGATCACGTGACACCATTCATTCCTATGTGAAGCCTCAATAGTGCATTGAAGCCAAATGAAGTTGGTTAAGATGGCGTCTCATGGAGACATAACGTGCTTAGTTTGGGCTACTCCAGGAAGTGATTTTGCAGGCTCACTCAGTGCTGCCCCCGCTCATTGAGTAAAGGCGTCAGCATGCTTCAGTTCGGTTAGCCGGAGTCGGCTAGGCGAACCGAACGAGTGTGCTCGCATACTCCCTTAAAATACATTTGCTTTAAAAACGAGAAAAAGCGGCAATGGTACTGTTTGTCAATTTTTTAGATGCTTTAGCCAGTATACACAATTTAAGATGACTAAAGAAATCTGTCATTGATTTTGACGTTTTTGCCGAGCAGGTCTTAGTCGCGCAATTTTACATCTAATTAACTGTTTGGTGCAGTATTTCTCAATGAAAAATTGTGCATGAAAACGAGTTCTCTCGTTGAATGACATCAAGGACTTTACTGAACAATCCCTACTGTTGACCAATCACTGACGAAAGGGCGTAGACTTCGGCTACCGACTTCGGCTTGCCTCAAGAAAGCATTTTGTGTGCCCGAACAACTGAAAAGAACCTTACCGAAGTCCAAAACGAACAAAAACATCACTGTCGTCATACTATATACACAAACTGTTTCGGCTGGGAAGCATGCGGATGCCTTAACTCAAATTAATGGCTGACCGGGATACTGCATGCCGCCATTTGCAACTAAATTATCTTTATAACTTCTTTGTGCGATTTTAAAATAATACTGTGGGGAGTTCACATAGGTCCTTTATAAACACATGGCATTAGGCTGCATAGGTCAAGACATGATTAGGCCTACATATAATACATTATGATAGCCATGACTTAAAGTGGACCAGGCACCACTGAGATAATACTATATGGTTTAAATAGACATGTTCTCTTTACAGTCCACAATCCACATGCCCTTAGTTAACCTCTGATTGTGTACATATCAAACATGTGTTTATACCTATGGCCACTTCTATGTCTGAGGTATGTTATGCATGGTGTCTAGGTGGCTCTATGTGCTGGTTCTGCTCAGCATTGCCAACTTGGCTCTCCTCTCTCTGTCAGGGTTGGGGTCAATTAAGTTAGTGAATTTACACTGAACAAAAATATAAACGCAACATGTGAAGTGTTAGTCCATGTTTCATGAGCTGAAATAAAACATCCCAGAAATGTTCCATACACACAAAAGCTAGCTTCTCTCAAATTTTGTTCAAAAATGTTTACAACCCTGTTAGTGAGCATTTCTCCTTTGCCAAGATAATCCATCCACTTTACAGGTGTGGCATATCAAGATGCTGATTAAACAGCATGATCATTACACCAGTGCACCTTGTGCTGGGGACAATAAAAAGCCACTCTAAAATGTGCAGTTTTGTCACAACACAATGCCACAGATGTCAAGTTTTGAGGGAGCGTACAATTTGCATGCTGACTGCAGGAATGTCCACCAGAGAATTCAGTGTTAATTTCTCTATCATAAGCCACCTCCTCCAACGTTGTTTTAGAGAATTTGGCAGTACATCCAACCGGCCTCACAACTGCCGACCATGTGGATGGCATTGTGTGGGCGAAAGGTTTGCTGATGTCAACGTTGTGAACAGAGTGCCCCATGGTGGCGGTGGGGTTATGGTATGGGCAGGCATAAGCTACGGACAACTAACACAATGGCAATTTGAATGCACAAAAATACAGTGAAGAGATTGTGAGGCCCATTTTTACAGAGATGCTATCTGCAGAGTGATGAGGCAGCTGCTACGTGTGTAGTGTCCGCTCTCCTCCTGTCGCTGTAACCACAACACAACCCCACCTAACATCAAATCAACATCCACCTCTGTAACAACACCACCACAACAAACCCTCGTCCCCTCCAGATCCTGTAACCACAACACAACCCCACACACCAACATCAAACCACAGCCACCCAAACAACTGTTGTTATACCATAAGTGTGAAACTTATCACATCTACCTTCCAGATACTATGTCATGTCATCGACTGCTGTATTATCATTGTCTTGGCAAGATTCTATTTAATTTTTGTAGATATCTGTGATCAACAGATGCATATCTGTATTCCCAGTCATGTGAAATCCATAGATTAGGGCCTAATGAATTTATTTCAATTGACTGATTTCCTCATATGAACTGTAACTCAGTAAAATCTTTGAAATTGTTGCATCTTGCGTTTATTTTTGTTCAGTATAAATTCAATGCATGAATTTAAAACGGACGATTTCCATTCAAAGAAGTGAACTGTATTGACTAAATAGAAAAATGTGTATTCATTTCAACAAGAGGGTAGTATATCACTTTGAGTTCTGATCGGTGTATGGAATGTCCTTTACAAATCAAGTGTATTACATATTGACCCAAACCTTTAAAGTTTTTTTTCTGCATATAAAAGTCTTGAGTCCAAACAATTATTATTTTGATTTTTTTAATACATTTTTGGGATGGAAAAATGCTTTCAGTGTAAACTTAAACGACACATGTAAAGTATGTAGAAAAGACAGACTTTATTATAAATATTTGAGAACTAACAGTAACTAAAATAAAAGCTAGACAAAAAACGATTAATTCAGGAGTATTGATTTTGCAATGTTTGAGCATAAGAACACAGCATTAGCCATGGCAAAGTGCATAAAATTGCAGGAAATTAGCTTAAAAATGGCAATGTACAGTGGGGAAAAAAAGTATTTAGTCAGCCACCAATTGTGCAAGTTCTCCCACTTAAAAAGATGAGAGAGGCCTGTAATTTTCATCACGTCAACTATGACAGACACATTGAGAACAAAAAATCCAGAAAATCACATTGTAGGATTTTTTATGAATTTATTTGCAAATTATGGTGGAAAATAAGTATTTGGTCAATAACAAAAGATTCTCAATACTTTGTTATATACCCTTTGTTGGCAATGACACAGGTCAAACGTTTTCTGTAAGTCTTCACAAGGTTTTCACACACTGTTGCTGGTATTTTGGCCCATTCCTCCATGCAGATCTCCTCTAGAGCAGTGATGTTTTGGGGCTGTCGCTGGGCAACACGGACTTTCAACTCCCTCCAAAGATTTTCTATGGGGTTGAGATCTGGAGACTGGCTAGGCCACTCCAGGACCTTGAAATGCTTCTTACGAAGCCACTCCTTCGTTGCCCGGGCGGTGTGTTTGGGATCATTGTCATGCTGAAAGACCCAGCCACGTTTCATCTTCAATGCCCTTGCTGATGGAAGGAGGTTTTCACTCAAAATCTCACGATACATGGCCCCATTCATTCTTTCCTTTACACGGATCAGTCGTCCTGGTCCCTTTGCAGAAAAACAGCCCCAAAGCATGATGTTTCCACCCCCATGCTTCACAGTAGGTATGGTGTTCTTTGGATGCAACTCAGCATTCTTTGTCCTCCAAACACGACGAGTTGAGTTTTTACCAAAAAGTTCTATTTTGGTTTCATCTGACCATATGACATTCTCCCAATCCTCTTCTGGATCATCCAAATGCACTCTAGCAAACTTCAGACGGGCCTGGACATGTACTGGCTTAAGCAGGGGGACACGTCTGGCACTGCAGGATTTTAGTCCCTGGCGGCGTAGTGTGTTACTGATGGTAGGCTTTGTTACTTTGGTCCCAGCTCTCTGCAGGTCATTCACTAGGTCCCCCGTGTGGTTCTGGGATTTTTGCTCACCGTTCTTGTGATCATTTTGACCCCACAGGGTGAGATCTTGCGTGGAGCCTCAGATCGAGGGAGATTATCAGTGGTTTTGTATGTCTTCCATTTCCTAATAATTGCTCCCACAGTTGATTTCTTCAAACCAAGCTGCTTACCTATTGCAGATTCAGTCTTCCCAGCCTGGTGCAGGTCTACAATTTTGTTTCTGGTGTCCTTTGACAGCTCTTTGGTCTTGGCCATAGTGGAGTTTGGAGTGTGACTGTTTGAGGTTGTGGACAGGTGTCTTTTATACTGATAACAAGTTCAAACAGGTGCCATTAATACAGGTAACGAGTGGAGGACAGAGGAGCCTCTTAAAGAAGAAGTTACAGGTCTGTGAGAGCCAGAAATCTTGCTTGTTTGTAGGTGACCAAAAACTTATTTTCCACCATAAGTTGCAAATAAATTCATGAAAAATCCTACAATGTGATTTTCTGGAGAAAAAAATTCTCCATTTGTCTGTCATAGTTGACGTGTACCTATGATGAAAATTACAGGCCTCTCTCATCTTTTTAAGTGGGAGAACTTGCACAATTGGTGGCTGACTAAATACTTTTTTCCCCACTGTATCTCAGCTCCATGGCAAAATGTGTAGAATTGCAGGAAATTTGCTTTAAACTTAAATATTTCTCTAAGCACCTGAAGAAATTTGTAGAATGCAGGAAATTGGCATTAAAACACCAAAATGCTCTCCTTCGCCAAGATGGGGAGCCAAACAAATTTCAGCCCGCCGACTGCGCCCAATGCCATGCATAGAGCCCAACCGATATGTTTTTTCGGGTCTGATACCGATTCAAATTTTTTGGGGTACAAAACTCACCGACGCCGATATACTGTTTTACTGCAGGGAAATTAAAAAGTGTATTTTTTTCCACACTGCATTCTCATGAATTTCCATCCAAAAGAGCAATTGTCCAATAACTATGCTTCTGGCCGCAAGTGTTCAGATTAGCCTGAGATCAGGTTTTTTTCATCCTATTTATTGAATATTGGTTATCGGTGGAGTTATTTACCGATATATCGGTAAAAGGACAATATCGGCAATCCGATATATCGGTCGGGCTCTACCCACACCCACCACCTAAGCCCCTTTTTGATCCAGAACAAACCCTGCTTTCTCTCCTCCTGTGTCTCCAGGACTGGGGTCGTCCGGGGGACCTGTGGAACCTGAACATCCAGTGGCACGTCCCCAGTGTGGAGGAGACCCGCTTTGTGTTCTACGTTCTTGACCTGATCCTACAGCCAGAGCTGCTCCGACTGCAGAGATACGCCCAGGGGGAACAGGACATGACCAGGTGAGGAGGGATAAACTAACTAACTAACTAAAAGACAGTGAGAAAAGGGTCCTAATCATCAGTTATCAAACAGAAGAAAACCGACTGAAACAAAAGGACTACCTAAACTTTTCCAATTAGAAACACACGTTTTGCCAGGACTTTACCAGGTTGAAGACACATTAAACAGTGTGACAGTGGCAGGTTAAGTCTGGAGTAGACAGGTGCAAGGATAGGATACTGCACTAATCCAAGAATAAGCTAACCTTTTTATGATCTTCTGAACCAGAAGCAGGAACACCCTTTTAAACCAAGGCTGGGTCTCTACTACACCACTACTTCAGTAGTGCACACAGTAGCAAATACTTTTTGCAACGGACAAGTGTCGCATTGTGCTGTTTGTCCTAAGTATGCTATTGTCCTGAAAAGTTTAGCTGGTACCACCCTGTTTCACTCTGTTTCAAAAAGTTTCCGTCCCACTGAACACAACCCTGTTCTGCTCTATAATGTGTAATCAGTGTTATGTGGACCCTGCATGTAACTGTCTTAATTCTGTTTTTTCAGGGATGACGTCCTACAGAGTTTGTCCATCGTACAGCACTGCCTTCTGGGAGCAGGTAGCCTGTTGCCCCTGCTGCAAGGAGAGCCCATCCCTGAACTGTGAGTAGGACACATTTAATTAGCAAACAGTCAAGCTTAATCAATAAAATGTATTTATGAAGTCCTTTGTTGTCACAAAGTGTTTTACCACAGTGTTTTTTAACTTTGTAACCTCTCTTTCTCCATCAGGGTGACTAGCTTGGTGAATCTGGGGGAGACCAACCTCTTCACAGGGATGGCCGATGGTAGGGAGTATTACTATCTACCCTCAAAGTTAGCTGTGCTCTGATTTTCTTTGTGTGGGCAGTCATATTGTGACTGGGATGTGTACATAGTGTGGCTAGCCTGAGTTGTAATTCCTCAACTCTCTCTCCCTCCCTGCAGATGTGTCCAGAGAAAACTACAGAGATGCTATCTGCAGAGTGATGAGGCAGCTGCTACGTGAGTAGTGTCCGCTCTCCTCCTGTCGCTGTAACCACAACACAACCCCACCTAACATCAAATCAACATCCACCTCCTGTAACAACACCACCACACCAAACAACAAACTCTCGTCCCCTCCTGATCCTGTAACCACAACACAACCCCACACCCCAACATCAAACCACAGCCACCCAAACAACTGTTATACTGTAAGTGTGAAACGTATCACATCTACCTTCCAGATACTGTGTCCTGTCATCGACTGCTGTATTATCATTGTCTTGGCAAGATTACTTTATTCTCCAATGTACACAGATGTCTAACGGAAACTTGTCTTCTGCTGTATTCTGCATTTCTTCACATCCAGATCTAACTAACACAAAAAGTGTAAACCTATCCAGATAATTTCCCTTCCTATAAGTGTAATGGTTTTTGAAATTGCTGTGTCCACCACCTTGTCACTCTCTTCACATATTAAGATCTAATAAACCATCTCTAAAACATATCCAGATCATGTAATGGTTTGTTCTGTGTTATTTCCTCAGATCACATTCTGGAGCACTCAGAGGACGACACCAAGTCTCTGTTCTCCATCATCAAGATCATCAGTGACCTGCTGCACTTCAAAGGCTCCCACAAACACGAGTTTGACTCTCGCTGGAAGAGCTTCAACCTGGTCAAGAAGTCCATGGAGAACAGGGTGAGAGATCTAGCTAGGACGCCATACTGGGGCCATGGCGGAGATTGTGGTGGAATTCACTTGAGTGAATGAATGCTGGTCGTTTACAGCACCCACATACTTATCTAACATATATTTTGTAAGAGTTGAGTTTTGCATTTTGAATTGATTCTAGTGGTGACCTGTAATCAGTTATTCATTTCCCTTCTTCTAATCCACCTATAGCTTCATGGCAGGAAGCAGCACATCCGAGCCCTGCTAATTGACAGAGTCATGCTACAGCACGAGGTAGGGTCTCTCTGTCCTCTGTCTCTCTCTCTCTCTCTCTCTCTCTCTCTCTGTTCTGTCCATTCTCAAGTGTCTGCTGCTGTCATGGAAGAATATGTGTGTTTACGCCTGGTTGTAACCTAGCTGCTGTGTAATGTGTTTTGTGTTGTCCAGCTGCGTAAGCTAACAGTGGAGGGGTGTGAGTACAGGAGTATCCACCAGGAACTGATGCGGGATCTGCTGAGGCTCTCCACCAGCACCTACAGTCAGGTTAGCTCAGTTCACTACCACACATGTTTGCTTTAGTAGCTCCAGCAGATGAACAAAACATTACTGTGGTGAGAGAGATGTTTTATCAATCTGCCTTCATGTTCCTTGATTCCTCTCTCCTCGCCACCTCAAAACACATTAATCTCCTCTGATGTTTTTTGAGGAGGCGGCGAGGAGACAGGATGCAAGGAATCAAGAAAAATGTGTTAAGAAAGAACCACCATTTGAGGGTGAGTACCTCATGTGTGTCCCTCCAGGTGCGTAGCCGGGCTCAGAGTGTGCTGTTCACAGCTCTAGGGACCTATAACTTCTGCTGCAGGGACCTGATCCCCCGCGTGCTGGAGTTCCTGGAGCCAGACCGCGCCGACGTCACACAGCAGCAATTCAAAGTACGACTGGCCTGTCTCTGTCCTGTTTATCTTTTATCTAGACCACACACAGAAACACTCCCCTACCTCATTCACACACACATGATCTAGGCTGGTTATCGCAAATTGATCATTGATAATAATTGC
>NC_140012.1:34859761-34989761 GCF_964263955.1 Coregonus lavaretus | reverse complement strand
GTAGAGAATCGGAATGCGTTCTCTCGCTCTTTGAAAACATCATATAACATCCTCTGTAAAATGTGATATTGCAGGTCCACTGTAATAACCGTTTCTTCTTCTCTCCTTCCAGCGAGAACAGATCATCTACGACCACTTTTCAGACCCAGTGTTCATCAACCAGCTGATTGAGTTCCTCTCTCTGGAGGACCGGAAGGGCAAGGACAAGTTCAGCCCCCGCAGGTTCTGCCTTTTCAAGGTGAGGGAGAGCGAGATCAGGATTTAAGACCCACCCATTCTCAGAGGTATATCCTGAACCTTCATTAATACCTTGTGTTCTCTTAATCAAAACATCAGAGGAAGTGAGTTCTCTCTTCAAATAGTCTCTTCGCATCCGTCTGACGTTTTGAAAAGGAGACGGGTTGAGGATGGAGGATAGAGGCTGCAAGGAACGAGGGAAGGTTTTTGAGGATAAACCCAGGAGGGTTTTTGTAGGCCAAATCATCAGGCTTCCCTAACTCTCTTATTGCCACTCCTCTATCTTTCAGGGTCTGTTCCGTAACTTCAACGATGCCTTCCTGCCCGTGCTGAAACCACACATGGAGCGTCTGGTGGCTGACACACACGAGAGCAAACAGCGCTGTGTAGCAGAGATCACCTCTGGACTGATCAGAGGCAGCAAGCACTGGAGCTATGGCAAGGTAGGAATGAAAACACACACACACACTGGAGCTAGGGCAAGGTAGGGGAGAGATGCATACACTATGGTCACACGCACACCAGGCTCATAATCAGTACTGTACATTTCTCCACTTGCCAGGCAAATAAGAACGTGTTCTTAATTGAATTACCTGGATAAAGAAAAGTTGAATATTTTTTAAGTCCTTGACCTTTGACTCTGGACCTGTGTTCCCCTCCCAGGTTGAGAGACTGTGGGAGCAGCTGTGTCCTCTGCTCCGTACAGCTCTAAACAACATCACTGTAGAGACCTACGCTGACTGGGGCACCTGCATCGCCACTGCCTGTGTAAGCCTCGTGCCCTCCCGTCTCACTCAGCAGTCCATTTCTTTCAGGTTCTTTCTCAATCAGTAGTTCCTCCATTCCCAACTGCATCCTCTCTCCTTGCTTCCTTCTTAAAACGCAGTAGAGGAGAAGGCCTGAATGGGAAGGACCTTGAATCTTCTCTTCCAATGCATTTAAGGAGGCGAGGAGTGATAATGCATGGAATTGAGGAAAGACTGGCCCATCTGACATGTTTGTAATTTCCTGCATCCACATTGTTGATCTTTATGTTTTGTGTGGTACAGGAGAGCAGAGACCCCAGGAAGCTCCACTGGCTGTTTGAGATGCTGATGGAATCTCCAGTCAACGGGGAGGGGGGATCCTTTGTAGACGCCTGGTGAGGAAAAACCTTACCAACCTATGAACTGTCAGATCTCTGTACAGTCTTTCTCCTAGATTATGTTCCATGCACACGCAAAGGCCCCCAAATCAACATTCAAGCTCTCAATAAAAATCAAACTCTTTTAGGTGGGCAAAAGAGCTAGGCAGTGTAGTCCCCCCACATTTACAATGGTATGTAGGGGAAACACTGTATTTTCGTGTTAGCATATGTGTGTGTATTAACTCTCCTCTCTCCAGTCGTCTGTATGTGCTGCAGGGAGGCCTGGCTCAGCAGGAGTGGAGAGTCCCTGAGCTGCTCCACAGACTGCTACAGTACCTAGAGCCCAAACTCACACAGGTCTACAAGAACGTCCGCGAGCGCATCGGCAGGTAGGACCTCGCCTACATCCATTGACCGAACACTGATGCAGTTATTAAAAAGTATACTATCGGTATACATTTCAAATGGCGTATTTCCAAAAATACTTACCCCAGTGTTTTACCCAAAAGGCTCAGACTTTTGTTTCCACCTCCATGGCCTGGCCCCAGGGTCTCACTGAGCCATGCTCTTGCTTGGACTTGGAGCCAAGGCCCTGGCCACTGGTACTTTTCATCTGGCATTTACTTAACAATGGCTAACTGCAATTAAAGACTTTAAGTCCGGGAAAACTCCAGGGTTGGATGGCATACCAGTCGAGGTATACCAAACCTTTTTTGATATACTCAGAGGACCGTTATTAGCATGTTTAAACCACTCCTATGTAAATGGTAGATTATCATACACTCAAGAAGAAGGTCTGATTTCATTATTACTGAAACAGGATACAAGTGGAAAATATAAAGATCCAGTTCATTTAAAAAATTGGAGGCCCCTTACTCTTCAGTGTTGTGATGCAAATATTCTAGCAAAATGTATAGCGCATAGAATTAAAAAGGTATTGTCGGACATTATTCATTCTAATCAGACAGGTTTTTTACATGGACGATACATTGGAGATAATATAAGACAAGTACTGGAAACAGTAGAACACTATGAAAAATCTGGGAAACCAGGCCTGCATAGCAGACTTTGAAAAGGCATTTGATAAAGTACGACTGGGGTTCATATATAAATGCCTGGAGCGTTTTAATATAGGAGAATCTCTTATAAAATGGGTTAAAATCATGTATAGTAACCCTAGGTGTAAAATAGTAAATAATGGCTATTTCTCAGAAAGTTTTAAACTGTCAAGAGGAGTGAAACAATGTCGTCCACTTTCGGCATATCTATTTATTATGGCCATCGAAATGTTAGCTATTCAAATCAGATCCAGCAATAATATGAAGGGATTAGAAATCCAGGGCTTAAAAACAAAGGTGTCATTGTACGCTGATGATTCATGTTTTCTTTTAAATCCACAACTTGAATCCCTCCACAGCCTCAGAGGATCTAGATACATTTTCTAACCTCTGGATTACAACCAAATTATGATAAATGTACTATATTACGTATTGGATCACTAAAAAATACAGTTTTTACATTACCATGTAGTTTACCAATAAAATGGTCTGATGTGGATATACTCGGAATACATATCCCAAAGGAAATAAATGATCTCACTCCAATACATTTTAATAGAAAGTTAGCAAAAATAGATAAAGATCTTGCTACCATGGAAAGGTAAATACCAGTCAATTTGTGGAAAAACACCCTGATTAACTCTTTAGTATTATTCCAGTTTACCTATTTGCTTATGGTCTTGCCTACGCCTAGCGAACAGTTTTTTAAAAATCATATGAGAAAATATTCAATTTTATTTGGAACAGCAAGCCAGACAAAATTAAACGGGCCTATTTATATAATGCATATGAATTCGGAGGACAGAAATGATTAAACATTAAAGCAATAGACCTATCACTAAAAGCTTCAGTCATACAAAAGTTATACTTAAATCCGAACTGGTTCTCTAGCAAATTAGTAAGATTGTTTCACCCAATGTTCAAGAAGGGCCTTTTTCCCTTTATTAAGATTACAACCTCTCACTTTCAGTTATTTGAAAAGGAAATCATCTCCCAGATATCACTATTTCTAAAACAAGCCATAGAAAGTTGGTTGCAATTTCTATTTAATCCTCCAGAAACGACAGAACAAATAATGCAACAAATATTGTGGTTAAACTCAAATATACCAATTGATAGAAAAACATAATTTTTTGAATAAAAAAAAAAAAAAAGTTATAATCTTCATAAATGATGTCATAGGTAGAACTGGTGGAGTTGTCACACATGCAGCTAACAAAAACATATGGAAATGTCTGCTCTACCCAAAATTACAACCAAATAATTTCAGCATTAACGCAAAAATGGAAGAGGAAAGTGGAAGCGGGAAAAAGTAAGGAACTTGTCTGTCGGTCCTGCATTAAAGACCATAATTGTGATAAATAAAAAAGTATACCAGTTTCATTTAAGGACCAAAGGATTGACAGCCGTCCCATATAGATTGCAAAATAGTTGGGAAAAGATTTTTGATGTACCGATTCCATGGCATAGTATTTATGAACTGATACGCAAAACGACGCGGATTCAAAACTTAGAATCAATCCATTTAAATTATACAAAATTCTTGCTACCAATAGAATGTTATTTATATGGGGGATACAATCTTCCCAGCTCTGCAGATTTTGCTGTGAAGAGACAGAATCATTAGATCATTTGTTTTGGTACTGTCGATTTGTAGCTTGTTTTTGGACACAGGTCCAGGAATGGCTAAAGGATTGCAATATTTACCTGGAGCTAACCCTGCAGATAGCACTACTGGGTGATCTGAAAAGTCATAGTCAATCGATCAATAATATAATAATACTTTTAACAAAAATGTTTAATTTCAATTTTCAATCTGTAGAAACAATGAGAATAGAAGGGTTCAGAACTTTTGTAAAACATCACAGAACAGTTGAAAAATATATGGCAAATAGAAATCCGGTATGGATGGTGTTAAGAGATAGATGGGAGGTGTTGAATGGAGTTGAAGGATGGGACTAATAACTAACAACAACTAATAACAACAAGATAACTAATGTAAAGCATACTGTGTCCATAAGTATATACAGTTGGAGTCATTAAAACTCATTTTTCAACCACTCCACAAATTTCTTGTTAACAAACTATAGTTTTGGCAAGTCGGTTAGGACATCTACTTTGTGCATGACACAAGTCATTTTTCCAACAATTGTTTACAGACAGATTATTTCACTTATTCACTGTATCACAATTCCAGTGGGTCAGAAGTTTACATACACTAGGTTGACTGTGCCTTTAAACAGCTTGGAAAATTCCAGAAAATGATGTCATTGCTTTAGAAGCTTCTGATAGGCTAATTTACATCATTTGAGTCAATTGGAGGTGTACCTGTGGATGTATTTCAAGGCCTACCTTCAAACTCAGTGCCTCTTTGCTTGACATCATGGGAAAATCAAAAGAAATCAGCCAAGACCTCAGAAATAAATCTGGTTCATCCTTGGGAGCAATTTCCAAATGCCTGAAGGTACCACGTTCATCTGTACAAACAATAGTACACAAGTATAAACACCATGGGACCACGCAGCCGTCATACCGCTCAGGAAGGAGACGCGTTCTGTCTCCTAGAGATGAACGTACTTTGGTGCGAAAAGTGCAAATCAATCCCAGAACAACAGCAAAGGACCTTGTGAAGATGCTGGAGGAAACGGGTACAAAAGTATCTATATCCACAGGAAAATGAGTCCTATATCAACATAACCTGAAAGGCCGCTCAGCAAGGAAGATGCCACTGCTCCAAAACCGCCATAAAAAAGCCAGACTACGGTTTGCAACTGCACATGGGGACAAAGATCGTACTTTTTGGAGAAATGTCCTCTGGTCTGATGAAATAGAACTGTTTGACCATAATGACCATCGTTATGTTTGGTGGAAAAAGGGGATAGCTTGCAAGCCGAAGAACACCATCCCAACCGTGAAGCACGGGGTGGCAGCATCATGCTGTGTGGGTGCTTTGCTGCAGGAGGGACTGGTGCACTTCACAAAATAGATGGCATCATGAGGAAGGAAAATTATGTGGATATATTGAAGCAACATCTCAAGACATCAGTCAGGAAGTTAAAGCTTGGTCGCAAATGGGTCTTCCAAATGGACAATGACCCCAAGCATACATATATTTGCGAGAAAAAAACATATGGGTGATTGGAAGTGATGCAGACAATTACATTGATGTAAGTTACAATCTATCTGCAATATTAAAGCTGATCTACCCCCTAAAAAAAAAAAAAAAGAAGGCTAACTGTGAACATGGGTTAACACCTTCCGTGGTTAACACCTTCTCACATCGAACTTTCTTGATGATGCAGAGGTTGTTGATTCTGCTCTTCATAAGTCCTGTGTCAACCCTGTAGCTATGGAAACACAGTTCCAAAAAAATAACACTAAAGCCCACATTAACATAATCACTGGTGGTGTAGTGGAAACCCCCCAAAAGATGATGGTAAGGGACTACCGCTTCCCACTGTTTTTTTCTTCTTCTTGGTATCCACTGATGTTTACACACACCCACACACCGTCATGCTCTCTTATCAATCTCTCTCCTCTCTTTCTCTCTCTCCTCCCTCTTCCCCAGCGTCCTCACCTACATCTTCATGATTGACGTGAACCTGCCGTACACCCAGCCTACAGCCTCACCTCGCATCAAGGAATTCACAGAGCGTGTACTGATGCGCCTCAAACCCCTGACGGAGGGGGACGAGGAGATCCAGAACCACGTGGTAGAGGAGAACGAGGTGGGGGAGCAGGATGAGAGGACACAGGCCATCAAACTACTGAAGACAGGTACGATCCCTAACCCTAACACAGGCCATCAAACTACTGAAGACAGGTACAACCCCTAACCCTAACACAGGCCATCAAACTACTGAAGACAGGTACGACCCCTAACCCTAACACAGGCCATCAAACTACTGAAGACAGGTACGAACCCTAACCCTAACACAGGCCATCAAACTACTGAAGACCGGTACAACCCCTAACCCTAACACAGGCCATCAAACTACTGAAGACCGGTACGACCCCTAACCCTAACACAGGCCATCAAACTACTGAAGACAGATACGAACCCTAACCCGAACACAGGCCATCAAACTACTGAAGACAGGTACGAACCCTGACCCTAACACAGGCCATCAAACTACTGAAGACCGGTACGACCCCTAACCCTAACACAGGCCATCAAACTACTGAAGACAGATACGAACCCTAACCCGAACACAGGCCATCAAACTACTGAAGACCGGTAAGAGATCAGAGGATAGGGAGAGCGAGAGCATATTGATAGAGATGATGATAAACTCGGGTGTAAAACCAAAGAAAACAGTCTCCTCACACTAAGATTAATGCACATTTCAGTCATTTTAATGTGTCAACCTTTCAGTTACAATGACCTTCGTCAGAGCATACAGTGTAATAAAGGTTTTCTATTTGTTTCCAGTACTCAAGTGGCTGATGGCCAGTGCTGGACGCTCTTTCTCCACGGCTGTTCCAGAGCAGCTCCAGTTGCTGCCACTGCTGTTCAAGGTGGGTGGGTCAAGGAAGGAAGAAACCTGAAGAGGAACCAGACTCTGAGGGAGAGGCCTATCCCTAACCCCATTTCTCTCTCTTCTCTATTCCTCTTGTAGATCGCTCCGGTGGAGAATGATGACAGTTATGATGAGCTGAAGAGGGATGCCAAGACCTGTCTGTCTCTGATGTCCCAGGGACTGCTCTACACAGAGCAGATACCACTGGTCCTACTGGCCCTGCAGGAGGTAGGGACACACACACACACACACCAAGGACTCCTCGACACAGAGGAGGGACACACATGTTCTGCAGGTGGTAGGTCACCACACACACACGTGCACGCACTGCGGGAGGTGAGTCACCGGGCCACCCGCCTTTCATTTCTGACACACACACACACACACACACACACACACACACAAATCTCAGGCCAGACTCATCTTCAACCATTTTCCCCATTCACTGCAAAGTCCAAATAAAAAAATTGTTCAAAAACAGGTCAAAGGTTTTTAGAAATGTTTGCAAATGTATTTAAAAAAAAAAACGGAAATACCTTATTTACATAAGTATTCAGACCCTTTGCAATGAGACTTTAAATTGAGCTCAGGTGCATCCTGTTTCCATTGATCATCCTTGAGATGTTTCTACAACTTGATTGTAGTCCACCTGTGGTAAATTAAATTGATTGGACATGATTTGGAAAGGCACACACCTGTCTATATAAGGTCCCACAGTTGACAGTACATGTCAGAGCAAAAACCAAGCCATGATGTCGAAGGAATTGTCCGTAGAGCTCCGAGACAGGATTGTGTCGAAGCACAGATCTGCAGCATTGAAGGTCCCCAAGAACACAGTCGCCTCCATTCTTCACTTTTAAGAAGGCACACCTGTTAATTGAAATGCATTCCAGGTGACTACCTCATGAAGCTGGTTGAGAGAATGCCAAGAGTGTGCAAAGCTGTCATTAAGGCAAAGGGTGGCTATCTGAAGAATCTCAAATATAAAATATATTTTCATTTGTTTAACACTTTTATGGGGTTACTTCATAATTCCATATGTGTTATTTCATAGTTTTGATGTCTTCACTATTATTCTACAATGTAGAAAATAGTATAAATAAAGAAAAACCCTTGAATGAGTGTGTGTGTGTAGATATATATATATATATATATATATATAGATAGATAGATCTATCAATTAAAACACTAGGCCTATAGGCTATGCCTATGCTGCGTTGCATGCCTCTTGAGTTAATCTGAGCTGAAAAAACATTGTAGGCTATTCCATTAAATCAACTAGAGCCTATACGCACATTGTAATCGAAGTCCAAATCTTAATTGGTGCATTTGAAAATCCTTTTGTGAGGCGCAGCCGGGAACAAGTTCTGTACGATGGAGAGTGGTGGGGTCGATAAACCAGAATTGGAGGATCCTCCATCATTGTTTAAATCTCCAGTTTGGGAACATTTTTGCTTTACAATAGAAGCAAAACTGTATTCAACTTTGTAGGATATCAACAAAATGTATTGAATTTATTAGAACATTTAATTCATTTGCCCAAAATGTTAAGACACGTGTAAGTGATTCATATTTTCCTTCCACTTTCTGAAGAGGCAGCGGCGTGGGAATGCCCCCGTCTGTGTGTGCATCTGCTACTATGTAGCCGTTAACGATTATGCTAGTGACAACGGTCTTCTAGTAGATGGAAAGGCTTTCCCCAAAATCTTCTACAAAGTAGTCTATGCATACCTGGCAGAATAATATAATGATTATTTGCATCAATTCAGTCGTGATTTGTTCAGCAAACTCTGCAATCACGTGTGCTACAGAAACACTGCTAACCAAGCAAGGCTCTTGCTGGTGCGCACCTAAATTAAAGGGTATCTACACCCAAAAATGATTTTATTTTTTCCCTTAACTCAAAAATGGTCTGATGTGGTTTAAGCATTGTTGTGGACTTAGAACCTCCAATTGTGTTGTTTTTCTATTAAACAAGTTTGATTTTGAGACTGAAAATCTGAAAAACGGAAAAATCAGAAACCTGGAAGAACTTAATGAGAACTGAATTTGGGGATAAATAAAACGGATGTTATAGGGCCCTACATTGTATGGCTCATCTATTCCTGAGTTAGTTTAGCATATTTTGCCAAAAGAAAAATTTACTACAGTAACCTTTGGCATTTCATTTTCCTGCTGTACCGAAACCAAACTGTGACCCCAAAACCTCAATGCGTACCAAACCGTGGGTTTGGTGAACCATTAAACCCCTAGTTGTTGTGTTGTAATTAACATTCTATGTTATATTATTTTACAGATAGCGGGCAGCAGTTCGTGGCATGCTCGCTACACGGTGCTGACGTACCTACAGATCATGGTCTTCTACAACCTGTTCACCTTTATGAGCGACCAGGGAGCCGTCAACGACGTCAGAGCACTGGTCATACGCCTGCTGGAGGACGAGCAGCTAGAGGTAACACACACACACACACACACACACACACACACAGGAAATGAATGTAGTAAAGGAGTTGAACAGGCATGAGTGGATGATCATTATGCATAACAAAGACATGGAACAAAGACATGGATATGTAGAGACTGATTAATGCCAGAAGATGTCATGGCTGAAAGAGCGGGGACAGAGCAGTGTGGGGAGGTAGGCCTATTTGTTACAGATCACATTGTGTAATTGCTGAGCAATCTGTCACAGAAAGTTTGTGTGTGTGTGTTTGCTCACAGGCCCTTTGCTCCCTGTCTTACAGCTCTCTGTATGTAGGGATTAGGCACTCTTCCTCCCTCCATCTTCCTCCTCTTTCTCCCCCTCCGGTCCCTCTCTCACTTGTTGCTATGGAAACCACAGGCTGCAGGAGTATTCTGTTGCTATGGGGAGGGGATTAAGGGGGAGAGGGGGTTGGATAGATGTATGTAGCCATTTCTCTGTCTTTCTATCCAGACAAAATGGCTCAGTTCAACTGTCCTCTAGGGAGGGCTGTGACGATTATGGAATTCTAGGTAATGATTAATTGTCATGCAAATGGTCATGGTTATTGTCGTAATTGTGTATTTTTTTATGTTATTTTTTGAGCTTGTAATGCATCATAATGCATCTTTGAAAATGAACCACGCCTTACCTACCGAATACAACACAGCTTTGGTGACACCCCTGTCTAAAAAAACAAAATGGTTTTGCCGACTTGGAACTTTTGAAAGTGAACCTTCTCCTCATGACCGTGCCATTCTGCTCGTAAAATGATAACCAACTTCACACACTTAATGTAAAAATGAAAAACCGCTATTGGGTAAACTATATCTACTTAAAGTTGAATCCAGCCTTCTCCTAAAATGAATGTATTAAGACGATTATGACAACAATAAAATGTTATTGTCCATAATTATACCAGCCTTACTCTTGAGCCTAATATATTGACATTCCTTGGCTGCTTGACACCTCTCGTTGCTAGGCGACATCAATTGGTTCACTCAATCAGTGACAGGATTGGGGTTAATACTGTTGTGTAAACGTCGGACCGTATGTGTGTGTGTGTGTGTGTGTGTGTCAGGGCTCAGTAATCACTGTTGCGTTTGCAGTCTCAATCTCAACCATGGACCGACCGTGTGTGTCTGTTTAATAACATACACATACTGATCAGGAACTAACATGGATACTATTTCTTCATAATTATTTTCTAAAGAGAAGTCCAGCAACACAAAAGGCCTGATGCTGGTTGCAGCTGTAGATTCCTCTTCCCTCCTCCTCCCCAGCCCACCGTACAGTACACAGCCTAGCTACAGAACAGTCCTGAGCCTTTGTGCGCTCAAGGGTGAGACTGAATCACTAAATGAACTCCAGTCTCCCTGTTCTCTCTCTTCTCTCTCTGGCTCAATCTCAATGAGCCTTTCTGTGATTCCTCGCTTCCCATCACCTTGCCAACAGTGTTGTAGGAGAAGGTCCAAGGTCCCTCCCCCTAAGACTTTCTCCAATGCATTTTGAGAAGGAGGCGAGGAGGAGAATTTCGATAGAGCTTCTGAGATGAGCCGAGGTAGTCAGTACAGACTGGGCCAGCCAGCTCCATATATGGCCACACACACTGTTGCATTGCATAAATAATTAACCCTTTCCCCCTCTCCTTCTCTACCTCCGTTCTCCCTCTGTCCCCCAGGTGAGGGAGATGGCTGCCACCACTCTGAGCGGTTTCCTCCAGTGTAACTTCCTGTCCATAGAGGGCCCCATGCAGAATCACTTCGAGGCCCTCTGCAAGACCCGCCTGCCCAAGAAGAGGAAGAGGGAGTTGGGCTCTGTGGTGGACACCATCCCCTCCGGAGGTAGCTTCTAACACAACTGTCCAATGCCTTACTTAGAACACATACTCTTCCTGATAGTGCTACAGGCATACTGGCTCTGTTCCAATATCCACACTAGAATGGCCACTGCATAGTTTCATTCTAAGTGCTATGCTAGTGTGGATATTGGAACAACCACTGTCTACATCAGCGTTTCCCAAACTCGGTCCTCGGAACCCCAAGGGGAACGCGTTTTGGTTTTTGCCCTAACACTGATTCTTATGATCAAAGCTTGATGATTAGTTGATTATTTGAATCAGCTGTGTAGTGCTAGCGCAAAAGCCAAAACGTGTACCCCTTGGGGTCCCGAGGACCGAGTTTGGGAAACCCGGGTCTACATGCAACGGTCCATTGCCTTACTTGGAACACAGTTGCCATGATTGTGTTAGATGGTCTTCTAGAATGTAGTTTCCTTGACCTTACTAAACATGTTATACCTCAGCTTTTCAATGCTCCTTTTCAGTCTGTTCCTCCCTATGTGTGTGTAGATCTGGTGCGGCGTCATGCTGGAGTGTTAGGTCTGAGTGCCTGTATCCTGTCCAGCCCCTACGATGTACCCACCTGGATGCCCCAGCTACTGATGAACCTCAGTGCCCACCTCAACGACACACAGCCCATTGAGGTGAACAGGACTAACACACACACACACACACACACACACACACTGAGGAAGAAGCAAGCAACACACACGCACTCTGCTCTCACGCACACACACACACACCTCAACGACACACAGCCTATTGAGGTGAGGGGGACCACACACACTTCTCTTTCTCTCTCGCTCTCTCGTCGATCCCTGTCATCTTGTCCCTGAATGCGTCTTCTTGTGTCTCCTCCTGCAGATGACGGTGAAGAAGACCCTGTCTAACTTCAGGCGGACTCACCATGACAACTGGCAGGAGCATAAACAGCAGTTTACTGACGACCAGCTGCTGGTTCTGACCGACTTGCTGGTCTCTCCCTGCTATTATGCCTAGATACCTGGTACGTACACACACCTGCTGGTGTCTCCCTGCTACTAAGCCTAGATAACTGGTACACACACACAATTCAAACGTATGCTTGGGTGGAAAAATCCCAACACTAATTACAGTACATTATAAACAATACAAGGCACCAACCATTAATCCCACTATCCATTCTGTCTCTCTTGATGGCCAAGCATTAATCCCACTATCCATTCTGTCTCTCTTGATGGCCAAGCATTAATCCCACTATCCATTCTGTCTCTCTTGATGGCCAAGCATTAATCCCACTATCCATTCTGTCTCTCTTGATGGCCAAGCATTAATCCCACTATCCATTCTGTCTCTTTAGGGCCCTGGTGCAACTTTGAGGAGATTTTTATGTTTCCTTGATGCCCTCTTTGAGCCACTCGACAATTCCTCACTCTGGGAAGGCCTCAGACTGAACAGAACAGGGCCCGTATTCACAAAGCGTTTGAGTAGGATTGCTAATCTAGAATCAGTTTTGCCTTTCAGATAGTTTTGAATACCATTATATGGACAGGGCGGCCTGGTTCTCGATCAGCACCGCTACTCTGAGACGCCCATAACAGAACACACCAGCCTGCACGAGGGCAGAGGGAAGACTGAGGCCTCACATCCAGGCCCCTGCCCTCTGGCCAGACCAACGGACAACACCTGGGTCCTATTCATCAGGCATCAAACGGAAGAAAACAGAATTAAAAACAGGGAGGAACTACCTGGGACTTGTCCAATAATAACCGCTTGTTTTTTGCGGGGTTTTCCTTTAAAAAAAATGTTTCTAAATGTTTTTCTATGTTGTGCCCTAACAAAAATGACCCTGTACCCTGAGGACCTTAAAAAGGGGGTTGGGGGGAACACAAATGCGTAATGGATGAATGGATGGAATAAAAGAGTTGTGTATTTAGCGCTCATTTACATTTCTACTATACTTAATATTTAAGGATAAACCATAGCAGGGATGATTGGCCTGCGGTTTGTAATACTACTGTACAGTTTATTTCTTTTGTTATTTTTATTTTCTTTATTTGCATGCTTGTGTTTATGTGGAATGCTTGATGATACCCGCAGGTTTCCCCCTACCTCTGGTCCACGGTGTAGTGTGCGTTCTTCCACTAATGCACCACCACTTGTGGAGGAGTGCACGCTACGCCCTGGACCAGAGCTAGTTTCCCTCCCCATACTATTGCTCTCAGCTCAAAATCCCATCAATGTTATCAACTCTGAGCCAACTAACTATTATTCCAGTAGAGGGTAGAAACCGTACTGTCCCAGTTCTCCTATAGTGAAGTGTTCTTAGCCACAGTCTGTATGTGTTCAGATTAGATTGGGGATGTATCCCAAATGGTACCCTATTGGTTTTGGTGCACTACTTTTGACCAGGGCCCATAGGGCTCTGTTCAAAAGTAGTGCACTGTATAGGGAATAGGGTGCCATTTGGGACTTAGTTTAGATTTGAACCTGCCACACACATTTACGTACATGACGTTTGTGTACATTGTTTAATCTATATATGATATGTGCATATTTTATTATGTGTATATAGCATATGTATATAACATAAATGCACAAACATGTATTTATTTATTTATTGGTTTGAAGTGCTGATGTTTTTATTATTCTTAGAGAGAGTTGCTGGTAATGAAAGATTTTGGTTTGTGATGAACTAGGTTGTTCAGCTTTTTAGTGACCGAGCTTTTGATTTCATCCTGCTCTTTCATGGGCAATGCTATATATGCAGTAGATGAAGTTTGTGTGTGTGTGTTCATTCCCCAAGGCTGTATGTGTGTGCTGTGTTCATTCCCCAAGGCTGTATGTGTGTGCTGTGTCGAGCTGATGAACGCAGTTTGATCATCATGGCATGCGTCTAAACGCCTCTCAAAACCCCAAGGGACTGTTTTCCCGGACACAGATAATTGGAGGGTCTCCATTGAAGCAAGGCTTTTCAAGGACAAAAAAAAGCCAAAGTCCAGGTCTAGGCTAAATCTGTGTCCGTGAAACCGGCCCAAGGAATAACCAAACCTCCTGTCCACCACCTTAGCATCGCACCCCTTCCTCTTCTGTACTCTACTCCGCAATACAATATTATTCTCCATTCTTTTTTAAAAACCCTAGTGAGAGAGAGATTTATTTTTGGTTCAATATTTTGTTTTTTCATGAAGACTTGAAAAGCTAGTCTCATTGAAGCATCGGTTCAGTTTAGTACCTCACTCCTGTATAGTGTAGTGCCAAAACTGCAGTGATTTTTTTTTTTTAGATGTACTGTTTGCTTATATTTAATGAAGAAAATAAAAGAAATAAATGGGTTGCTTGTAACACATTTCTAGTGTGTGTCTGTGCCAGTTGGTTTTGAGATGACTCATATTGAAGTTAGTCACTGCTGGGGCCATATGCATCCTCCTGAATAGGGCAGCCATTGACGCTAGAAAATATGGTGCAGTGCCTATACATGCATATCAAGTAGACACGTCTTGGATGTGCAGTGCAATTTAAGGTTGCACTTTGACTGGCTTAACTGTACCATGTTGAGAGGGTCCCTTTATCTTACACCAAGGTCTAGGAGTTGGGTCTCAATGTACAGGTGGTAGCATATATAGCAAAGTCACTGTAACCTACAGAGAGAGGGGATTCAAGAATGAGTCAGACCCCACTGTTCCCAAGGTATTTCTAGACTAAATATTGTGGCTTATTCTCCCTTGAGAATGGATTTGTTGTTCTTTTGATTTCGTTAGGGACAGTTGGACATTTATGGGGGGTGTCCAATATAGGGGAGGGTTGTTTGTTTTTATTGGGCACAGGGGAGGGTAGTGCATTTTTCCCTGGTTTACATTCACTATTTTGCATGTTTTCCTATATACAATTTCTTTCATCGTAGCCAAATTTCCTCATTTGCTTGAATGCACCTCTATTTCAAGGTGTTTTGGTACTTCCCTTATGCACTACGCTTTTCCACGCGCTAACTTTTACTATACCACAGGTCAATATACAGTGAGGGAAAAACGTATTTGATCCCCTGCTGATTTTGTACGTTTGCCCACTAACAAAGAAATGATCAGTCTATAATTTTTATGGTAGGTTTATTTGAACAGTGAGAGACAGAATAACAACCAAAAAATCCTGAAAAACGCATGTAAAAAATGTTATAAATTGATTTGCATTTTAATGAGGGAAATAAGTATTTGACCCCCTCTCAATAAGAAAGATTTCTGGCTCCCAGGTGTCTTTTATACAGGTAACGAGCTGAGATTAGGAGCACACTCTTAAAGGGAGTGCTCCTAATCTCAGTTTGTTACCTGTATAAAAGATACATGTCCACAGAAGCAATCAATCAATCAGATTCCAAACTCTCCACCATGGCCAAGACCAAAGAACTCTCCAAGGATGTCAGGGACAAGATTGTAGACCTACACAAGGCTGGAATGGGCTACAAGACCATCGCCAAGCAGCTTGGTGAGAAGGTGACAACAGTTGGTGCGATTATTCGCTAATGGAAGAAACACAAAAGACCTGTCAATCTCCCTCGGCCTGGGGCTCCATGCAAGATCTCACCTCGTGGAGTTGCAATGATCATGAGAACGGTGAGGAATCAGCCCAGAACTACACGGGAGGATCTTGTCAATGATCTCAAGGCAGCTGGGACCATAGTCACCAAGAAAATAATTGGTAACACACTACGCCGTGAAGGACTGAAATCCTGCAGCGCTCGCAAGATCCCCCTGCTCAAGAAAGCACATATACAGGCCCGTCTGAAGTTTGCCAATGAACATCTGAATGATTCAGAGGAGAACTGGGTGAAAGTGTTGTGGTCAGATGAGACCAAAATCGAGCTCTTTGGCATCAACTCAACTCGCCGTGTTTGGAGGAGGAGGAATGCTGCCTATGACCCCAAGAACACCATCCCCACCGTCAAACATGGAGGTGGAAACATTATGCTTTGGGGGTGTTTTTCTGCTAAGGGGACAGGACAACTTCACCGCATCAAAGGGACGATGGACGGGGCCATGTACCGTCAAATCTTGGGTGAGAACCTCCTTCCCTCAGCCAGGGCATTGAAAATGGGTCGTGGGTATTGACAATGACCCAAAACACACGGCCAAGGCAACAAAGGAGTGGCTCAAGAAGAAGCCCATTAAGGTCCTGGAGTGGCCTAGCCAGTCTCCAGACCTTAATCCCATAGAAAATCTGTGGAGGGAGCTGAAGGTTTGAGTTGCCAAACGTCAGCCTCGAAACCTTAATGACTTGGAGAAGATCTGCAAAGAGGAGTGGAACAAAATCCCTCCTGAGATGTGTGCAAACCTGGTGGCCAACTACAAGAAACGTCTGACCTCTGTGATTGCCAACAAGGGTTTTGCCACCATGTACTAAGTCATGTTTTGCAGAGGGGTCAAATACTTATTTCCCTAATTAAAATGCAAATCAATTGATAACATTTTTGACATGCGTTTTTCTGGATTTTTTTGTTGCTATTCTGTCTCTCACTGTTCAAATAAACCTACCATTAAAATTATAGACTGATCATGTCTTTGTCAGCGGGCAAACGTACAACATCAGCAGGGGATCAAATACTTTTTTCTCTCACTGTACAGTTGAAGTCGGAAGTTTACATACGCTTAGGTTGGAGTCATTAAAACTCATTTTTTATCCACTCCACAAATTTCTTGTTAAAACAACTATAGTTTTGGCAAGTCGGTTAGGACATCTACTTTGTGCATGACACAAGTAATTTTTCCAACAATTGTTTACAGACAGATTATTTCACTTATAATTCACTATCACAATTCCAGTGGGTCAGAAGTTTACATACACTAAGTTGACTGTGCCTTTAATCAGCTTGGAAAATTCCAGAAAATGATGTCATGGCTTTAGAAGCTTCTGATAGGCTAATTGACATCATTTGAGTCAATTGGAGGTGTACTTGTGGATGTATTTCAAGGCCTACCTTCAAACTCAGTGACTCTTTGCTTGACATCATGGGAAAATCAAAAGAAATCAGCCAAGACCACAGAAAAACAATTGTAAACCTCAACAAGTCTGGTTCATCCTTGGGAGCAATTTCCAAACGCCTGAAGGTACCACGTTCATCTGTACAAACAATAGTACACAAGTTTAAACACCATGGGACCACGCAGCCGTCATACCGCTCAGGAAGGAGACTTGTTCTGTCTCCAAGAGATGAACGTACTTTGGTGCAATAAGTGCAAATCAATCCCAGAACAACAGCAAAGCAACTTGTGAAGATGCTGGAGGAAACCGGTACAAAAGTATCTATATCCACAGTAAAACTACAGTGAGGGGAAAAAGTATTTGATCCCCTGCTGATTTTGTAAATAGAACTGTTTGGACATAATGACCATCGTTATGTTTGGAGGAAAAGGGGGGTCGCTTGCAAGCCGAAGAACACCTTCCCAACCATGAAGCACGGGGGTGGCAGCATCATGCTGTGGGGGTGCTTTGCTGCAGGAGGGACTGGTGCTCTTCACAAAATAGATGGCATCATGAGGAAGGAAAATTATGTGGATATATTGACGCAACATCTCAAGACATCAGTCAGGAAGTTAAAGCTTGGTCGCAAATGGGTCTTCCAAATGGACAATGACCCCAAGCATACTTCCAAAGTTGTGGCAAAATGGCTTAAGGACAACAAAGTCAAGGTATTGGAGTGGCCATCACAAAGCCCTGACTTCAACTGAAAAAGTGTGTGCGAGCAAGGAGGCCTACAAACCTGACTCAGTTACACCAGCTCTGTCAGGAGGAATGGGCCAAAATTCACCCAACTTATTGTGGGAAGCTTGTGGAAGGCTACCCGAAACGTTTGACCCAAGTTAAACAATTTAAAGGCAATGCTACCAAATACTAATTGAGTGTATGTAAACTTCTGACCCACTGGGAATGTGATGAAAGAAATAAAAGCTGAAATAAATAATTATCTCTACTATTATTCTGACATTTCACATTCTTAAAATAAAGTGGTGATCCTAACTGACCTAAGACAGGGAATTTTTACTAGGATTAAATGTCAGGAATTGTGAAAAACTGAGTTTAAATGTATTTGGCTAGGTATGTTATAGGGGTGTAACGATTCGTTTTAACAACGATTCGATTTGTATCACGATTCGTGGTTGTCGATACGATTCAAGGACGATATTGGTTCATTTAGAACGATACGATCCGAAACGATTCAGTGACTTGAAATCGATTCAGTAACCTTTTAGCCAAAAATTCAACCAGTGTGACTGAAATAAATACCTGGATACTGGACAGTGCAGGTGAAGTTTCCTAGATTCCTGTTTCTTGTAAGGACCGCAATGGTGGCTTGATAATTTCTCGCTCGTCGGCTTCTCCTCTGTCGTCCGCCATGCTATGTTTTGTTGTCTTTGCGCCTTTGCGCTGCTGCTGGCGCGGGGCGATGACGTCACGGATAGGCAGACTGAATCGAGTAATGTTTAAAGCCTTTATCATTAAAAGTGCTAAGAAAAAACATCCATATAAAGTCTGACGTGCTTAAATCCAATGGGTTATTTCCTAGTATCGATACAATCGATTTATTACATTTTAAAACGATGTTAGATTGATATATGTTGTCCAAAAGGCCAACTCGCCGAGCACAGATCGATGTAGTTGGATCATAGGAATATAAATCGATACATCGATGTAGTAGATGGATCGTTACACCCCTAGTATGTTAACTTCCGACTTCAACTGTAGTCTGTCTATCCTGCCCTCTATCCACCATTCATAGTGACATTAGTGGTAGATGGATTGTTTGTACAGATCTGCAATAGGCTAACTAGCAATCATACCACACATAAAAACATTCAAAGCTGCATACGTTTTCAAAATGAATCCACAAGAACAAATAGAAATAGCTGATAGGCAGCGGAGATGCCAGGCTCATCATTGCGCATGAAGGAACAGTGAAGAAATGACGCGCAGCTCAAAAAGCTCCCCTATTGATCTTGTTTAGGGACATTACAATTATCCTACCTAGACTAGAATAATTATATTGTTTTTAAGTGAGTACAAAATTATACTCTAGGCTGCAGTGAAAATATCAATTGAATAACGGCGCATGATTTGAATTTTTCACTCCATTTGAATCAGTTGTGGGTCTACTCGACAGTTCATAAGGTCTAGAAAGGCACAGTAGCAGGCCAGTCTGGCTGTATTTTACTTCTAGAACTGAGCTGCACTGTCTGTTGCAGATCATACTCCCAAGTCGTCCTATAATAATGTAGCCACATATGTTCCTGGCAGGCCCAGTTATTCAGGAAAGCTTAACGCGCGCTCTGCCTCCTCTCCAATCTGAGCGGCTATTCCTCGCGCACCTAGAACCTAATGCTTCAATATACAGTGAGGGAAAAAAGTATTTGATCCCCTGCTGATTTTGTACGTTTGCCCACTGACAAAGAAATGATCAGTCTATAATTTTAATGGAAGGTTTATTTGAACAGTGAGAGACAGAATAACAACAAAAAAATCCAGAAAAACGCATTGCAAAAATGTTATAAATTGATTCGCATTTTAATGAGGGAAATAAGTATTTGACCCCCTCTCAATCAGAAAGATTTCTGGCTCCCAGGTGTCTTTTATACAGGTAACGAGCTGAGATTAGGAGCACATTCTTAAAGGAGTGCTCCTAATCACACTACGCCGTGAAGGACTGAAATCCTGCAGCACCCGCAAGGTCCCCCTGCTCAAGAAAGCACATATACAGGGCCATCTGAAGTTTGCCAATGAACTTCTGAATGATTCAGAGGAGAACTGGGTGAAAGTGTTGTGGTCAGATGAGACCAAAATCAAGCTCTTTGGCATCAACTCAACTCGCCGTGTTTGGAGGAGGAGGAATGCTGCCTATGACCCCACGAACACCATCCCCACTGTCAAACATGGAGGTGGAAACATTATGCTTTGGGGGTGTTTTTCTGCTAAGGGGACAGGACAACTTCACCGCATCAAAGGGACGATGGACGGGGCCATGTACCGTCAAATCTTGGGTGAGAACCTTCCCTCAGCCAGGGCATTGAAAATGGGTCGTGGATGGGTATTCCAGCATGACAATGACCCAAAACACACGGCCAAGGCAACAAAGGAGTGGCTCAAGAAGCAGCACATTAAGGTCCTGGAGTGGCCTAGCCAGTCTCCAGACCTTAATCCCATACAAAATCTGTGGAGGGAGCTGAAGGTTCGAGTTGCCAAACGTCAGGCTCAAAACCTTAATGACTTGGAGAAGATCTGTAAAGAGGAGTGGAACAAAATCCCTCCTGAGATGTGTGCAAACCTGGTGGCCAACTACAAGAAACGTCTGACCTCTGTGATTGCCAACAAGGGTTTTGCCACCAAGTACTAAGTCATGTTTTGCAGAGGGGTCAAATACTTATTTCCCTCATTAAAATGCAAATCAATTGATAACATTTTTGACATGCGTTTTTCTGGATTTTTTTGTTGTTATTCTGTCTCTCACTGTTCAAATAAACCTACCATTAAAATTATAGACTGATCATGTCTTTGTCAGTGGGCAAACGTACAAAATCAGCAGGGGATCAAATACTTTTTTCCCTCACTGTAGCTTTAATATTAGTCATTTAACTTTTTATGTGTATTAAGTTTTATATGTGGCATAAACACAACCAGTCACAATGTTTTAATCTGATTAGGCTACTTCAAAAGTCTCCTGTAGGCATTCGCATGTGTGTCCAAAATATAATTCCAGCACCCTCAAAATGGCTTGACATTAACCAGGTTTCCATCCAAACGTTTTATGCAAGTGAAGTATGTTGGAGAAAATGTTTCACATCATGCAGTTTATTAGGCTAGATTAAATAAATTATGATGAACTTCACAGAGTGGTGAAAGTGCACGGTGATGAGCTTGATGCTCCTTTCAATAAATATTGAGGGTCTGATTCTGGTGACATGATGAGCGATGCTTGGATGCCGTTTGTGTTTGCTAGAGCGCATGTGCCAATACCAGAGTGGGCACATTCCCTATACCTAATCATCATTTTTAGTGACAGAACAATCAGTAGGCCTAGATTTGAAAATGCAATTGAAACCATTTAACATTTATTTTTTATTTGGGAATTTAACTGCAAAGTTATTTTGATGTGCAGTATATACTTAAGCACAGACTTTTATCCTCAACAAGTCAATTTGATGGAAACACTATGCAGATTTTTGAATATTTGCATGAAAATTTGTCACCAGTTGGATGGAAACCTAGCTATAGACACCCTAAAGAATGGCAAGTGGGCTTGTCCAGTGTTACTTTGATTATGCCATGTTATGGTTCACCAGCAGCCCCAAACATCTAAAGAGTAAGGCAAAACAAGCTTGTAACAATTGTAAAACTCCCCGTTCATACTCATCTGGAGGTCGAACATTTTAAGCAGCTAGGCTGGCTATCTGTGGAAAACAAACAGTAGTATTAATTCAACTTGGTCTGGTCCACAGAATTATCACGGACTCAGCCTCCAAACATAAGAGTCTATCTGGTAAGAACACATTTTTATATACCGGCGCTATTGAGTGGAAAAACGACCACAGCATCTCTAAGTCATACCAACCATAACAACTTTTTAAAAGAATGTCAAAGCTGGCTAATGTGTGAACAGTATAACCTGTTTTTGTCTGTATCTCTGTAATGTGTCTGTATCTATGTAATTGTATATGTATTTATGTAAAAAGTAGGGACAACAATGGATAAGTTCCTGACTTTATTGTACAATCCCAGTCACTTAAAACAATATTTGTACTGTGTGTATATGTCTTCTTTTTTTAAACTGACAAATAAAATCTATCAATCAATCAATCGCAAACTGTGCAGCAGCCATTTGATGAATAGAAAGAAACATCTGTTACAAAACACCAAAAAGTTTAATGACGTGGAGATTGTCAAGCCAAGCCTTCGATACTGGGTAAGCCTACAAGGTAGGGAGGGATGCACTTTCTGTTTGTCCAGATTGACATAGTCTATTTATTGTGGTGTTGAAAGCGCAAACCATGATATTGAAGCGCCCGAAGTTGGTTGGCACAGAAACCGGTTGGTGGAAAATTTGTTGCATATATTTTTTAGTGACTTATAAATATGGCATCAACATGTTGAAAATCTGATTTCCCCTTAGCTGATCATTGTCTGCAGCTGGCTCTGATCATTGTGTAGGCCTAATGGAACAGGCAGGGAGAGTGGGTTTGTTTGTGGTGGTCAGCCAACCCCCATAGCCCTGCTTGGCATCAACTGTACCACAAAAGAATGCTAAGTGGCAAAGTCCATATTCACGTTTATAAACACAGGGTGGTTTTTAGGACACCCTGAGTTGGACAAGCCCACCCCCCCCCCCCGGTAAATGTCGAACTGTCCCTTAGATTGAGAAGTTCAAGCTAGAGAGGTTGACATCCGGAGGTGGTACCTGGTACCCGCACGCGCCGCACGTACACGGTGACTTCACACACTCATCTCCCAGGTCTTGTCGATGTACAGCGCGCGGTCGTCGTCTTCTCCAGGATATTTTTTTGGGGATACGTCACATCGACAAGAAAATAAAAAACACGCTATTTTTGTATGATATACTGTGAATAAAAATGCTTGTGGTTATTATGGAGGCAGACGGTAAGTTGCCAATTTCAAATATGAAAATGTATGGGTTATATAACAACGATGTCCATTTTAGCATATTGTTTTCTCTAGCCTACATATGCCAATGTCTATCATTTTTCTAGCTGCGCTTTTTCAAGTAAGCCACAATATCAGGTTGTATACAGAATAGATAGCGCTATATGGTCTATTATTGCTTCTGATCATCATCTGTGAATGAATACTTTTTCATTTCTAATGCCTGTAGCTGGGATGGGGGCGGGGATGGACAGCGAAACCTTCAGTAGGCTATTGTATTGGTTTTCATCATACGTAATTAAATGACCATGATGACTCTCACTCTATTAATATTGACATGCGTTTAGATCACAGAGCATTCACACGGAACAAACAGATACATGCAAATGCTATATGTTTTAATAAGTAGGCTTAAATGTGATCATATGAGAATCGTCGAATGTTCATCTATTGTGTAAACATATCATATGAAGTACCATCGATAGAATGATTAGATAAGTGTAGGATACACATTTTTTATCAGCTTGCTTTTGCCTCAGCCTAGGCCTATTTAGACTCAGTGGTTGTCAGGTAGGAGAAAAAAACAAGCAGAATTCTTATCATTCACAATGGTAATCATAGACATCTTTCATACATGGTGTTGTAATAAACTCTGATTTCTGTGTTTTCTACTAGAAATCTGTGGTCTTTGCCATGACCAAGGGGACCATGTCAGTGGAGGAGACAGCAGATACTTTCACCATGCCGTTCAGTGAAATGGTGTGAACATGTGAGGCTGCACTCCAGTCCTCACTAACTCAATGGAGAAATTCCATTGAAACTGCTTTTTATTCCCGAACTAGGCTTAATCTGTGTCCGGGAAACCAGCCCTACTGTATGTGTACAATGAATGTGACCAGTCCGCCGTCAGCCCTGGTGGATGTGCTTCGCCACTACCACACCTACAACAGCAGCAGCCTGGGCCCAAGGTGTGTGTGTGTCCCTTACGGACAAAACACATGAATTTCTCATGTGATCTT
Source organism: Coregonus lavaretus (assembly GCF_964263955.1). Lineage (NCBI taxonomy): Eukaryota > Metazoa > Chordata > Actinopteri > Salmoniformes > Salmonidae > Coregonus > Coregonus lavaretus. Next base: position 34,965,884 of record NC_140012.1, on the reverse strand, counting down.
ATGTGAAGTTAATGTGATAACAGGTGACAACATGTAAAGCAGCATGTGATAACATGAAACTACATGTGAAAACCTGATCACATGTGAAGTGTTCCAAAAACATTTAACATATGACATTTCATGTGAAATCATGTGTTTTTCCACATGTGAAATCATGTGTTTTTTCTGTAAGGGGTGTGTGCGTGTGAGAGTGAGTGTGTGTGAGAGTGAGTGAGTGAGTGAGTGAGTGAGTGAGTGAGTGAGTGAGTGTGAGAGTGGGTGGGTGGGTTGAAAAGCAAAAGACACATTTCTTTGGAATGTAAGGAAAATATGTCTATAAAATCTTCCTTCCTTCTTCTTCTTCTTCTTCTTCTTCTTCTTCTTCTTCTTCTTCTTCTTCTTCTTCTTCTTCTTCTCTTACTCCTCCTCCTTCTCCTCCTCCTCCTTGTCATCCGCCTCCTCCCTCTAGGTCCCTCTCCTCTTCCTCCCCTGGTTGGGCCCTGATCCACACGGCTACACTGACCTCCTGCTCCCTCGTCCTCATCTTTATCTTCTGTCTGGGTTCCTATGGCAACCTGGTGGTGTTCCTCTCCTTCTTCGACCCGGCCTTCCGCAAGTTCCGCACCAACTTCGACTTCATGATCCTGAACTTATCGTTCTGTGATATGATTATATGTTGCGTGATGGCGCCGATGTTCGCGTTGGTGCTCTTTCTTGACTCAGGTGAGTAGACTGTATTTACTTCCTGTTCTTTGCTTTGTTCTTCTCTCTTGCTTCAGCTAAGACCCTGGGCCCTGTCTGTCCCCAGGTTGAAATGTTTTGCTTTGGATCGATTCGGTTCTGTCGTGTGCCTGTTTGAGCTTGCCTGGCTTAGGAAACCAATAGAAAAGTCCCAAAACGACAAACTCTGCCCATCTAGCACTCCAGGTGAATCGAGCAAATCAATTTGGTCTAGTCGGTGACCATCGTTGTCCAAATTGTCCGACTGGCGCCTACATGTCGACTGCATGAACTTTACAAAAATCATGATCTAAGGTCATGTCGTTTTTGATGAATTCGCCTTCAAGTCGCTGCAGTTGCCTCTCACCAACTGTAACATGCTTGCCTGACGACTCACCCTGAATTTAATTCCACTGCTCTATTAATCGCTACATACATTGTCTGAATCAGCCATCCTAGAAGTAATTTGTGTGGCTTCAAAATGATGGGAGTTGCACAAAACAAATTAATCAGTGATTGGATCATCTCTAACAAATATAACCAATCAGAGTGTCAAAGTTGATAACGTCATTATGTAGGCTGGCTCTGGCCCAACCCATCGGTTTCTGGGACCAGTCAGAATGTGTTTGCATTTTAGAAATCGGGGAGGGAGGAAATCCAGACTCATAGTGGAGAAGAAACGGAGCGATGTGGATGGGTAGCCAGGAAAGTACCATGCAGCCATCACCTGCATTGTGGGAGGCACTATTTGTTTTTGGTTGACCCACGTGAACGTGACCAAAGAAGTGACTGAAAGAGGAACCAACTTTGCCGCGATTCTAAAGCCACAGGGGACACAAATGAAAGTGATATTTGAGACCTCTATCTAACCAATTAATTGTACACATGTTATGTTTTCAGTTGTTGAGTGTGTGATATGGGGGTATAGAAACATTTATTTCTGTATTTATAAAGAACAACTTTTATAAACAATAGCAGCTATGTTGACACTGCCATGTTGATCTGAGCCTTGCTGTTGGAAAACTACTACACTGTCTGACTTTCGGCTCTCGCAGATGCAACTCCACCGACTTCACTCGCCAACTTTTGTCTACAGTCGGCTTCGTTAGCCTTACTGCTCGAACTCACCCTTTGAAAAGATTTTTACAAGTATTTGAACCCAGGTCTGATTCTTAAAGGTTTGCAAAAGTCTTATTAAGAGTACACTTTTTGTTACAGGAGGAGGGGGTGGCGTATCAAATACTTTTTGCTTCACCTTCCACCTGACCAGCTCAGCCTTCATCATCATGTCTCTGGAGACGGTAGCTGTGATCGCCCTCCATAGGCTCCGTATGGTCCTGGGCCAGCAGCCCAACCGCATGGCCTCGCTCCCCTGTACTCTGGCTCTCACCGCCCTCCTCTGGACCTCCAGCTTCACCATAGCTGCCCTGCTCACCCTGCGAGCCTACCCCACAAAGGAGGGACCCTGCCTGCCTCACTTCGGTTTAACGGGTGGGCGTGCCAGGGTGGTTCTATATGTCTACCTGGCAGACTTTGCCTTCTGCGTGGCGGTGGTGTCTGTCTGTTACCTGATGATCGCTCAGACGCTAAGGAAGAACGCACAGGTGAGAGAGGGAGGGAGAGAGGGTGAGAGAGAGAGAGAGGGGGAGAGGGGGAGAGAGAGAGGGGGGGGGAGAGAGAGTGGGTGAGAGAGAGAGGGTGAGAGAGAGAGAGGGTGTGAGAGAGAGAGAGGGTGAGAGAGAGAGAGGGTGAGAGAGGGAGGGTGAGAGAGAGAGAGAGAGAGAGAGGGATGGCTGGCATGTGATTTTTGTGTCAGGTAAATCGCCTTAGCGACCCACAACTATGGGACTATTTGACAAGTCTTTAAGAAAACTTAACTTAGAACTTGCTATAAGCATGTACAGTATGAACCTAAATAATGTCTTATAACAGGGCTTATATCATGTTGTGTCTCTCTATGCTGAATGCTTGATCCCATCCCACCCCCAGGTGAGGAAGTGCCGCATCATCACAGTAGACGCCACTCGTCCGCCGCTACCACCACCCCCGCTCATCGCGGCCGAGTTAGAGGGCATGCAGTGTGCCGTCCAGGTCCCTTCGCTCTACCGCAACCAGACCTACAACAAACTACAACACATTCAGACTCACTCCTACACTAACAGACCCACTAGCCAGGGTCTAGTACCCGGCGCTGCCCAGGGAGCTACCTGCTGCCAGCTAGTCTCTACCGTCAACCTGGCCACAGTTAAGGACTCCAAGGCTGTAGTAACCTGTGTGGTGATCGTATTCTCCGTCCTCCTCTGTTGTCTCCCCATGGGCGTCTCCTTAGCCCAGGACGTCCTTTCTCCAGAGAGCAGCTTCGCTCACTACCAGTTTGAACTGTGCGGTTTCACACTCATCTTCCTCAAGTCGTGCATCAACCCGTTCGTGTACTCCCGCAACAGCGCCGGGCTCCGCCGCCGCATCCTCTGCTGTCTCCAATGGGTGGCTCTGGTGTTCCTCTGCTGCAAGCACAAGACACGGCTCCATGCCATGGGCAAAGGCAGTCTCGAGGTCAACCGTAACAAGTCCTCGCACCACGAGACCAACTCAGCCTATGTCCTCTCACCCAAGCCCCAAAAGAGACTGGTGGATCAAGCCTGTGGACCCAGTCACTCCCGGGACTGTGCCCCCAGTCCGAGAGCCACGGGCGGGCATGGTGGACGTAAACCCCGGCCCCCTAGCACCTCCACCCCCATCAACACCCGTATCGAGCCATACTACAGTATTTACAACAGCAGCCCTTCCGCTGGACCCGGCTCCCCTACCAACAGTCTGCAGCCTGCTACCAACTCCTCCTCCTCCCAGGCCTTTGGGTTCGCTAAGTCCTACGTAGCCATGCACTATCACACCCACCAGGAGGTGCTGCAGGACGTTGAGAGCACCTCAGCCCATAAGATACCCATGCCTTCAGTGTAACTAACCACCATAATTGATTGATTGATCAGATCCCCATCCCTTCAGTCTAACGTGATGAGTAACCTTGGCTTGGCTCCCCAAGCTAATGCCAATAGGTTTTAGCTCAGTGGTCCAACATAGTCTTGTGGTTCTGCCGGACTTTGAGAGCACCGCAGTGCATCAGATCCCCATACCTTCAGTCTAACTTACCACCATAATGTATAGATGAATTGATTGGTTGATTGATTGATCAGATACTGTACCTTCAGTCTAACCTATGCTGAAACTGGAGATGGCTTGGGCATACATACCAGGGATACTAAGAAGTCACTATATTGTTATACCACCATTACTATTACCACAAGACACCAGAGAGTAAACAGATGCTCATTTTCTGAATATCATGCGGTATTGAACTGTTTTTTGTGGTGGTTAAAGGTAGAGAATAATCCCCATTGACTTTGCCCCGATAAGGATGGAAGGTCTCCTAGTCCAGAGGGAAACGCGTGAAGAATAGAGAGATACGTAACAGTACTGATCCCAAAGTGTTATTGATGTTATTGAACTGACTGGGATCTATTTTTACACTGACATTACGTTTTTCTAATTGAAAAATGTAGATGGTCTTTCTCTTCATAATAATACTGTATTTGTGAGTCTCATACATTTTCTATGATATCAATAAATGTTTTGCAAGTGCAATGTGTCCAGTGCGCTCCTGGCAAAGAACATCTAATTCTAGAGCCATCAATCTCCAGTGTAGAATATTAGAAATTCTACATTTGATAGTGTTCTACGTACAGACGTTATATTACATTGTATAACGTAAATAATCGTATAAATTCCTCAAGTTTAGGGAATAGATTTTTGAAGTTTAGAAAATTAGCAGCAGGAGTTATGGAATTGCTCCTCTGATTTTCAAGTCAAATTGAAAACCTATTGCAGAGCCATAAAGGTGAACAGCACCTTTTATGAAGTAAAACTGTAAGCACAACATTGGAGCCCTCTGGTGGTCAGATAATCAACCTGCACCTCAAGCTTTTGTCATATCACACAATTACGCACAGTGCATGTGTCTATCCATAAAGATCTCTACTTGGAAATAACCAGCTCAATGGAGCTGCCCATGCTCTCAAAGACGCCATAATGGGACAGATACAAAGAGGAGTCGTCTAACTAAATCTATGATCTATCTGTGGTATCGCATAAGCTACAGGTACAAATCACATTTTCTTTAGAGAAGAGCATCAGTTGGCCTTTTACTACATGTATGATGGTTCAAACTGAATGCTAGTTATACAACAAGAGCTTTATCATATCGTGGCTAGCTCTCCAAGACAAGAGTATGACTATCAATAATTTTAACTCAATTTTATTCATTTTTGTTAAGATATATTTTTATTTCATTATTTTCTTGTTTCAGTGTATCCCTCATTTAAACCATAGAACACACCAGATTTAGAAATCCACCGGAAACATCTGATTCAGTAAATAAAACGTTAATCAGTGCTCGTCAATTACATCGGGGGATTGAATATACAGTACGTCAAGTTACTCTCACTCACCCTGTAACATAACAACCACCATGGTTGGGGTCAATTCCATTTCAATACAGTCAATACAGAAAGTAAACTGAAATTAAAATCCCAATTTTACTTATTGCTTTCGAATGAGGAAATACTGTAGCACTTGGAATTTCAGTTTACTTCCTGAATGGACAATTGAAATTTACCCAAACCATGACACCAGAACCCTATTCTTACTATACCCACAGTTACTGTTTGTCTGCACATTTTAAAATTCAAACTGACCTTGCTCAAAGATATCTACAAAACAAAAAATGCATACAATTGCAAAGTGTCACGGACAAGCATCAAATCAAACTGAAATTAAACCCAAATAAATACAGATCATTTAGAATGTTGGCGATAAAAACCAACATGGAAGCTGGTTCTCCTAATGAGGTTCTTTGAATGATTGGTCATTCTCTGTCCTGGCATATTGGCCTGAAAAGACACTAGAACTAACCTGCCGAAGATAAAGAATACAAGGAAGATATGAAGTCCAGGACATAGATCCACTGCCTTGTGGAGTGAGCAGGGTCCCATTTTGTGTGAGTCTCTGTCCTATTTGGAATTGGATTTCCAATTCAAATCAAATGTGTTTTCCCATGCTTTTATCATAAGGCTTTTGATGTAGAATGGGGCTGGTACAGTCCATGGAGGAGGTTTAAGCCAGGGCGTTAGTGAGGGGCTGTGGTCCTGGCTTCCAGGGGCTGTTCCAGGATCAACACTTTCTCCCTCTACTTTTTTTCATGTCTGTCTGAACCTCCTGAGCAGTGCCATGGGCCTTGGTTCATCCAGTCTTCAGGTGTCCATTTTATGCAGTCTTTGCCTAAATCTCTGTTCTTTTCTTTTCTAGTAAAACATGTTTTTTTTCTTCTTATTATTCTATTGCTCTTCTTATCCCCCTCTACTCATCCCTCCTCTTTTTCGTCTCTCTGGCTTCCTGTTCTGTTAGCTGGAGACAGATAGAAGGCCTTTCTCATCAGCGGTGTCCAGGATCTGGCATATGACTGGAGACTCAACCTGATGGAGAAAAAAAGAACAGGGTTGAGTTTATTTCCCATGTGTAGTGAATACATTGGAAATCTGCAACACAGTGATGTGTGTATGCAGTCTTACCCCAAGGACGTACTGACAGGTCTGAGGCTCCAGCATGTACACAGTGACCGCATGGGGAGACTCAGACTCCTTACACCTGAGACAGAGGAGAGGAAAGAGACTTGAATCAGAGACTGGCGGTGTATTCAGTGATGTGAAATGTTCTGAATGTTGCAGATAGAAATAGAATCAGTAGAGCTGACACGATTTCCAATTCTACATGACAATCATCTTATACACCATACATTTCTATCTGATGTTGAACTTTAACCTTACATCCTCCTGAATAAGCCCTGCATGTCGCTCCAATGGAGAAGTGGTCCTCTGTAGCTCAGTTGGTAGAGCATGGCGCTTGCAACGCCAGGATAGTGTGTTTGATTCCCGGGACCACCCGTACGTAAAATGTATGCACGCATGACTAAGTTGCTTTGGATAAAAGCGTCTGCTAAATGGCATATATGCAAAAGTATGTGGACACCCCTTCGAATTAGTATATTTGGCTATTTCAACCACACCCGTTGCTGACCGGTGTATAAAATCGAGCACACAGCCATGCAATCTCCATAGACAAACATTGGCAGTAGAATGGCCTTACTGAAGAGCTTAGTGACTTTCAATGTGGCACCGTCATAGGATGCCACCATTCCAACAAGTCAGTTCGTCAAATTTCTGCCCTGCTAGAGCTGCCCCGATCAACTGTAAGTGCTGTTATTATGAAGTGGAAACGTCTAGGAGCAACAACTTCTCAGCCACGAAGTGGTAGGATACACAAGCTCACAGAACCGGACCACCGAGTGCTGAAGCGCGTAAAAATCATCTGTCCTCGGTTGCAACACTCACTACCGAGTTCCAAACTGCCTCTGGAAGCAATGTCAGCACAATAACTGTTCGTCGGAAACTTCATGACCGCAATGCCAAGTGTCGGCTGGAGTGGTGTAAAGCTCGCTGCCATTGGACTCTGAAGCAGTGGAAACACGTTCTCTGGAGTGATGAATCACGCTGCACCATCTGGCAGTCCGACGGACAAATCTGGGTTTGGCGGATGCCAGGAGAACGCTACCTGCCCCAATGCATAGTGCCAACAGTAAAGTTTGGTGGAGGAGGAATAATGGTCTAGGGCTGTTATTCATGGTTCAAGCTCCTTAGTTCCAGTGACGGGAAATCTTAATGCTACAGCATACAATGACATTCTAGACGATTCTGTGCTTCCAACTTTGTGGCAACAGTTTGGGGAAGGCCCTTTTCTGTTTCAGCATGACAATGCCCCTGTGCACAAAGCGAGGTCCATACAGAAATGGTTTGTCGAGATCAGTGTTGAAGAACTTGACTGGCCTGCACAGAGCCCTGACCTCAACCCCATCAAACACCTTTGGGATGAATTGGAACGCCGACTGCGAGCCAGGCCTAATCGCCCAACATCAGTGCCCAACCTCACTAATGCTCTTGTGGCTGAATGGAAGCAAGTCCCCGCAGCAATGTTCCAACTCCATATTAATGCCCATGATTTTGGAATGAGATGTTCGACGAAGAGGTGTCCACACAGATGCACTATGCAGAAATCACTCTATGCAGCAATAGTTATCCTAATTTCAGTTTGTGACAAAACAAGCAAGTATAGTGTAGAGAATCATTCAACCATCTAAACTGCTGTGAAATATATTTTCCATAAACAAAAACATTAGATTTTTAGCTGGTGTACAAAACTGAATGTAAAAGATGCAAAAAACGAAAGTTAAGACCATGAAGCATAGAAATAGCGCACATAGAATAGATCTACCGCTTCTTAGACTTGCTTTCAATGAGAATGACAGATCTATAACTTACATTTCTATGTGATTTTGGTCGTTACATTGCAGCTTTAAGTGTGTCATTACTAGACCAGGCCTCTCGCAGGAAGAGATTGGTAACACTAATGATCACTCACTTGAGCTTGACGATGACCTGTCTGGGTTTCCCCGTCATGTCACACACGTCCCCGTGGCCGTAGAAGTGAGACACCACTCTGGGGAGGAGAAAGTACAACAACCATGAAGTCCTTATCCTCATTATCAATCACAAATGTGTTCTTCTCATTAAAAATGTTTAGGTTTCCTGGAAACAGATTAATCCTATTACTGGATTAAAAGGCCCTTTCAATGGATATTCTCCATTGAGCATGCTTTTTAGTCCAGAGGTAGGCTTAATCTTTGTCCGGGACACCACCCTCTAATGCCCTATTTCTAAAATATAATAATTATTAACATAATGCTGTCAGTGTGATCTTTTAAAAAACTGATTGTAGAGCTGGCTGACATACTTGACTTTCTCCACCCCGTCGTTTTTGAGCTGGTAGGACCGGGCCACGTTCTTCTGGGCCCACTCCAGGTGCTCCTCAGAATTCCAACTGCCCACTACCACGATGTTCTTCCCCTGCTCCTTATCCTGGGAGAGAACACATATCAATCAATCATCATAACAAAAATATAAACGCAAGTGTTGATCCCATGTTTCATGAACTGAAATAAAAGATCCCAGAAATGTTCTCTCAAATGTTGTGCACACATTTTTTTACATCTCTGTTAGTGAGCATTTCTCCTTTGCCAAGATAATCCATCCACCTGACAGGTGTGGCATATCAAGAAGCTGATTAAATAGCATGATCAATACACAGGCGCAGCTTGTGCTGGGGACAATAAAAGGCCACTCTAAAATATGCAGTTTTGTCACACAACACAATGCCACAGACGTTTCAAGTTTTGAGGGAGCATGCAATTGGCATGCTAACTGCAGGAATGTCCACCAGAGTGGTTGCCAGAGAACTGAAAGTTCATTTCTCTACCATAAGCCGCCTCCAACGTCTTTTTAGCAGTACGTCCAACCGGCCTCACACCCACAGACCACGTGTAACCACGCCAGTCCAGGACCTCCACATCATCTGAGACCAGCCACCCGGTTTGCACAACCTGTCAGAAACCGTCTCAGGGAAGTTCATCTGCGTGCTCATCGTCCTCACCAGGGGCTTGACCTGACTGCAGTTCGGCGTCGTAACCAACTTCAGTGGGCAAATGCTCACCTTCGATTACCACTGGCACGCTGGAGAAGCGTGCTCTTCATGGATGAATCCCGGTTTCAACTGTACCGGGCAGATGGCAGACAGCGTGTATGGCATTGTGTGGGCGAGCAGTTTGTGGATGTCAGTGTTGTGAACAGAGTGCCCCATGGTGGTGGTGGGGTTATGGTATGGGCAGGCATACGCTACGGACATCGAACACAATTGCATTTTATCGATGGCAATTTGAAAGCACAGAGATACCGTGACATGATCCTGAGGCCCATTGTCGTGCCATTCATCTGCAGCCATCACCTCATGTTTCAGCATGATAATACATGGCCCCATGTCGCAAGAATCTGTACACAATTCCTGGAAGCTGAAAATGTCCTAGTTCTTCCATTGCCTGCATACTCACCAGACATGTCACCCATTGAGCATGTTTGGGATGCTCTGGATCGACGTGTATGACAGTGTTCCAGTTCCCGTCAATATCCAGCAACTTCGTACAGCCATTGAAGAGGAGTGGGACAACATTCCACAGGCCACAATCAATTGCCTGATCAACTCAATGCGAAGGAGATGTGTCATACTGCATGAGGCAAATGGTGGTCACACCAGATACTGACTGGTTTTCTGATCCATTGATATATGAACTGTAACTCAGTAAAATCTTTTAAATTGTTGCATATTGGGTTTATATTTTTGTTCAGTGTAGATATTTTGAACATAACAAAAAATACATGATGCACCCAGCCAGCCAATACTAAAACGCATCTCTTTCAGTGTACAGGAAATATTTAGCTTTAAGCATTTTAACATTACCAAGCTACTAAGTACAGAACAGGAGAGGCTGGTGGGAGGGGCTACAGGAGGACGGGCTCATTGTAAGGGCTGGAATGGAATTAATGGAACGGAGTCAAACACGTTGTTTCCATGTGTTTGATACCATTCCAGACATTACAATGAGCCCGTCCTCCTATAGCTCCTCCCACCAGCCTCTTCTGGTAGAGAACCCTTACCTCATGGTACTGATGTACATGCTTTCCATAGCAGAACTCATACTTCCACCATCCCACTCCCTGGAACACAGATGCTACAGTATGAACTTAAGAGTTGTGTGTGTGTTACTTGAGCACCTCTTTCAACCTCCTCTGTCACTTCCCCTTTTGGTATGTATAAATGGAATATATGTTGTTTTTTATGTATGTAATACATCAGGGAACCATCAGGGAACAATAACGTTCTATTAAATTGAATAAACAACAGCAGCCAATGAGCAGTAGCCAATATGTGGCTGTAGCAAATGAGCAGGTGTCTTCTTCAACAGCCAGCCAATCAACATGCCTCATACTAACCCCATGGAGACAGTAGGAGCCACTCAGGAACTCTTTGATCAGCTGCTCGTCCGTCAGGCGGGAGATGTGGGTGGTTCCCACGGTAATATGAGTCTGCCCGCCTACCACCAAGGGCTTATGGGTAGAGGAGAAGGCCTCCTCTCTCACTGGGGACATACTCTCCTCCTGGAGAAAAAAAGGGAGGAGGGGAGGTGGTTGGCTTCTAAACCTGAGTCGTGTTCAGTAGAGTAGGGAGGAATGCAAAAAGCTTTACTATGGTGTGGCCTACTAGTCCCCCACTACCACTGCCTTTTCCCATCTTTCATCTTACCATCATCCACCAGTTTCATGTCTCCCTCTCCTTCCCTCCTCCCCAGTATCAACTCTCTCCATCTTTATATCCTACCCCCCACCTCACCTCTCTCTCCATCTCTGGGGCAGCAGGCACAGTGAAGGGAGGTTTCAGTAGCTGTTCCTGCTCCCGGTCCATCTGAGAGAGACTGTGAGGCCGCAGGGGAGAACCAGACAGGGCCTGGCAGAAGATGGCATTCACTGGGGACGACTTGAACCTAACAGACCATGGGATAAAGATATGACTCCATTACATCTCAAACATGGGACAATATACAATCGTTTTTGAGAAAGATAATTGTAAAAATAAAATTGTATTGAGTACATTTTACATTTTAGTCATTTAGCAGACGCTCTTATCCAGAGCGACTTACAGTTAGTGAGTGCATACATTTTCATACTGGCCCCCCATGGGAATCGAACCCACAACCCTGCCGTTGCAAACGCCATGCTCTACCAACTGAGCTACACGGGACTATTATTATTTATTGATTTATTTTCATTTTGATAAGAGATGAAAATGTAATGAATTGAAGGTTATTTGTTGATGTAAATAAATATACAGATTTTAAGGTTGTCATTATATTGGGGTCTCGAGAAATTATTGTGAATGAAAATAGGTTCCCCAGAAATTCTGGCGGATAAAATGGGGTCCCAAAAGTTTGAATACCACTGCCTTAACTTATACTAATATCGAGACTATTCACTATGTCACTCTGTACATGAGTTAAATCAGCTATGCTAGTTCTGATATACATCAAACAAGGGAAACTGATTGGGTAGACCTGCTACCTGTATTTGGGGTGTGCACAGATCAGATGGGTCAGCACCACTACTTCGTACTCGCAGGTAGTGACCTCAGCGATAGAGAGGATCTCTTGCTTTGCTTCGGGGTGGCAGACATACAGCACGTTGGTGGAGCGTGGCTCGTTCTGTTTCAGGACGCAGGCCGTCCCGTGGCCCATCAACACCGGGTAGTATGGAGCCAGCTGGCCCTCCACATTCTTAGTGGGAACCTAGAGACATTTATATTTTTGTCTTTTAACAGAGATAATCGGTATATTCAACTTAGGTAGATAAACTAACCAGATCACAGCAAGTAAGGTAGCGACCAATGATAGAGACCCAAATTAAATGAAAATAAACTGAGTGACACAGAAAAGACAAAAGGTTCAAAGAAGTCTTATCAGGTGTTTTTTCCAAATGTATATGAGCCAAACTGCTGTGTCGCTGTCGAACAACAAACCTCTTTCTCGGGTTCTAACTTAGGATCCGCCTCCTCGATTTTCTCTGCCTCTGCGGTCTCTGTTCCTGAAGTGGCTGAAGACTCAGTCTTCTTGGTCATGCTTCCCAAGACGTACTCCTGTAGTTTGATCTGCTAGATAGAACAGGAAAAATCATTTCACCTTGATTGCTTTTTTTCCCGTATTTATTGCAACATACTTAATGGTAGACATTTTTTATTATGGTGAACTTTTAAGTAACATTATTTCCCACTGACCTGTCCCGTCTCCTTCTCTTCGTGGTATTGTCTCACATGCTTCCCATGACACACCTCATACGTCCAGTATGACTCGATCTACAATTAACACCACAAGACACGCCAGAAGAGACAGTGGTTAGCCTATCCAAAGTGACTGAAAGCACAGTGAGTACATTACATACATGTTTAGTATGTGTATGTGATCTCTAAGGGTAGTGTTGCCATGACGCCACAATTTGATGATACCGAGGGGGAAAAAATTCAGAGTGGCCTAGCATCCTGTTCGCCCCGTCCCCCGGACGCTTGTTCACATTTTCTAAATGTTCTGCGCATGTGCTACGCAAAAACCTTTCACTGAAATTCACACTTATACTCAATACAACACACTGAATTTAACTTCACACTGTTCAGTGTATAATAGAATACTGCATAGAATGGCTGATTTGCTCATATTTGCAAAGGCCTACCTGTGATTTGGCTGGAGAAATGGTAGGAAGGAATATACATGCATAATGATCTGCGTGTCATTGTGGCAGTAAGGGAAAACACTGCATGAAACCTTTACTCTTCAGTTAAAACACACACCTCCCTTCCTCACACACTGTCTCCCTAACTTCCTCTCATAAACACACACACCCACACACACACACCTCTCTCATAAACACACACACCACTCTCTCTCTCCCACAAACACACACTGCTACCAACTTTTAAAACATTAGGCACCAAACAGAATTCAAGGATCACCAGAAAGATATCGATTTTTTGGATCTAGTTTAGTCTTCCATTAGTCCTGTATGAATCCTAGCTTTGAAGCACATCTCATGAGTAGCAGACCCGTTTTCTTTCCTTCAAAACAGCCTTCGACATGGATTGTGAAATTATTTAAAATGCGTGCAAATCCCGATAGAAAGAAAAAAGGTATCCCGAGTGGCGCAGCGGTCTAAGGCACTGCATCTCAGTGCTTGAGGCGTCACTACAGACCCCCTGGTTCGATTCCGGCCGTGATTGGGAGTCCCATAGGGCGGCGCACAATTGGCCCAACGTCGTCCGGATTTGGCCGGTGTAGGCCGTCATTGTAAATAAGAATTTGTTCTTAACTGACTTGCCTAGTTAAATAAAGGTTAAATAAAAAAAAATATATGGGTCATTTACTGTATTTTGAACCGTTTAGGCTAGAGGCAAGCCGTTTTCTCTGCTGTAAAGCTGCAAGCATGCCTGTCGCGAAGCTCTGCTCAATTTGCCACACGTGATATGCGCATGAAAGTGATGTGGATATCATTGGGCCGGTGCATACTAATGGTGGTTGCTTAAATTCAACTGAATTTATGAACAACACTGACTTTATAAACATTTTATAACAGGCGTCAGCCTAAAAACTTGGTAGTATCATATGAAACGGTACTACAGTATGCTAAAATGTTGGTATCATAAGTATCATGACGTTTTGGTACCGTGATATTACCATGGTACCGGTGTACCGTGCAACACTACCTAAGGGGGTTAAACCCATGACCTTGGTGTTGCTAGTGTTGCAGTGATACTCAAGATAGCCTATATTTAGACAGAGTAGTAGAAGTGAAACTGTAAGGTTCTCACTCTGTAGGAGCAGCTGCTCTGTTTGAACAGTGGGTCCAGCAGATCACCTGGAGTGGGACCAGCGTACTCCTTGACATCATCCTGAGAGATAGAGATAGAGATAGAGAGGGGAGAGACGGTGAGAAGGGGGGAAGAGAGCGAGAGAGGGGGAGCAAGAGAGAGAGGGGGAGGATAAGTGAGACAAGCAATAATTGAAAAAAGGAGTGAAACAGAAAATTATTTATCTAGCTAGTCTAATCTTTATACTCACATCATCTCCATTTGACAAGGAAGGCAGGATACATTTGTATTTCTCCTTCTCTGTTGTTGTCATGATGACAAAGTCATCTTCTTTGTAGAGGGCACCTGAGGTTGGCTATGGAAGGAAATATTTTGGGTCAGCTAATAATACTGTACTGAAAGCATGCATGTTTACTGGCTACATCATCTCAGATTGTAAATGTTGTGGAGGTGCACCACTTTACAGGAGTCATAACAGGCGATGACAGACAGACCATGTATGATCAGCTTTTCTTTGACAGTCATATGACAACAACCATAACAAGGAATACCTAGCTAGCTAGTAACTAGGTAGGCTTAACATGCTTTATCACCATTTAAAACAACATTAGCTTGTCAATAAATCATGTTTAAAAAACAGCCATGATAACGTTATCTATAACAAAAACTGCATTCTCTATCACACAACAAACACAAACACACACAAACTGAGCGTCAACACCCACCAGGGTGAATTCGGCCCCGGGCCAGTTGATTTTGAATGGGATTTCATCAGTAAACGAAGGAGATCCCCCTCTGTTAGCCGACACATTACAACACACCTCCAACAAACCCCCAAACAACACGAACAACAGCCTAGTCCGGTCCATTGCCTCTGCAAGGCTGGTTCGCTAACTACCTTCTACTGTGCCTGTCAACGCGTAAGATAGCTAACCACAGTTAAAACTGGTTTAGTTTTGGAGTAATTGTACAATTATGAATCCATCTGGCTCTCTTTCGTTTGTCAACACAGAAACCAGGATGTAGTTCGTCGCTTGCCACGTCTATTTCCGGTACATCCGGGTTAGCTTTTAGCTAACAGGTTAGCCGAAGATACTGAGAAGTCAGTAAAAATATATCGCCCAGTGGTCTGGTTATAGTTCAGTTTGAAGCACATCTGACATATCGGCTTCACCTAACCACGTTTCCATCCGCGTAAAGTCATACCATATTTAAAAAATATATCACGACCGCTGTAATGGAAACAGGAAGTTTAGGTTAATTGTAAAAATGCCGACAGATAATCTGTTCATTCGACATTGTGTCGGTAAAATGTATTATGCGAAAAATAGCGGTGGAAACGCTTTTATGCGCAAATACTGATATAATAACCATCATATCGAAGCAAACTTGGAGTACGCGATAATATGGTGTGTGGCCCTCCCACTACGACTGTGTAAACCATGCAGTTTATTAGGCTACAGATGAAGTAAGTTATGATGAATTAACTTCACAGGGTGTTGAAAGTGCACGCTATGAGCTTGATGCACCTTTCCAATAAATATCGAGGGTCTTATTCCAGTGACATGATGATCGACGTGTGACTGCCGTTTGCAAATATTCTGGCTTTTATCCTTAATAATGTAATCATAGACTAACCTTCCCGCACAGCCTACCCTCACTGTATCTGACAGGTGTTGGCTAGCGCGCATGTGACATGACTAGGCACATTTGCTATTTAATGTAGTAGTTTCTGTGACAAATCAATCTTTATTTCTACAGCACATTTCAGACATGTAATGCAACCCAATGTTCTTCACAGGAAAAAACTATTAAAATAAAAGCTGAAATATTTACTACACAACAAACAAAATATAAAAAACTAAAGAATGACAAACTGAACGACTAAAAAGCAGTGGTGGAAAAAGTACCAAATTATCATACTTGAGTAAAAGTAAAGATGCCTTATTAGAAAATGACTCAAGTAAAAGGGAAAGTCACCCTGTAAAATACTACTTGAGTAAAAGTTTATAAAATGTATTAAATCGTTTTTTCCCCCTCATCAATCTACACACAATACCCCATGATGACAAAGCAAAAACAGGTTTTTAGAATTTTTGCTAATTTATTTAAAAAAAACGTAAATAATAAATTTACATAAGTATTCAGACCCTTTACTCAGTACTTTGTTGAAGCACCTTTGGCAGCGATTACAGCCTTGAGACTTCTTGGGTATGATGCTACAAACTTGGCACACCTGTATTTGGGGAGTTTCTCCCATTCTTCTCTGCAGATCCCGAAGCCACTCCTGTGTTGTCTTGGCTGTGTGCTTAGGGTCGTTGTCCTGTTGGAAGGTGAACCTGAGTCTGAGGTCCTGAGCGCTCTGGCACAGGTTTTCATCAAGGATCTCTCTGTACTTGGCTCGGTTCATCTTTGCCTTGATCCTGACTAGTCTCCCTGCCGCTGAAAAACATCCCCACAGCATGATACTACCACCACCATGCTTCACCGTTGGCATGGTGCCAGGTTTCCTCCAGACATGACGCTTGGCATTCAAGTCAAAGAGTTCAATCTTGGTTTCATCAGACGAGAGAATCTTGTTTCTCATGGTTTGAAAGTCTTTAGGTGCCTTTTGGGAAACTCCAAGCGGGCTGTCACGTGCCTTTTACTGAGGAGTGGCTTCTGTCTGGCCACTCTACCATAAAGGCCTGATTGGTGGAGTGCTGCAGAGATGGTTGTCCTTCTGGAAAGTTCTCCCAGCTCCACAGAGAAACTCTGGAGCTCTGTCAGAGTCACCATCGGGTTCTTGGTCACCTCCCTGACCAAGGCCCTTCTCTCCCGATTGCTCAGTTTGGGTGGGCGGCCAGCTCTAGGAAGAGTCTTGGTGGTTCCAAACTTCTTCCATTTAAGAACAAATCAAATCAAATGTTATTGGTCACATACACGTGTTTAGCAGATGTTATTGCGGGTGTAGCGAAATGCTTGTGCTTCTAGCTACGACAGTGCAGTAATATCTAAAAAGTAATATACACTGCTCAAAAAAATAAAGGGAACACTAAAATAACACATCCTAGATCTGAATGAATGAAATAATCTTATTAAATATTTTTTTCTTTACATAGTTGAATGTGCTGACAACAAAATCACACAAAAATTATCAATGGAAATCAAATTTATCAACCCATGGAGGTCTGGATTTGGAGTCACCCTCAAAATTAAAGTGGAAAACATGCTGATTCAACTTTGATGTAATGTCCTTAAAACAAGTCAAAATGAGGCTCAGTAGTGTGTGTGGCCTCCACGTGCCTGTATGACCTCCTTACAACGCCTGGGCATGCTCCTGATGAGGTGGCGGATGGTCTCCTGAGGGATCTCCTCTCAGACCTGGACTAAAGCATCCGCCAACTCCTGGACAGTCTGTGGTGCAACGTGGCATTGGTGGATGGAGCGAGACATGATGTCCCAGATGTGCTCAATTGGATTCAGGTCTGGGGAACGGGTGGGCCAGTCCATAGCATCAATGCCTTCCTCTTGCAGGAACTGCTGACACACTCCAGCCACATGAGGTCTAGCATTGTCTTGCATTAGGAGGAACCCAGGGCCAACCGCACCAGCATATGGTCCCACAAGGGGTCTGAGGATCTCATCTCGGTACCTAATGGCAGTCAGGCTACCTTTGGCGAGCACATGGAGGGCTGTGCGGCCCCCCAAAGAAATAACTGACCCACCGCCAAACCGGTCATGCTGGAGGATGTTGCAGGCAGCAGAACGTTCTCCACGGCGTCTCCAGACTCTGTCACGTCTGTCACATGTGCTCAGTGTGAACCTGCTTTCATCTGTGAAGAGCACAGGGCGCCAGTGGCGAATTTGCCAATCTTGGTGTTCTCTGGCAAATGCCAAACGTCCTGCACGGTGTTGGGCTGTAAGCACAACCCCCACCTGTGGACGTCGGGCCCTCATACCACCCTCATGGAGTCTGTTTCTGACCGTTTGAGCAGACACATGCACATTTGTGGCCTGCTGGAGGTCATTTTGCAGGGCTCTGGCAGTGCTCTGGCAGTCATGCTGCTGGGTTGTTGCCCTCCTACGGCCTCCTCCACGTCTCCTGATGTACTGGCTTGTCTCCTGGTAGCGCCTCCATGCTCTGGACACTACGCTGACAGACACAGCAAACCTTCTTGCCACAGCTCGCATTGATGTGCCATCCTGGATGAGCTGCACTACCTGAGCCACTTGTGTGGGTTGTAGACTCCGTCTCATGCTACCACTAGAGTGAAAGCACCGCCAGCATTCAAAAGTGACCAAAACATCAGCCAGGAAGCATAGGAACTGAGAAGTGGTCTGTGGTCACCACCTGCAAAACCAGTCCTTTATTGGGGGTGTCTTGCTAATTGCCTATAATTTCCACCGGTGGTCTATTCCATTTGCACAACAGCATGTGAAATGTATTGTCAATCAGTGTTGCTTCCTAAGTGGACAGTTTGATTTCACAGAAGTGTGATTGACTTGGAGTTACATTGTGTTGTTTAAGTTTTCCCTTTATTTTTTTTGAGCAGTGTATAACGATTTCACAACATATACCCAATACACACAAATCTGAGTAAGAAAAAAATTAAGAATGTATTCATATATGGACGAGCGATGTCAGAGCGGCATGAACTAAGATACAGTAGAATATTATAGAATACAGTATATACATACAGTGGGGAAAAAAAGTATTTAGTCAGCCACCAATTGTGCAAGTTCTCCCACTTAAAAAGATGAGAGAGGCCTGTCATTTTCATCATAGGTACACGTCAACTATGACAGACAAATTGAGAAAAAAAAATCCAGAAAATCACATTGTAGGATTTTTAATGAATTTATTTGCAAATTATGGTGGAAAATAAGTATTTGGTCACCTACAAACAAGCAAGATTTATGGCTCTCACAGACCTGTAACTTCTTCTTTAAGAGGCTCCTCTGTCCTCCACTCGTTACCTGTATTAATGGCACCTGTTTGAACTTGTTATCAGTATAAAAGACACCTGTCCACAACCTCAAACAGTCACAATCCAAACTCCACTATGGCCAAGACCAAAGAGCTGTCAAAGGACACCAGAAACTAAATTGTAGACCTGCACCAGGCTGTGAAGACTGAATCTGCAATAGGTAAGCAGCTTGGTTTGAAGAAATCAACTGTGGGAGCAATTATTAGGAAATGGAAGACATACAAGTCCACTGATAATCTCCCTCGATCTGGGGCTCCACGCAAGATCTCACCCCGTGGGGTCAAAATGATCACAAGAACGGTGAGCAAAAATCCCAGAACCACACGGGGGGACCTAGTGAATGACCTGCAGAGAGCTGGGACCAAAGTAACAAAGCCTACCATCAGTAACACACTACGCCGCCAGGGACTCAAATCCTGCAGTGCCAGACGTGTCCCCCTGCTTAAGCCAGTACATGTCCAGGCCCGTCTGAAGTTTGCTAGAGTGCATTTGGATGATCCAGAAGAGGATTGGGAGAATGTCATATGGTCAGATGAAACCAAAATATAACTTTTTGGTAAAAACTCAACTCGTCGTGTTTGGAGGACAAAGAATGCTGAGTTGCATCCAAAGAACACCATACCTACTGTGAAGCATGGGGGTGGAAACATCATGCTTTGGGGCTGTTTTTCTGCAAAGGGACCAGGACGACTGATCCGTGTAAAGGAAAGAATGAATGGGGCCATGTATCGTGAGATTTTGAGTGAAAACCTCCTTCCATCAGCAAGGGCATTGAAGATGAAACATGGCTGGGTCTTTCAGCATGACAATGATCCATAACACACCGCCCGGGCAACGAAGGAGTGGCTTCGTAAGAAGCATTTCAAGGTCCTGGAGTGGCCTAGCCAGTCTCCAGATCTCAACCCCATAGAAAATCTTTGGAGGGAGTTGAAAGTCCGTGTTGCCCAGCGACAGCCCCAAAACATCACTGCTCTAGAGGAGATCTGCATGGAGGAATGGGCCAAAATACCAGCAACAGTGTGTGAAAACCTTGTGAAGACTTACAGAAAACGTTTGACCTGTGTCATTGCCAACAAAGGGTATATAACAAAGTATTGAGAAACTTTTGTTATTGACCAAATACTTATTTTCCACCAAAATTTGCAAATAAATTCATAAAAAATCCTACAATGTGATTTTCTAGATTTTCTTTTCTCATTTTGTCTGTCATAGTTGACGTGTACCTATGATGAAAATTACAGGCCTCTCTCATCTTTTTAAGTGGGAGAACTTGCACAATTGGTGGCTGACTAAATACTTTTTTCCCCCACTGTATGAGTAAAGTGGAGGTAAACCTAAGCGTTGGGTAACAATGAAAGAGATAGCATCACTGGAGGCACCGATTGAGTCGGTCTCCGCGTGTATGGGGGGTGGGACAAAGGAGCTATCTAAGGCAGGTTTAGCTGTGCTGGGGGATCTACAGTGAAATAGTACTATTAGAAATAACCGAAACAGCAATAAGCAAACCATATTGACATGGGAGAGAGGCATAAAGCAATCACAGGTGTAATTTGAGAGAGCTAAGACAACAGCTGGTAATGACGACACAGTTTGGGCTGAGGCTAAACATAAACAGGATGCGGTACCGTAAAAAGGAACTGTCCAGCAGGCATCAGCTGTATAGCTGAGTTATCATAAGGTCCGGTGAACAGCAATAGGATAGTTCGGAGGTAGTTCGGGGGCTGCTAAAGCACTAGTTCTGGTGAGTTACCGCCGCTTTGATATCCAATAGTTATTCCCGGCTGTATGTAATGACACAAAATATTTCCTGAGCTAATAATGAAAAAAAATTATACATAAAAAAAAAAAAAAAATACCGCAAAGTTTCCTAAGAGCTAGTCGCGAGGCCGCCATCTCCGTTGGCGCCATCAATGAATAATGGAGGCCACTGTGTTCTTGGGGACCTTCAATGCTGCAGAAATGTTTTGGTACCCTTCCCCAGATCTGTGCCTCGACACAATCCTGTCTCAGCGCTCTACGGACAATTCCTTCGACCTCATGGCTTGGTTTTTGCTCTGACATGCACTGTCAACTGTGGTAGCTTAGACAGGTGTGTGCCTTTCCAAATCATGTCCAATCAATTGAATTGACCACAGGTGGACTCCAATCTAGTTGTAGAAACATCTCAAGGATGATCAATGGAAACAGGATGCACCTGAGCTCAATTTCGAGTCTCATAGCAAAAGGTCTGAATACTTATGTAAATAAGGTATATCTGTTTTAGTTTTTATAAATGTGAACTTTTTTTTAAATAAAAACCTGTTTCGCTTTGTCATTATGGCGTATTGTGTGTAAATTACTGAGGATTTTTATTTATTTAATCCATTTTAGAATAAGGCTGTAACGTAACAAAATGTGGAAAAAGTCAATGGGTCTGAATACTTTCTGAAGGCACTGTATATTATGATGACATTTTGTGACGTTTTTGTTCGTTTTGGACTTTTGTGAGGGTTTTTTCGGCTGTTCAGACACACCAAAGTCTACTTCCTCTGTGATTGGTCAACAGTAGGGATTCTTCTATAGAGCCCCACAATGGAGGTGTCATAATACCCATAAAACCTAGCTGTCAAACAGAGAAATGGTTCCAATCGTTTTTCCACCGTTTATTTTTCCTAAAGGGAATTTTAGAAACACTTAAAATAAGGGCTGTGTTTCGTGTAGGCTTACCCTTACCATCTTGGCACTACCCCACCATTGTAAATAATATTTTGGAAGCTGTAGAAATGCATTTATTAATGTCCACATTTGTTTTTGCTACATTTATTCTATTACAGACACCTTAATTTGTACTTTTACATTATATTAGGTGAGCTAAACATAAAAATATATTTTTTGAAAGTTCTGTTACTGTCCCCACTACAACAAAAACATTTAACAGCCTCAATTTGTCGGGGCATGGACTCTACAAAGTGTCGAAAGCGTTCCACAGGGATGCTTGCCCATGTTGACTCCAACACTTCCCACAGTTGTGTCAAATTGGCTGGATGTCATTTGGTGGTGGACCATTCTTGATACACATGGGAAACTGTTGAGCAGCGTTGCAGTTCTTGACACAAACCGGTGCACCTGGCACCTACTACCATACCCCGTTCAAAGGCACTTAAATCTTTTAACTTGCCAATTCACCTCTGAATGGCACACGCACAATCCATGTCCCAAATGTCTCAAGGCTTAAAATGTATTCTTTAACCTCCCCTCCCCTTCATCTGATTGATCTGCATTTGACTGATTGAAGTGGATTTAACAAGTGACATCAATAAGAGATTATAGCTTTCACCTGGATTCACCTGGTCAGTCTATGTCATCGTTAGAGCAGGTGGTCAGTAATGTTTTGTATACACCTCAAGCAGAAGAGTACCCTCTGGTGACACCATTTGGAAACTCCATCTCAGGGTTTTCTCTAAACTGGCTTTTTTCTATCAACCTTTCTTTCTAATGTACACAAAATGGAAAATGTTAAAACAAATATTGATATTTGGCAGCTGCATACTGTGAAGAAAAATCATGAATTGTACAATTTCCCCAAAATATTTTATGAAATATAACATGCTTGCATACCTTAATTTGACTTGAACTTGCTGTGCAGAACACTGTTTCAAGTTTTATTAGTCATATGCACAGGATACACATGGTATACAGTACACCGTCCAATGAAATGCTTACTTGCAGGTTCCTTCTCGACAATGCAACAACAATTAGAAATAATACAATTACAAATACGAACATAAAGTAAATGGCTCAATAGAATAGAGTACATTTTTTGGCATAAGTATAATACAGGAAGGCACAATTTATAGTCCAATATTGACACGTGTTTTGGGGAAGGGGGGATTGGGGGGCAAGTGTTTAAATTGTGCAGTATTTAGCAAGTCTTGTAGCAGCAGTTGTGATGTGTGTGTGTGTAGCATGTACAGTTGAAGTCTGAAGTTTAGTCTTCCACAAGCTTCCCACAATAAGTTGGGTGAATTTTGGCCCATTCCTCCTGACAGAGCTGGTGTAACTGAGTCAGGTTTGTAGGCCTCCTTGCTCGCACACGCTTTTTCAGTTCTGCCCACAAAGCTTCTATAGGATTGAGGTCAGGGCTTTGTGATGGCCACTCCAATACCTTGACTTCGTTGTCCTTAAGCCATTTTGCCACAACTTTGGAAGTATGCTTGGGGTCATTGTCCATTTGGAAGACCCATTTGCGACCAAGCTTTAACTTCCTGACTGATGTCTTGAGATAATAATTTTCCTTCCTCGTGATGCCATCTATTTTGTGAAGTGCACCAGTCCCTCCCGCATCAAAGCACCCCCACAGCATGATGCTGCCACCCCCGTGCTTCACGGTTGGGATGGTGTTCTTCAAGCAAAGAGGCACTGAGTTTGAAGGTAGGCCTTGAAATACATCCACAGGTACACCTCCAATTGACTCAAATTATGTCAATTAGCCTATCAGAAGCTTCTAAAGCCATGACATCATTTTCTGGAATTTTCCAAGCTGTTTAAAGGCACAGTCAATTTAGTGTATGTAAACTGGAATTGTGATACAGTGAATTATAAGTGAAATAATCTGTCTGTAAACAATTGTTGGAAAAATTACTTGTGTCATGCACAAAGTAGATGTCCCAACCGAAAACGATAGTTTGTTAACAAGAAATGTGTGGAGTGGTTGAAAAATGAGTTTTAATGATTCCAACCTAAGTGTATGTAAACTTCCAACTTCAACTGTATATGTGTGTGGATGTGTGTAAAACAATCGGCCATTATATTAACAAAAATGTAATTGAAGGTGGTGGAACCATCTGTGCGTTGTCAGTTTCATTCAATAACACAGAGAGAGTGATAGAGAGAGAGAGAGAGAGAGTCATTATCTCACTTCCCTTTAGCAACAGTGGCTTTGTCATTCATGCTGAGAGAGAGAGACTCCAGCCAGGCAGGTGTACTGTGCTCATTAGGATTCCTCTTCCCCCAGCAGGCAGGCAGGCAGGTTCCCAGTTCCCCAGACACACAGACGATCTACTCTGATGGTCCTGTCTCTGGGGGATGGGGACAGTGTGTGTGTTTCTCTCTGAGTGTGTATGTGTCTCTAGGGGACAGGGGACACATTAATGTTACCACAGCCACAGAGTAATGAGTCGGTCTCCTCCACAAGCTCTTACTGTAAATTGGAAAAATCCTGCTGGAATAAAGACTGAGCAGAGGGGAGAAGAGGAGAAGGTAGAGGTAAGTGAGGGCTCATTTAAATGGCTGTTCTCGATGGCTGAACTTCCTCAATCGTGCTGTTGTTCAACTCATTTTCTGGTCTGGTCTGCTTGACATTGGATATATTTAATTATGTTGGAAAGGCATAGTCTATATGTGGGACGTAGGCCTATTTTAGTGATTTCAAATCAAATCAAATGAAATGTTATTTGCCACATGCACCGAATACAACAGGTGTAGACATTACAGTGAAATGCTTACTTGAAAGCCCTTAACCAACAATGCAGTTTAAGAAAAAAATAATAAGCAAATAATTAAAGAGCAGCAGTAAAATAAAACAGTAGGGAGGTTATATACAGGGGGGTACCGGTACAGAATCAATGTGCGGGGGCATCGGTTAGTCGAGGTAATTGAGGTAATATGTACATGTGGGTAGAGTTAAAGTGACTATGCATAAATAATAAACTGAGTAGCAGCAGCGAAAAGAGGGGATTGGGGTGGGGTTGGGTGGGGGGGAAATGCAAATAGTCTGGGTAGCCATGATTAGCTGTTCAGGAATCTTATGGCTTGGGGGTAGAAGCTGTTAAGAAGCCTTTTGGACCTAGACTTGGCGCTCCGGTACCGCTTGCCGTGCGGTAGCAGAGAGAACAGTCTATGACTAGGGTGGCTGGAGTCTTTGATAATTTTTAGGGCCTTCCTCTGACACCGCCTGGTATAGAGGTCCTGAATGTCAGGAAGCTTGGCCCCAGTACTGGGCCGTACGCACTACCCTCTGTAGTGCCTTGCGGTCAGAGGTCGAGCAGTTGCCATACCAGGTGGTGATGCAACCAGTCATTATGCTCTCGATGGTGCAGCTGCAGAACTTTTTGAGGATCTGAGGACCCATGCCAAATCTTTTCAGTCTCCTGAGGGGAATAGGCTTTGTCGTGCCCTTTTCACGACTGTCTTGGTGTGTTTGGACCATGATAGTCTGTTGGTGATGTGGACACCAAGGAACTTGAAGCTCTCAACCTGTTCCACTACAGCCCCGGCGATGAGAATGGGGGCGTGATCAGTCCTCTTTTTTTTTCTGTAGTCCACAATTTGCCATCCAGCCTCCTAGGCTACTTAGGCTATTGCTTTATCAAAAAAATGTAGTCCTCAAAGAATAAGGTCATAGTGAAGTCATAGTCAAGTTAAGTTATAGTATAAATCCTTTTAGTGACCTTAATTTATTAAAAATAGATACAGCAAACCAGTGTTACAGACCATATTTTATTTTGTACATAAAATTCTACCCTTCTTACTAAAATCCTGAAATAATGTTTATCAGACAAATATATACTTACTCCTCTTCCTTTTTAATAAAACATTCTGTGCAGTCCA
The DNA here is from genome assembly GCF_964263955.1 of Coregonus lavaretus. Lineage (NCBI taxonomy): Eukaryota > Metazoa > Chordata > Actinopteri > Salmoniformes > Salmonidae > Coregonus > Coregonus lavaretus. Next base: position 34,940,229 of record NC_140012.1, on the reverse strand, counting down.
CTTTCTGCCTGAGGTGTTTTTTTGACTGTGTCCTCCTGCATCATTTATGTCTCGTGGAGAATAGACACGCCTTCAGGCACGATACCAGGCCAGACTACGCCTCAACTCTGCCCCCAGTGGACTTTTCTAGAACAGCAGGTTGAGGCATTGAGTGGCACTGCAGCCTATATCAATTGTGCAGCCAGAGCAGCGACTTAGAGTGCTTCCCAAATGGCACCTTATTTCCTATTTAGTGCACTACTTTTAACCAGAGCTGTATGGGCACTGGTCAAAAGTAGTCTATTATATAGGGACCAGGGTGCCATTTGGGACACAGCCATACAAACAGAAGATCTCATCTCAGTCACACAAAAACTGCACCGGCAGAGAGACTATCTGCATGGCTGCTGTAAGATCATATCATATTTCACGTCTATAGGCATTTATTACCGTCCTTGTTTTCTCAGTTGTGCAGCTATTCATGTCGTTCATATTCTGCTTGGTCAGCATATTCTGGCTCGGCCCTTCCAGAGTAAGAGATAAATGTCAGAGAGGAGCCAAGGAGGCGGAGGATGTGTCCCAAATGGCACCCTATTCCCTACATAGTGCACTACTTTTGACCAGGGGCGTAGTGCCCTGGTCAAAAGGAGGGCACTATGTAGGGAATAGGGTGCCATTTGGGACGAACCCACAGGAAAGGGAGTATTTACTAGACACTGGACACATTGACTGGAAGACAGAACACATAAATACAGACAAGATGAGCAAGTATATCAAGCTCATCTACAGCTTACATGATCATCAGTATGTCTTAATTGTTTGTGTGTCTATGGCTAACCAATTGTACATATTTTAAACCTGAAGAAAGTACTTATTGGATATTATTTGCATGCATGTAAGATTGATTCTGTATATGTATTTATATATGTTATATATATATATATATGTATTTATAAAATATATGTTTTATGTTGGGAGATGCCAGTGGGTAGACTGAGGGTTATGATGGAGAGAGAAATGCATGTGAGGAAGCTTTCTCTACCTCTTGGTGGAGCTGTTGACATGGCTGAGAAAAGGAGTGAAGGAGAGAGGGAGGAAGAGGGAAAGAAAGAGAACAGAAGGCAGGAGAGGAGAGATTACAGCAGAGATTTAGAGACAAAGAGTGAGAGGCTTAGGATGAGAAAGGGATATGGAGGAACAGGGTAGGACACATTGAGAGAGAATCTTCCCCCTCCTCCCTCCCTCCCCTCCTCCCTCCCTACCTCCCTCCTTCCTCCTCTCTCACACCACCTCCCTTGCGTACATACTCACATATACATCATGTCTCCATGCTACTCACCCACACACTCCTACTCCCATCCTGGATGCTCCCTCACTATTTCTGTCTCACTCACATTGTTCACAGTTTTTCCTAATTTCTTGAAGTTGTGAACCGTATAGCACACACACACACACACTCACACACACACTCACACACACACACACACACACACAAGCACGTCAACTCCAATCAACAGAAACCAGAGCATCTCTTTTTCGTACCTTTATTGCTTTAGTTTCTTCTATTCATACTCAAGTACCTTCCTTTATTTTGGAGACTTACAGGAAGTAGTTATATTATGTTTCTTATTCCATGTTTCCATGGCAACTGTGCCCATATTCCACCACGCAGAGTGATGAGATGTCACATAATTAATTTTCTTGATATTGTTTATATATATATATATTTTTTAAGCACTCGCACAGCTGAGTAATCTTGTTGCCAGTGCGTGGGAGTGTGATTACTTCAAAGAAAAGAGAAACCAGCACACTGCTCTTGCTCAAAACACAAACATTTATTAGATTTTGTTTAGAAATCTCAGGCAGTTCCCACATTTTCTCTTGAGTAGATAAAGCGTGTGTGTCTGTGTGTGTTTCTGTGTCTGTCTCTGTGTATGTATTTGTGTGTGTCTGTGTTTGTGTGTGTGTCTGTGTCTCTCTCTGTGTGTGTATTTGTGTGTGTGTGTGTGTATGTAGGCGTGTGTGTGTAGGCGTGTGCGTGTGCGTGTGCAGATGAAGTGGGTGGCAAGGGATAATGTTTTTCTGTGCCTCAGAGAGATAGGCTCACAAGACGGAAATAAATTAGAAGTTAAACATTGAGATCAATTGTATGGCTGTCTGGCACTCCACTAGCTTCCAATTAATATAAACTTGCATCATGCCAACAAAGATACACTTCATTCAAAGCAATCAGTAGCATACACTTACAAAGCTTCATCATGCTTAGAATACTGAGGCACAAACTATGTCATGTTACACGATTGATGTATTTCAAAATCCTCTTTTCACAAACCTTTTCTTCATGAAGCTGTGAAACCACACCTTTAACTCAGCCACCTGTTGTTTCACGTAACCACCACATTCTGAAAGAGAATCCCCAGCATTGCAATTGAATCTTTCTCCATCATGTAATTTACAACTGCACCTTGAACAACAGCTATGAAACTACACATTTGTTACCGTAACTCGAGCACCTGTTAGCTTAACCACACTCTGAAAGATAAACCACCATATTGCAAATTAGTCTTTCTGTAACCACATAAAGTCAAGGAACCAGTTAATTCTTAAACAACAACAAAACCAATCAGTGGAACTGTGGGACATGAAAGCGATAAGAGCTGGAGGGTTTAACAGAGAGAAACGTTGCCAGCCTGATCAGAGCTAGAGCTAGGCTACTGTGTGTGCGCGTGTGTGTAATACTGTACTGTAGCAGCTTTACGCACCTCTACTGAGAGAGTAATGAGAGAAGTTCTGTTTCTGAGACTGACTCAGAAACAATCTCTAGCCTCTTCCCCCTAGGTATAAGCAATCTAGTAGTTTGATATTGTCACCTGATAGGCAAGGTGGACATTTTGCATATCGCTTATCCTTTCAGATCTACTGATCTAAGTGTCGTGGCTAGGGGGCTATGCGCTAGGGCACTAGGGGAGAAGGACTAGGGGCTAGGGGAGAAGGACTAGGGGCTAGGGGAGAAGAGCTAGGGGAGAAGGGCTAGGGGAGAAGGACTAGGGGCTAGGGGGGGAAGGACTAGGGGCTAGGGGGGAAGGACTAGGGGCTAGGGGGGAAAGGACTAGGGGCTAGGGGAGAAGGACTAGGGGCTAGGGGGGAAGGACTAGGGGCTAGGGGGGGAAGGGGCTAGGAGGGAAGGACTAGGGGGGGCGGGGCTAGGGAGCAACGACTAGTGCCTAGGGGGTAAAGTCTATTGGAGTCAGGGCCAAGGGCTATGTGGTTGCTTCTGTACAGAGAGCCTAAATAATAATAATAACTACCAGAAAAAGTAGAGGGGGGGGATCAGCCGAGTAGGAACACCAATTCTGCTGAGACTGACTCAGACTCCACCCACAGAAGAGATGATGCAACGAGAGGACATTGAGTCTTGTCAACCCCACCATGTAAACCTCTATGGTCTTTGATTTATAATTACATGAGTGGGAGGAGTAGTGTGTGTGTATTTCTCCAGAAACCTGCCTATGTCATCCAGTCTATTTGGGTCACACTTGATGAAAATCAAGGCACACACACTTTGGGTATAGTGTTGCTATGTCTTCAATTTCATGTTAAATTGGGTAGCTTATAGCCATTTTAGGCCTATAGGCATTTAATAATACTTTTTTTTATAGGCAGACTGCACTACTGAGGTTCCAGGCTTGCCTCCCCTGATACTTAATACAATAGGAACTAGGTAGAAAACACTCATCAAAAATACTCTTACTCTCAACTTTTCAAGTAATTTCTAGAGGACTTATGTTTTACAAATTTAGTTGGAATAAGAACTCAAAAAAGAACAGAGCACACTCACATTTAGGTACGTAGGTGTCATTAAAACTCGTTTTTCAACCACTCCACACATTTCTTGTTAACAAACTATAGTTTTGGCAAGTCGGTTAGGACATCTACTTTGTGCATGACACAAGTAATTTTTCCAACAATTGTTTACAGGCAGATTATTTCACTTATAATTCACTGTATCACAATTCCAGTGGGTCAGAAGTTTACATACACTAAGTTGAATGTGCCTTTAAACAGCTTGGAAAATTCCAGAAAATGATGTCATGGCTTTAGAAGCTTCTGATAGGCTAATTGACATCATTTGAGTCAATTGGAGGTGTACCTGTGGATGTATTTCAAGGCCTACCTTCAAACTCAGTGCCTCTTTGCTTGACATCATGAGAAAATCAAAAGAAATCAGCCAAGACCTCAGAAAAAAAATTGTAGACCTCCACAAGTCTGGTTCATCCTTGGGAGCAATTTCCAAACGCCTGAAGGTACCACGTTCATCTGTACAAACAATAGTACGCAAGTATAAACACCATGGGACCACGCAGCCGTCATACCGCTCAGGAAGGAGACGCGTTCTGTCTCCTAGAGATGAACGTACTTTGGTGGAAAAAGTGCAAATCAATCCCATAACAACAGCAAAGGACCTTGTGAAGATGCTGGAGGAAACGGGTACAAAAGTATCTATATCCACAGTGAAACGAGTCCTATATCAACATATCCGGAAAGTCCGCTCAGCAAGGAAGAAGCCACTGCTCCAAAACCGCCATAAAAAAGCCAGACTACGGTTTGCAACTGCACATGGGGACAAAGATTGTACTTTTTGGAGAAATGTCCTCTGGTCTGATGAAACAAAAATAGAATTGTTTGGCCATAATGACCATCGTTATGTTTGGAGGAAAAAGGGGGTTGCTTGCAAGCCAAAGAACACCATCCCAACCGTGAAGCACGGGGGTGGCAGCATCATGCTGCGGGGGTGCTTTGCTGCAGGAGGGACTGGTGCACTTCACAAAATAGATGGCATCATGAGGAAGGAAAATTATGTGGATATATTGAAGCAACATCTCAAGACCTCAGTCAGGAAGTTAAAGCTTGGTCGCAAATGGGTCTTCCAAATGGACAATGACCCCCAAGCATACTTCCAAAGTTGTGGCAAAATGGCTTAAGGACAACAAAGTCAAGGTATTGGAGTGGCCATCACAAAGCCCTGACCTCAAACCTATAGAAAATGTGTGGGCAGAACTGAAAAAGCATGTGCGAGCAAGGAGGCCTACAAACCAGACTCAGTTACACCAGCTCTGTCAGGAGGAATGGGCCAAAATTCACCCAACTTAATGTGGGAAGCTAGTGGAAGGCTACCCGAAATGTTTGACCCAAGTTAAACAATTTAAAGGCAATGCTACCAAATACTAATTGAGTGTATGTAAACTTCTGACCCACTGGGAATGTGATGAAATAAATAAAAGCTGAAATAAATCATTATCTCTACTATTATTCTGACATTTCACATTCTTAAAATAAAGTGGTGATCCTAACTGACCTAAGACAGGGAATTGTTACTAGGATTAAATGTCAGGAATTGTGAAAAACTGAGTTTATGTATTTGGCTAAGGTTTATGTACATTTCCGACTTCAACTGTAGATATTGCATTCCACTGAGGCTATATAGGCTGTTTCAGGGAACTATGAACAAACTCCTTGAATAGCTGCACTTGAGTGAAAAATTGCTGAAACCCCCAGAAGTACATTTTGTCTATAAACTAGAATGGAAAGTGGGCTAACCGCCTTGAAAATGCAGCCTAAGCAGTGTGCATAAGCTGGAAGAGCTTAGGGAGGATGGAGAGAAATTTCAGAGAGAGTGAAAGTCGTTCAGTGTTTCCAGTGCAGAAAGTGAATTGTTAAAAGTGCTGTGTGGATTGGTGTGGTGATGTCAGCGAACGGAAGTCATTGTAGAACAAAAAGTTTTAAATGCTGTTATAAACTCAGAGCCATGACCATCCAATATGCTGGAAAATGAAGTGTCACTCTCTCTCTCTTTAGAGAGGTTTCTCCTCAATCCAACATGTCCAACAACAACTCAGACACATCAAGTGCATTTGGGATTTAACTTATTTCTAAAACAGTGGCGGTCGGTGCCGTTTATGATGAGGGAGGACGATTATTTGTTTTATGATGTTAGGTTCTGACAAACAGAGTGAAAAACTAACGGACAACTAGTCAAAGCTCAAACCAAGTTTATTCACCCACTGGGTCAAACAGCTGAGAAGAGAAGACATGTTTACACAAGCACATACTGTATATTTATACCCTCCTTCTAGGCGGAGTCTCCTCCTTGCACATCTAGACAGCCAATACATCTCTGTTGCTAGGCAGGAACTTAATTGGTTCCTCTCATTTGTGTTGTCATGGCCCTGCCTCCTATGTGGACTGTTCCTTCTCACTTCATCTGACCTGACCTCGGGCCGAATTCCTCACTCCTGCCAAATCCACGGCTAATCCTAATCAACCTTATCAGTGACTGAATCCAGACTGTGGCCCTTTGCCTCTCTCCACAGGATACATGAGATTTGACAATAACACGTTCTGACAGAATGTAAACTTTCTGCCTCCCCCTTATCCACCCTCCATTGACCCCAATATATATACACTGCTCAAAAAAATAAAGGGAACACTTAAACAACACAATGTAACTCCAAGTCAATCACACTTCTGTGAAATCAAACTGTCCACTTAGGAAGCAACACTGATTGACAATACATTTCACATGCTGTTGTGCAAATGGAATAGACAACAGGTGGAAATTATAGGCAATTAGCAAGACACCCCCAATAAAGAAGTGGTTCTGTAGGTGGTGACCACAGACCACTTCTCAGTTCCTATGCTTCCTGGCTGATGTTTTGGTCACTTTTGAATGTTGGTGGTGCTTTCACTCTAGTGGTAGCATGAGACGGAGTCTACAACCCACACAAGTGGCTCAGGTAATGCAGCTCATCCAGGATAGCATATCAATGCGAGCAGTGGCAAGAAGGTTTGCTGTGTCTGTCAGCGTAGTGTCCAGAGCATGGAGGCGCTACCAGGAGACAGGCCAATACATCAGGAGACGTGGAGGAGGCCGTAGGAGGGCAACAACCCAGCTTCAGGACCGCTACCGCCGCCTTTGTGCAAGGAGGAGCAGGAGGAGCACTGCCAGAGCCCTGCAAAATGAACTCCAGCAGGCCACAAATGTGCATGTGTCTGCTCAAACGGTCAGAAACAGACTCCATGAGGGTGGTATGAGGGCCCGACGTCCACAGGTGGGGGTTGTGCTTACAGCCCAACACCATGCAGGATGTTTGGCATTTGCCAGAGAACACCAAGATTGGCAAATTTGCCACTGGCGCCCTGTGCTCTTCACAGATGAAATCAGGTTCACACTGAGCACATGTGACAGACGTGACAGAGTCTGGAGACGCCGTGGAGAACGTTCTGCTGCCTGCAACATCCTCCAGCATGACCGGTTTGGCGTGGGTCAGTCATGGTGTGGGGTGGCATTTCTTTGGGGGGCCGCACAGCCCTCCATGTGCTCGCCAGAGGTAGCCTGACTGCCATTAGGTACCGAGATGAGATCCTCAGACCCCTTGTGAGACCATATGCTGGTGCGGTTGGCCCTGGGTTCCTCCTAATGCAAGACAATGCTAGACCTCATGTGGCTGGAGTGTGTCAGCAGTTCCTGCAAGAGGAAGGCATTGATGCTATTGACTGGCCCGCCTGTTCCCCAGACCTGAATCCAATTGAGCACATCTGGGACATCATGTCTCGCTCCATCCACCAACGCCACGTTGCACCACAGACTGTCCAGGAGTTGGCGGATGCTTTAGTCCAGATCTGGGAGGAGATCCCTCAGGAGACCATCCGCCACCTCATCAGGAGCATGCCCAGGCGTTGTAGGGAGGTCATACAGGCACGTGGAGGCCACACACACTACTGAGCCTCATTTTGACTTGTTTTAAGGACATTACATCAAAGTTGGATCAGCCTGTAGTGTGGTTTTCCACTTTAATTTTGAGGGTGACTCCAAATCCAGACCTCCATTGGTTGATAAATTTGATTTCCATTGATAATTTTTGTGTGATTTTGTTGTCAGCACATTCAACAATGTAAAGAAAATAGTATTTAATAAGATTATTTCATTCATTCAGATCTAGGATGTGTTGTTTAAGTCTTCCCTTAATTTTTTTGAGCAGTGTATATTAATTTACATGTAAAGTAGTATGGTAACATGAATAAGTATATTCCAAGCTGGAATCCAACACTGAGCATGGCCTTATTTCTGTTATAGCATTGGATGACTGTCATTTAATATTCCATTCACCCAGCTCAATATAACATTGATACATCTACATGATACTCTAATTTTCCCTATACCCATCATGAGGTTGCTACAACCTAGCCAATGAATGCACCCCTGATCACATGCAAACACAGTTCACTTTCATAGCAGCCAGATCGTTGTACAATTCCTTCTCTCATCTACGCCCTCTCCTCCTCTCACCTTTTCCCTTCACTTGTGGACACATCAGCTGTCTGTGACCAGTCAAAAAACAACTTTCCAAACCTTCATATGATAACCACTACACACACAGCCTACATCAGTCACCATATTAGCTAACGTCAAGTCAACAACATCTACTATAATTAACGCGTTAGTAAACCCGCTTCAATCAGGCAGTACAGTGTACAGTTAGCAAGCAGTTTAGCAGTTACACTGGCGGGTCCCGGTGGCAATAAATCAATAAAACCAAAAGTTTACCTTGACTCCAAGGGGAAAGAGCACAGGTATTTACAATAGAATGGTTCAAATGTAACCGTTAAATCAGGGGTGTCAAACTCATTTTAGCTCAGGGGCCACATGGAGGAAAATCTATTCCCAAGTGGGCCGGACTGGTAAAATCATGGTATATATAACTTAAAAACAACAACTTCAGATTGTTTTCTTTGTTTTAATACGATCAACATAAAACATAAAGCTGGAGCCTGAGGACAGTGTGTCCAAAATAGTACAAGCACAACATCACTATTAATCATAAAACACCTCAAGTTTATTAGAAAATTCTAAAGAAAAAGAACACACAAACACACAATGCCTCAGTGATTCACAGAAGTATATCATAGATCACAGAACTATATCAGGGTGTCTCATGCAGCACTTTAAGTGGGGTTGCATAGTTTATTTGACTCCTGATACCTGGCATCTTTTAGCTTTCACCAGCGCATCAATATCAGGCGTCACATCCTGAGTGGCAGCCAACTTCAGGATGTGATTCAAGTGCTTGTGCGTGAGCCTTGAGCGCAGCTTTGTTTTATTTATGCTCATTACAGAGAAAACTTGCTCACAAAGATATGTGGTTCCAAACATGCACAACCGTTTTGCAGCGAGGGCTGTCAAGTTGGGGTAACCTGGCAAGAGATTTTGATAAAATGTGTCCAAGCCAGCTGCGGCAAATTTGCCCTTCAAATCCGAGTCACACTGCAAGTCTATTATTTCAAGTTGGATGCTAACAGGCATTCACGGTGAATGGCGAGCAAAAAACGTTGAAGTCTTTCTCCAGTTCACCAAAAATCTGAAAGCGTTGCTCAAACTCCCGTAACAGTCCCGTTATTTTATCTTTGAACCGCTTCATGTCTGCCACATGTTGGGTTGCGCACACATTTTTCAGACAGGGGAAGTGAGCTGCATCACCACCGGTGAGTTGCGTCTCCCACAATGACAGCTTCAACTTGAAAGAACATATGCTGTCATAATACTGCGTGACAACTTTGTTGCGCCCTTGCAGCTGTTTGTTCAAGTTATTCAGGTGCTCTGTAACATCCACCATAAATGCAAGGTCCTGCATCCATTCTGCGGAATGAAATTCTAACACTGGTTTGCCCTTTTCTTCCATGAACTGTTCAATTTATTCTCGTAAATCAAAGAAATGCCTCAGCACAGCACCTCGGCTTAACCATCTTACCTCAGTGTGGTATGGCAGGCCATAGATGTGGTCTTTCTCTCTGAGAAGGCTGTCAAACTGACGGTGATTCAGGCTTCTGGATCAGATGAAATTAACAGTTTGGATGACCACCTTCATGACGTTATCCATCTTTAATGACTTGCAACACAAAGCCTCCTGGTGCAAAATACAGTGAAAAGTCAAAAAATCACGTCCTCCATTTGCAGATTGCACTTTCTCTCTGAACTTTGTCACAACGCCTGCTTTTTTCCCGATCATTGAGGGCGCACCATCTGTAGCCAGGCTGACAGCGCGCGACCAGTCCACTCCGACCCTGTCCAGCGCGCCGACGAGTGCGGTGAAAATATCAGCTGCTGTCGTTGCATCTGTCATCGGCACCAACTCCACAAACTCCTCGGTGACGGTCAATGTGTCATCAACTCCGAGGATTAAAATGGCCAGTTGTGCAACATCTGTAATGTCGATGCTTTCATCAATTGCAACCGAAAACGCAATAAAATACTTTACTTTTTGCTTCAACTGGCTGTCCAAATCCACTGAAAGATCGGAAATCCTGTCTGCAACTGTGTTTCTTGTCAGGCTGATACAGTGGGGAAAAAAAGTATTTAGTCAGCCACCAATTGTGCAAGTTCTCCCACTTAAAAAGATGAGAGAGGCCTGTTATTTTCATCATAGGTACACGTCAACTATGACAGACAAAATGAGAGAAAAAAATCCAGAAAATCACATTGTAGGATTTTTTATGAATTTATTTGCAAATTATGGTGGAAAATAAGTATTTGGTCAATAACAAAAGTTTCTCAATACTTTATTATATACCCTTTGTTGGCAATGAAACAGGTCAAATGTTTTCTGTAAGTCTTCACAAGGTTTTCACACACTGTTGCTGGTATTTTGGCCCATTCCTCCATGCAGATCTCCTCTAGAGCAGTGATGTTTTGGGGCTGTCGCTGGGCAACACGGACTTTCAACTCCCTCCAAAGATTTTCTATGGGGTTGAGATCTCGAGACTGGCTAGGCCACTCCAGGACCTTGAAATGCTTCTTACGAAGCCACTCCTTCGTTGCCCGGGCGGTGTGTTTGGGATCATTGTCATGCTGAAAGACCCAGCCACGTTTATTATTCAATGCCCTTGCTGATGGAAGGAGGTTTTCACTCAAAATCTCACGATACATGGCCCCATTCATTCTTTCCTTTACACGGATCAGTCGTCCTGGTCCCTTTTGCAGAAAAACAGCCCCAAAGCATGATGTTTCTACCCCCATGATTCACAGTAGGTATGGTGTTCTTTGGATGCAACTCAGCATTCTTTGTCCTCCAAACACAACGAGTTGAGTTTTTACCAAAAAGTTCTATTTTGGTTTCATCTGACCATATGACATTCTCCCAATCCTCTTCTGGATCATCCAAATGCACTCTAGCAAACTTCAGACGGGCCTGGACATGTACTGGGTTAAGCAGGGGGACACGTCTGGCACTGCAGGATTTGAGTCCCTGGCGGCGTAGTGTGTTACTGATGGTAGGCTTTGTTACTTTGGTCCCAGCTCTCTGCAGGTCATTCACTAGGTCCCTCTGTGTGGTTCTGGGATTTTTGCTCACCGTTCTTGTGATCATTTTGACCCCACGGGGTGAGATCTTGCGTGGAGCCCCAGATCGAGGGAGATTATCAGTGGTCTTGTATGTCTTCCATTTCCTAATAATTGCTCCCACAGTTCAAACCAAGCTGCTTACCTATTGCAGATTCAGTCTTCCCAGCCTGGTGCAGGTCTACAATTTTGTTTCTGGTGTCCTATGACAGCTCTTTGGTCTTGGCCATAGTGGAGTTTTGAGTGTGACTGTTTGAGGTTGTGGACAGGTGTCTTTTATACTGATAACAAGTTCAAACAGGTGCCATTAATACAGGTAACGAGTGGAGGACAGAGGAGCCTCTTAAAGAAGAAGTTACAGGTCTGTGAGAGCCAGAAATCTTACTTGTTTGTAGGTGACCAAATACTTATTTTCCACCATAATTTGCAAATAAATTCATAAAAAATCCTACAATGTGATTTTCTGGATTTTTTTTCTTCTCAATTTGTCTGTCATAGTTGACGTGTACCTATGATGAAAATTACAGGCCTCTCTCATCTTTTTAAGTGGGAGAACTTGCACAATTGGTGGCTGACTAAATACTTTTTTCCCCCACTATATTTGCAAAAGCCTGCCGCTTTTCAGGGCACACAATCTCCGCTGCCTTCATCATGCATGTTTTTACAAATTCACCTTCACTAAATGGTTTTGAAGCCACTGCGATTTCATTAGCAATGAGGTAGTGTCATATTTGTCGGCATGAAGACTCACATAGTGGCGACAAAGGTTGTATTCTTTCAGCACTGCAACATGCTGTGAACACACCAAACATACAGCTTTCCCATTCAATTCCATGAATAAATAGGAGGATGACCATTTTTCTTGGAACACTGCACTCTGCGTCCACTTTTCTATTTTTTGACAGAGACATATTGGGGCAATGAGGGTGCCAAAGCACATAATGTTAAAAGTAGAAGCCGTAATAATAATCGCGGGCAAAACAAAGTAGCTCATCTGGACTGGCTGCACTTGCTTGACCTACTTGCTCTGCCCCGGTATAAACAGTTTGCTTGCTTAACACAATTGCTATTGTGCCATCCAGTGGACGCAATTGGAACAGCAGTTTATTTTCTTGAAAAATTGCAGCCCATTTTTATACTTTACAAAATCATCTCGCGGGCCGGATTAAACCCGTTTGCGGGCCTGATCCGGCCCGTGGGCCGGACGTTTGACACCCCTGCGTTAAATCATCGATGTGGATGGTATAAATAATTGTGGGAATATCCAGCTGGATGGATGCCCTCCATGGTTGGAAGGGTTAGATGCTGCATTCTCTCTGGTGCACTGTCTCATAGTGGCTCTATGACAACCATTTACATTTACATTACATTTACGTCATTTAGCAGATGCTCTTATCCAGAGCGACTTACAGTTAGTGAGTGCATACATTATTGTGACTTTTTTTTATTTATTTTTTTATACCCCCCCGTGGGAATCGAACCCACACATTTACACACACACACACAAACACGGCAGCTTCAGTGACCACTGTAAAACACTGTAAACCAAAGGACCGAGTTAATCATGCTAAGGAATCCAACCGGAGCACATATCTAGCTATCGTTGGAGTGTGTGTATGTGTGAGTGTGTGTTTTGCTTTTATATGCATGCCTCTGTGTATGTGTGTGTGTGTGTGTGTGTGTGTGTGTGTGTGTGTCAGCATGTGTGTGTGTGTGTGTGTGTGTGCGTGTCAGCATGTGTATGTGTGTGTGCGTGTCAGCATATGTGTGTGTGTGTTTTATTTTTTTATTTTATTTCACCTTTATTTAACCAGGTAAACCAGTTGAGAACAAGTTCTCATTTACAACTGCGACCTGGCCAAGATAAAGCAAAGCAGTGCGATAAAAACAACAACACAGAGTTACATATGGGGTAAAACAAAACAAAGTCAAAAAAATACAACAGAAATACATATATATACAGTGTGTGCAAATTTAGCAAGTTATGGAGGTAAGGCAATAAAATAGGCTATAGTGCAAAATAATTACAATTAGTATTAACACTGGAATGATAGATGTGCAAGAGATGATGTGCAAATAGAGATACTGGGGTACAAATGAGCAAAATAAATAACAATATAGGGATGAGGTAGTTGGGCGGGCTAATTTCAGATGGGCTGTGTACAGGTGCAGTGATAGGTAAGGTGCTCTGACAACTGATGCTTAAAGTTAGTGAGGGAGATAAGTGTCTCCAGCTTCAGAGATTTTTGCAATTTGTTCCAGTTATTGGCAGCAGAGAACTGGAAGGAATTGCGGCCAAAGGAGGTGTTGGCTTTGGGGATGACCAGTGAGATATACCCGCTGGAGCGCAGACTACGGGTGGGTGTTGCTATGGTGACCAATGAGCTAAGATAAGGCGGGGATTTGCCTAGCAGTGATTTATAGATGGCCTGGAGCCAGTGGCTTTGGCGACGAATATGTAGTGAGGACCAGCCAACAAGAGCGTACAGGTCACAGTGGTGGGTATTATATGGGGCTTTGGAGACAAAACGGATGGCACTGTGATTGACTACATCCAATTTGCTGAGTAGAGTGTTGGAGGCTATTTTGTAAATGACATCGCCGAAGTCAAGGATCGGTAGGATAGTCAGTTTTACGAGGGCATGTTTGGCAGCATGAGTGAAGGAGGCTTTGTTGCGAAATAGGAAACCGATTCTAGATTTAACTTTGGATTGGAGATTCTTAATGTGAGTCTGGAAGGAGAGTTTACAGTCTAACCAGACACCTAGATATTTGTAGTTGTCCACATACTCTAGGTCAGACCCGTCGAGTGTAGTGATTCTAGTCGGGTGGGCGGGTGCAAGCAGCGTTCGGTTGAAGAGCATGCATTTAGTTTTACTAGTGTTTAAGAGCAGTTGGAGGCTACTGAAGGAGTGTTGTATGGAATTGAAGCTCGTTTGGAGGTTTGTTAACACAGTGTCCAATGAAGGGCCAGATGTATACAAAATGGTGTCGTCTGCGTAGAGGTGGATCTGAGAGTCACCAGCAGCAAGAGCGACGTCATTGATATACACAGAGAAAAGAGTCGGCCCAAGAATTGAACCCTGTGGCACCCCCATAGAGACTGCCATAGGTCCAGTGTGCGTGTCAGCATGTGTGTGCGTGTCAGCATGTGTGTGCGTGTCAGCATGTGTATGTGTGTATCTTCTCTTCTCCCTAGCTCTAATGAGATCAGCTGAGAGCTTTAATTGGGTACTAGGCGGGCAGGCAGTGAGTGTGTGGGTGAGTGTGTGGGTGTGTGGGTGGCTGCTTCAGCCGTCTTGGCCAAATATCCACCTGGAGTGGGAAGCACTCTGCGCCAGGCCTGGGGGTGAGTCTCAAAAGTCCTTTCTTGATTCCTTAAACTAATACATGAAACTGTAGACACCGACTTGATCTGACATAAATGCAAGCTGAGATGAAATAAAAATGAATCAAATCAAACTTGATTTACATACCACATTTTTGTAAAAAAAAACGGTGTCGCATAAAGCTTACTTATTTTCAGTGCATCAGTGATAGTGTACCCAGACGTTTCGGCTTTACAGACTTCTTTAGTGTGTAGGTACAAATCTTTCTTCATTCATAACTGTCACGCCCTGGCTCTGGGGACTCTAAATGTTGAGCCAGGGTGTGTAGTTTCTGTGTTATATTTTCTATGTTGATGTGCTAGATCGTTTAGATCTATGTTGGCCAGGGTGGTTCCCAATCAGAGGCAGCTGTATCTCGTTGTCTCTGATTGGGGACCATACTTAGGCAGCCTGTTTGGCACTAGTCGGTGTGGGATCTTGTTCCGTAAAGGTTTGTTTTGTGTAACCTAGGACTTCACGTATCGTTTGTTTGTTGTTTTGTGTCGTGTTAAGTACTTAATAAAATGTACGCTTATCACGCTGCGCCTTGGTCCGTATCTTCCGTTAATGATCGTGACAATAACAGGATTTATAGGGAACACAGGTGAGCAACTGATGATCAGCAGGTGCTTCTATTCACTCATCCGCCACTCAGGGATGTGGCTTCTCTGGTCTACCTGGATACAAGTTACAATCACAAAGAAATACAGAATTATAGGGTATGGGAGCGGGCACGAAGGGTAATTGGTGGCATCAGGCGTGAACCGTTCATGAATCAATTGCCTTACGTGTCCACTCACTTGGATACATTATATAAATTCATGTGATAGCTCACCGCAAAGGACATCAGGCTCGGCTGTTCATAAATATGTGGGGCTAACTCATAAATTATATGGAAAATATGATATGGACAGTGTTCTTGTACAACAGTCTAAGTTTGGGCTATAGGAAGGTGAAATCTAGTTCTTTGTTTAAACCGTGTTGGGATACAGAATTAAATGTCTATATATCCACATGGCTTCTCATTGGAGTAATTTGTTGTCATAGTCACCTCCTCTGCGTAGTGGATGAACGTTTTCTATCCCGACACAACGCAATTCTTTAATAGAGTGAATTTGTTCTATAAAGTGTACAGAAAAAAAAAAGAAAGTGAGAAAGATAAAAACATAATACATCTCTTGAGAAGGAGTAAATGGATACATTAATATAGCAAAACAGTGGACCTGAGAGACTAAGTTAACTAGGGAATATACTGTAGATGTAGTCTTGTCCACCAGCCGTCTCTCTTTACATGTGGTAGTAATTAACCTGTGGACGAGGTTACAACACTACAAAAAAGGTTTTTCAAAGGACAAAATGGAGTCAAAATCTTTTTCCTGTTCTGTCTCTTCTGCACCACTGAGGCCGAGCCAGCTTTCTGTCTTCTTCACTGAGACACTGAGAGGGTTTTCAGAGGACAACAATGGGGTCGAAATGGAGTTTGAATCTTTTTCCTGTTATGCACCACTGAGGCTGAGACACATTTATGACTTCTTCACTGAGAAGCTGCACCTAATTAAAACTACTTGAGTCTGCTGTGTGTGTGTGTGTGTGTGTGTGGATCTCAGCTCCCTGCCTCTGGCCATGCATAACTAATACCTCATAATAATATAGGAAAGATAAATTGTGTGGTGCGGCCGTGCACGTGTGTGTGTGTGTACATGCGTGTTTGTGTGTGTGTGTGGACTCAGATGGCACCCTAGTCTCTATAGTGCACTACATTTGACCAGGGGTCATAGGGTGAAACGTGCAATATGGAAAATGTGAACATGCTCCAACCATACATGCATCAAGGGGATTCAATACATTTATGACATCTCAGATTTCATAAATATGCCTTTGAGTGTATATATATATATATATATATATAATTTTTTTCTACTTATTTTATAATTAAGCCACGTGTCTATGGTTTTACTTTGAATCACAGTATGATTTTACCGTTAATGCAACAATGTGATATTATAGGGGAAGATAACTGTTTGTTATTGCTGTACAATTAAAGAATAATTGACTCAACACCCAAACGACAAGATATTTCTAAAAACCTCTTATGCGTACACCCACACAGAGCATGATGGTCATACTGTAACCAAATGTATTCAGATATAGGCCTAGTTGGCGTGACTGGGAGTATCCATCTCAGAGGGCCCTGACACACACGTGATATATGAAGCTCATTAAAATGCAATTTGCATTGACCCCCTTTTTTTTTTTACACTGACTCTCCTGCACTGGCTCTATGCATACTCACTGGACTCTACCCACACACTCACACATACTACACTGACACTCCAACACACACACACACACTTTCACACTCTTCACATTCGTTGCTGCTACTCTGTTTATCTATGCTGATCGCCTAGTCACTTTTACCCCTACCTACATGTACATACTACCTCAACTACCTCGTACCACTGCACATTGACTCGGTTCTGGTACTCCTTGTATATAGCCTTGTTATTGTTTTCATTGTGTTACTATTTTAATTTTATTTTTGCTAATCTTTTATTACTTTATAACTCTGCATTGTAGGGAAAGGGCTCGTAAGTAAGCATTTCACGGTAAAGTGTAAACCTGTTGTATTCGGGGCATGTGACAAATAACGTTTTATTTGATTTTATTTGACCTGCATTAGGGCTGTCAAATCAGCAAACGACTCTGGGGATAACCGACAACTGCATAGCATATCCATTGTTTTTATTTAGGCCGTGTCGGAGGTGTTAGATCTGTGAAATCAGCAAACGTCTCCTGGCATTTTACCTATCAAGAACCTGGCCATTGGATGCGCAGTCACATTAGTAATAATCCCATGCAGCATTGTTACAAGTTGGAACACTGAAATGTGTGTTATAATCTACTCCTCCATTAGGCTGATATAAATCCTTATTATTTTGTTGAATGATTTTACATTTGATTGTCGTTATTTGTATATAGCCTACATGTTCTAATTCTGAACTTCTAACGCCAGTGGGACGGGTGTGGCTTCACAAGCAGCCTCTCACCGATTTGACAGCTCGAATGCAGTTACACCTCAGACACCTCCAAAACACCAGCTATGCGGGTGTTGGCTATTCCGGGTTAACGCTTGATCTGATTGAATCTAGGCTTATGTTTCTACTTTTCCCGGCCTTGTCCTCTCCCTGTGATCAATGCCCACGTTCAACCCCCACCCTAGGGCACAACCCAAGGTCCTGTCCTCCAGCCAAGTCTCCAGTGGTCAAAGAAGACAAAAAAAGAGGCCTGTATAATGCAGAGAAGAAACTTTACAGAAGTATATATACAGTACAGTACATATATTACAGAGGTAGTAGCAGTTAAGCATAATCTCTCATTGTCTCCCTCTTCTCTGCCCACTTCCACCCCTGGTTCACTACTGACCAGCAAGCAATGCCTTATCAATATGCTTTGATTTGTTGTCAGTTTTTCTATTTTCATTTTACATTTCCCACACGTCACCCAGTAATCTTGGAAATGATTTAAAAGCATACAGTATAATGATACTGCAGAGGCTATATTAAATTAACTATGAGTAGTTAGGTAAAAGATGCAGTGCCTCCTAATATATCAGATTTCCACCTCTCTACATTAAAATGCCCATTCACCTTATACCTTCTCTTCCACTGACTTCCCACAGAATCAGTGCTGAAGGTATGCTAGCCGGGTGTGAGATAACTGGCCGATGCCATCTCACATTAATGCGACAGAGACGGTAATATCATAATAAATTGGTTCTTTTTTATTAAAACTTGCATGACATACCAGCAGTCACCTTCACACACTTCTTCCATGGTATAATGGCGTGTGCAAAACAATTAAAATGTGCATTCCGCCACCTACTGTGCGGGTGGATAATAAGGATCCCAAAAAAGGAAAAACATTTGGGTAAAAATAAATAAAATATCATAAATACTACCAAAAAAGAAATTAACTAAACAAAATCAACCTGCTTTTCTGTAAAAACCTCATTCTAATCAGGTCCCAACACAGGCTCAGAAGCCTCCTGTGAGGGCGGGACATTTCCTTGCAACAAAAGTCCTTGTAGTGCTTCTGCCGTGAAGTCTTGGAGCCCCAAAAACGTATTGGCTGCAGATATAATGATATCCAGCTTCTTGGACTTCTTTAATCACTGTGGCTATAAATGCCACAAAATCCACCTTCTTCACAATGAGTGTATCCAGATCACCCGATTGACTTAAAACACTAGCAACTGGTTGCAATACATCCACCGCCATATCTTCAACACTGTTGCCTCTTGCCCCTTGGACTCTCTTCACCGCCTCCACATAGGAGATCTGCTGCGCAGCCCTAATCCTTGACACCTCGACCTCCTTCACCCTGACAGGGCACTCAAGGAAGTCTGGAGTATGATCCCCACCACAGTTGCAACATTTTCCATTCACAGATTCTTCAATATCATACTTCTCCCGTCTGCAAACATTTGACACGTGACCATATCCTTTACAATTTCCACACTGTAGTGGTTTGGACACAAATGCTCTCACCGCATACCTCACATATCCAAGCTTCACATATTCAGGTAGTCTCCTCAAACAACATTAATATCGACAGGCTTTTCTCCTTCCTTCCATTTACCATACGGATTGAGCGACGTGCACTGACCACTCCTGGGATTTTCTGACTAAGGTATTCATCATCTATATCCAACGAGACTCCAGCTATAAGTCCTTTGGCAGGCGCCGAAGATCAATACATGTTGCTTCTGACGTGAACAATTTTGCCAGATCCAGTGCACACTTCTTCTGTGCTTCATCAACACAATTAACCAAAACAAGGCCGCTTCTAGTCACCTTGATTGAATCCACCTTTCCCACTGCTTTCTTCACAGTCCTGGATATTACAAATGGATTTCCCAAATGAATCTCCTTGTCTAAAAAACGCAGTCCAATAAGAAATAAATTATGGGACAGGTTCTTTTCTTCTACTACAACTTTTACTCATTTTGTTCCGTTCTTTGATTTCACTGTGTTCCGTTCATTATCACAAACTTCACTTGCCCCACTTTCAGATTCAACCACAGTCAACATTTCCTCGTTCTCCCGGACCACCTTCACACACTGAATACCATCCATTTAAACTGAAGCGCTTGAGGCAGGAGGCCACAGTTGTGTGCAATCAGCTAATTAGCAAGGCTTGAAAGTTTCCCTCTGACAATTAAAGGGACATTCCACTCAATCTAACATTGAAACAAACAGGTAAAGGCTGAGCTGATTGGAAAAAGTAAATTAACTGGATGTGATAATACCTTGACATTTTAGGATCCTAGACATATAAACACAATATAAATACGTTCATACAAATTACAGTGATGCTCCTTCACACCTGGCTTGCCTCATTATCTTTCCATATTAGCGAGTATAGAAATGAACCTTTGCCAGCCAATTTGGAGTCAGGTCATGGCTAATTTAAATTGAACATTAATCAAAGCCATCTTGACGGAAGTTGAATGATTGATCCTTCTCCCGCCCTTCCAGGCTGTTAGGCTACAAACATCCCACCATGCACCCTTGATTGTGTCTTTATGGTCTCTGTTAGTTGAAGTTTAAATGTTTTAACACCATGTTAAATGTATGATAGGAGAGAAAAGTAAAGGCTTGTTCTCTTCTAGTCTAGTAATGTTTTCTCATTTAATTCTTAATAAATGAAATAATATTCATACATAACTGGTGCTGTTATTGAGTTTCTACTTTCATCTTGAAAAGAGGAGAGCTGATTGGGTATTGACAGTTTGGCATTGGTCCGCCTCTCTTCCAAATGGCACAGACAGGCAGTTTGCCCTTTCAATGATCCCTGTGCTGTCACAGAATGCCCTTTTTGGAACAGATCCCATGTAGTGCAGTCTAGGTTAAAACCTGTAAAAACACACTATCTTCTCAAACAACTCAGCATTGAAAGCCAAGCTGTGAGCAAAATCAGCAAAAAAAAAATCATAATTTTCACAATGTGATCTGATTATAATAGACCAGTGACTGTTCATCTGGGTAAGGGGGTGGGCTCTAGACCATCCTATTAGCCAATCATGGCTGTGTATGTAAATATATTCAAATTTGTTTCTTAACGCCCACACGATCACACTGAGCATTTCAAGGGATAAAGGTGTCACGGTCGTGTGAATGATGAGACCAAAGCGCAGCGCGTGTTCCGATAAACATGATGACTTTATTTAATTAAAGTGCAACACGAGAAAACAACAAAGAACGATACGTGAAGTTCCAATACTGAAATAAACTAACAGCATCAAGGAAACAAAAACCCACAAACCCCACAGGAAACATACAGCATAAATATGGCTCCCAATCAGAGATAACGAGCCGAACAGCTGACACTCGTTACCTCCGATTGGGAGTCATAGACAAACCTAGAAATACAACCAACAGAAAGGCAAACCTAGAAATACAAAACCAAAACAAAAGACACCCTAAATGAAAATAACAACCCTGGCTCAACCATCAGAGTCCCTGGAGCCAGAGTGTTACAGTACCCCCCCCTAAAGGTGCGCACTCCGGGCGCACCAGCATACCGTCTAGGGGAGGGTCTGGGTGGGCGTCTGTCCAGGTGGCGGCTCTGGCCCAGGTCGTGGTCCCCACCCCACCATAGTCATTACCCACTTACTTAGCCTCCTACACATTACCACCCCCCAACTACACCCCACTGGGTTAAGGGGCGGCACCGGACTAAGGGGCAGCACCGGACTAAGGACCAGCACCGGGATAAGGGGCAGCACCGGGCTAAGGGGCAGCACCGGGCTAAGGGGCAGCACCGGGCTAAGGGCCAGCACCGGGATAAGGACCAGCACCAGGCTAAGGAACAGTACCTGACTAAGTGGCAGCACCGGACTGAGGGGCAGCTCCGGACTGAATGACGGATCCTGGCAGGCTGGCTCTGGTGGATCCTGCTGCTCATGGCTGGCTGACGGATCTGGCTGCTCATGGCAGGCGGAAGGCTCTGGCTGATCCCGTCTGGCGGAAGGCTCTGGCTGATCCGGTCTGACGGAAGGCTCTGGCTGATCCTGTCTGGTGGAGAGCTCTAGCGGCTCCGATCTGGCGGACGGCTCTGAAGGCTCATGGCAGACGGGCGGCTTTGTAGGCTCTGTACAGACGGGTAGTTCAGACGGCGTTGGGCAGACGGACAGCTCAGACGGCGTTGGGCCGACAGGCAGTTCAGGCGCCGTTGGGCAGACGGGCAGTTCAGACGGCGTTGGGCAGACGGGCAGTTCAGACGGCGTTGGACAGACGGGCAGTTCAGACGGCGTTGGGCAGACGGGCAGTTCAGGCCCCGTTGGGCAGACGGACAGTTCAGGCCCCGTTGGGCAGACGGCAGACTCTGGCCGTCTGAGGCGCACCGTAGGCCTGTTGCGTGGTGCCGGAACTGGAGGTACCGGGCTGAGGACACGCATCACAGGGCTAGTGCGGGGAGAAGCAACAGGGCATGCTTGGCCCTGGGGACGCACCGTAGGCCTGATGCGTGGTGCCGGAACTGGAGGTACCGGGCTGAGGGCACGCATCACAGGGCTAGTGCGGGGAGAAGCAACAGGGCATGCTTGGCCCTGGGGACGCACCGTAGGCCTGATGCGTGGTGCCGGAACTGGAGGTACCGGGCTGAGGACACGCATCACAAGGCTAGTGCGGGGAGTCGGAACAGGGCATGCTGGACCCTGGGGACTCCCATAACGCCTAGTGCGGGGAGCCGGAACAGGGCATGCTGGACCCTGGGGACTCACCTCACGCCTAGTGCGGAGAGCAGGAACAGGCCGGGCTGGGCTGGCGACGCGCACCGTATCCCTGGTGCGAGTGGCCGGAACAGGCCGGGCCGGGCTGGCGAAGCGCACCGTTTCCCTGGTGCGTGGAGTAGGAACAGGCCGGGCTGGGCTGGCGACGCACACCGTATCCCTGGTGCGAGTGGCCGGAACAGGCCGGGCCGGGCTGGCGAAGCGCACCGTATCCCTGGTGCGTGGAGTAGGAACAGGCAGGGCTGAGCTGACGACGCACACCGTATCCCTGGTGCGAGTGGCCGGAACAGGCCGGGCCGGGCTGGCGAAGCGCACCGTATCCCTGGTGCGTGGAGTAGGAACAGGCCGGTCCATACCGGGAACACACACCACTGGCCTCAACCGAGGATCAGGAACGGGCCGGACCGGACTGGCAACATACCTCAGTCCTTCACGCCGTGCCACACACACATCCCTGCCTCTTCTCGCCAATGGCTCCCGTACTCCGTTAGCCCTCTCACCTATACTCCCTGTGGCAGCTTCCTGCTGCCCAGCCGCCCAAGCCATGTGCCCCCCCCCAAAAACTTTTTGGGGTTGCCTCACGTCCACGGGCTTCCAGCCTCGCCTTCGCGCTGCCTCCTCGTACCACCTCCTCTCGGCTTTGGCTGCCTCCAGCTCTTCCCGAGGGCGGTGATATTCCTCCGGTTGTGCCCAAGGATCCTCTCCGTCCAATAACTCCTCCCATGTCCAGACCCTCGGCTCCTGGACACGCTGCTTGGTCCTGGTATGGTGGGTTTTTCTGTCACGATCGTGTGAATGATGAGACCAAAGCGCAGCGCGTGTTCCGATAAACATGATGACTTTATTTAATTAAAGTGCAACACGAGAAAACAACAAAGAACGATACGTGAAGTTCCAATACTGAAATAAACTAACAGCATCAAGGAAACAAAAACCCACAAACCCCACAGGAAACATACAGCATAAATATGGCTCCCAATCAGAGATAACGAGCCGAACAGCTGACACTCGTTACCTCCGATTGGGAGTCATAGACAAACCTAGAAATACAACCAACAGAAAGGCAAACCTAGAAATACAAAACCAAAACAAAAGACACCCTAAATGAAAATAACAACCCTGGCTCAACCATCAGAGTCCCTGGAGCCAGAGTGTTACAAAAGGTGACTAAGGGAAATAAATGTTCCAAATATATATTCTGGAGTTATTTCCATTAAATAAACACACACAATGATTTATTAGACATACAGTGATGATTTATAAATAACATTACAAAGACTGCATGGGGGCTATAATCAATCAATCAATCAATCAATCAATCAATCACATTTATTTTATAAAGCCCTTTTTACATCAGCAGTTGTCACAAAGTGCTTATACATATACCCAGCCTAAACCCCCAAAGAGCAAGCAATGTAGATGTAGAAGCACAGTGGCTAGAAAAAACTCCCTAGAAAGGCAGGAACCTAGAGAGGAACCAGGCTCCGTGGGGTGGCCAGTCCTCTTCTGGCTGTGCTGGGTGGAGATTAAGAGAGTACATGGCCATTAAAGCAAGACCATATTTTGAGGCTATCCCGTGTTTGTTTGCATTTACTTTGTTTACAACATTGGAGTAAAGCAAGCTTATATTTTGGGTGCTGATGGGGTACGACATTTAAACAAAGCTTATGAGGCATTTATAATTTATATTCTTCAAGAATCAATGAGTACATATAATTAATTTAGTTCAAAAATGGATGTAGCAACTGCTGAATGCCCCTTTAAAGCCTGCGGTTAACATGTTTTATATCTTGTTATAAACATGTATGAACCTGAATATGTTTATTTCTGCCTCACATGCTGCCCATTGGTGACGACAGGCAGCTGAACTTTGAATATAGCATAAACCAACACAAAACAAAAACCTAACCTAATCCAATTCAGCAGCACTTAACAAATAAAGACATCGCCAGCATTGATTTATCTCTCTTCCAGTGAATGACAGAACATTTAATCCAGGACAGCACTATTCTTCCTCTAAAACACCCACATAAATTCTGTCTATAATTTTATCCTCCAGACCTTTAACTTTTTATCCTGTGAGTGGAGGAGTTGAGGAGAGGAGAAACTGAGTGAATCAATTCACTTCTGCTTCTAGTTCTTAAGGTATTTTAGCTGGTGGAGTGGGAGGAGGGGGAGGAGAGGAGGAGTGGGGGAGGAGCGGTGGAGAGGAGGCAAAGAGAGGAGAGGGGGAGGAGGAGAGGAGAAGAGTGGACTGGCTCCCCGGAGGATCCAGGTGTGTCTGTTAGCCTGTCGGGCCGTTGGCGGGTTGGCACTGAGGCGCTTCAGATTTCACAGGTTCATTATCCTGGAGCAGCCATCTGCCACTTGGTCCTAGCGGGGCCTGCCGGACACACACACACGGTCGCACACACGCATGGTCCGGTCTAAGTAACAGAAGCCATGTTGCTCTCCTTCCCCCATACCCACACACCTCCACCTGGCTGCAGAACTCTTCCTAATGGGGATGGGTTGGGCTGGATGGAGGAGAGAGGAGGGAGCAGGGAGGAGAGGATGGAGGTGGGAAGAGGGAGGTCACACACAGGGTACACAAAGGGGAGCTTTGAAGTCTTTAACCCACAAACCAAACCCAGGTAATTAACGATGCATTGGCTCTTTTTAACTGTGTCTCCCCCAGTGGCTGAACTGATGGGCCGTTTGGCTCCTCATCTCAGTGCAGCTGGGATAGAAGGAGAGGTTTGTTGCCAACCTGAACTCTCACCCCCACCACAGAGAGCTAGAGAGAGAGAGACTTTAATTTTTGTCTTACTTTAATCAGGCATCTTCATTACATTAAAACCACCACAAACACCCCCATAAAAACGCATAGCATGCTACTACAACCTCCACAAAATCACAATACACAGTACACAATACACCCTCCAGCCCCACATTACAACCGTATATCCAACCCCTCCTCTCCAGACGTACAGACACCCCCGCTGAGCCCCCATACCCCCTGAAACATTTCCACACAGTTCATCATTTTATAAAACTCATATTCAACCCTAATACGCATAGAGACCATCCCTTTGGCCCGGTTCTGCCTTGTTAACCATATGGCCAACATGGCCTGGCCAAACAAAAAGTTAAACAAAACACACAAACTCACTACATCCTCCGGACCCTCTTGCCAGTCCCCAGTACACAGCATCAATAAGATTTAGAATGCTGTGACCATTTTTAGAAGTTAGGGTACAATAATGTGTAGTCCGAATAAGGGTGTTATGATTCAGGGGATGGATGCATGGTGGGTCTATAGTTGGAAAATGTAATGAAAGGCCAACTTTGAGAGTTTAATCATTGGTTCCCTAAAGGTGTGGCATTTTGCAGTGACTTCTAGTTGGAGAGGAGGTTGTAATTGTAACTTGACAGAATAGCAGGTTCTGTCAAGTCACAATTAGCAAGAAGGAGAAAAATCCTTTAAGATTTGACTGCAGAATGAACCAGATTCTCCTCTGTGGGAATCCACACAAACACATGCACACACACGTGGGATATGCTGTTATAAGCATGCACATACTCACGGACGCACAGGGGGAGGGAGGACCATCCTGTAACCTGCCTGTCAGTTCTTCTGGCATCCCAATCCACACCAGCTGGCTCCGTTCTGATTGGCTGTCTCGTGACAGAAGACCCCACCCCCTGCCATCTACTACCCTAGCCTGGTCCCAGATCTGTTTTTGCTGTACAGCCTTGTGTTTGATGTGACAATGACCATAGGAGTTGGCAAGACTAGAGAACCTACTAACCAAACTCTAAAGTAAAGTGCTATCCTTACCCTCTTCTTTTAAAATGAAAAAGTTCATTTGAAAAAATATTGAACGTTTTGTCCGCCCTCAGAAATTAACAACTTTAGATCATCTTTTCATTGTAGTGGAGAATAACTTTACACAATGCTTTGTGTATCCCAATTTTCAACCATCATGAAATCTGGCAACATACTGCACTATGGTGAGAGGTGAGGCAATGGTTGCCAGAACTCCTTCATGTTTGATTGATATGTGGAATCACAACATTGACACCTGTCTTCCAGATAGTGTTGCTGTGTCTGCCAGCTCTTGTAGGGCTCCAGTGAGGTGGAGAGAAGGTACATTGATAATATCTAGAAAAAGGATCCCATACAGTGCCTTCATCAAACGTATTGAAATTGAAATACAGAATATCTCATTTACATAAGTATTCACACCCTTTTTCTCAGGAGTGGCTTCCATCTGGCCACTATCCCATAAAGCCCAGATTGGTGAAGTGTTGTAGAGACTGTTGTCCTTCTAGCAGGTTAATCTTCAAATCTTCAAATCATATTTTTGCAGGAATCTCCTTGCGAATGATTTTGCATATAAATTGTATCTCCACCGGGCTGTAGTTCTGTCAGAGTGGTCATTGGGTTCTTGGTCACCTCCCGGACCAAGGTCCTTCTTGCCTGGTTGATCAGTTTGGTCGGACGGCCAGCTCTAGGCAGAGTCTGGGTAGTTCCATATTTTTTCAATTTTTTAACACTCCCTTCCCCAAATATATGTTTTATACCCTTCCCCAAATATATGTTTTATGACCTTCCCCAAATATATGCCTCATCCCAAATCTATCTCAGAGATCTACGGACAGTTCCTTGGACTTCATGGTATAGTTTCTGCTCTGACATGCACTGTCAACTGTGGGACCTTATACAGACAAGTGTGTTTCCTTCTAAATCATGTCCAAACAATTGAATTGGCCACAGGTAGGACTGTGGCGGTCATGAAACTTTGTCAGCCAGTGATTGTCAAGCAAATAACTGCCGGTCTCACGGTAATTGACCATTAATTAACATAAACATATTTAGCATCTCCTGGCTTCCATGCATAGCCTACAAGACACTGATGCAGACCTCACAATAAATACATTATTTATTTCAGACCGGTCTAAAGAAACAAGATATGAAGAAAATGTAGTCTATTTCAGAAGAACAGAATAGCATACTCTGAGTTGTCCTTATGTCCTTATGTTGTCCTTAATGAGTCCGATACAAAGGATATACTGCTTTCCCGAGACCAGGCCCAAATCCCTGTCATTCGTGTGAAGAAAAGATGGTATACAAGGGGATGAGGTTGGGGTGGCTTGTGAGAATTTGTCGGCGAGTGGGTAAACCGCCACTTCCATCCGTCCTATTGGTCAACGTACAATCATTGGAAAATAAACTGGATGATCTACAATCAAGACTATCCTACCAACAGGACATTAAAAACTGTAACATCTTATGATTCACCGAGTCGAGGCTGAACAACGACACAGATAATATAGAGATGGCTGGATTTTCTGTGCATCGGCAGGACAGAGCAGCTATGTCTGGTAAGACGAGGGGCGGGGGTGTGTGTCTATTTGACAATAACAGCTTGTGCGCGATGTCTGATATTAAAGAAGTCTCGAGGTATTGCTCGCCTGAGGTAGAGTACCTCATGATAAGCTATAGACCACACTATCTACCAAGAGAGTCTATATTATTCGTAGCCGTATATTTACCACCACAAACTGATGCTGGCACTAAGACCGCCCTCAACGAGCTGTATAAGGCCATAAGCAAACAAGAAAATGCTCATCCAGAAGCGGCGCTCCTAGTGACCAGGGACTTTAATGCAGGCAAACTTAAATCTGTTTTACCAAATTTCTACCAGCATGTCACATGTGCAACCAGAGGAAAAAAAACTCTAGACCACCTTTACTCCACACACAGAAACGCATACAAAGATCTCCCTTGCCCTCCATTTGGCAAATCTGACCATAATTCTATCCTCCTGATTCCTGCTTACAAGCAAAAACTAAAGCAGGAACTACCAGTGACTCGCTCAATACGGAAATGGTCAGATGACGCGGATGCTACTCTACAGGACTGTTTTGCTAGCACAGACTGGAATATGTTCCGGGATTCATCCAATGGAATTGAGGAGTACATTACCTCAATCACCGGCTTCATCAATAAGTACGTACATATTCCAACCAGAAGCCATGGATTACAGGCAACATCCACATCGAGCTAAAGGCTAGAGCTGCCGCTTTCAAGGAGCAGGACACTAATCCGGACACTTATAAGAAATCCCTCTATGCCCTCAGGCGAACCATCAAACAGGCAAAGCGTCAATACATTACTAAGGTTGAATCCTACTGCACCGGCTCTGACGCTTGTCGGATGTGGCAGAGCTTGCAAACTATTATGGACTACAAAGGGAAACCCAGCCGTGAGCTGCCCAGTGACACGAGCCTACCAGACGAGCTTAATGCATTTTATGCTAGCTTCAAGGCAAGCAACAATGAAGCATACAGTGAGGGGAAAAAGTATTTGATCCCCTGCTGATTTTGTATGTTTGCCCACTGACAAATAATTGATTTGCATTTTAATGAGGGAAATAAGTATTTGACCCCTCTGCAAAACATGACTTAGTACTTGGTGGCAAAACCCTTGTTGGCAATCACAGAGGTCAGATGTTTCTTGTAGTTGGCCACCAGGTTTGCACATATCTCAGGAGGGATTTTGTCCCACTCCTCTTTGCAGATCTTCTCCAAGTCATTAAGGTTTCGAGGCTGATGTTTGGCAACTCGAACCTTCAGCTCCCTCCACAGATTTTCTATGGGATTAGGGTCTGGAGACTGGCTAGGCCACTCCAGGACCTTAATGTGCTTCTTTTTGAGCCACTCCTTTGTTGCCTTGGCCGTGTGTTTTGGGTCATTGTCATGCTGGAATACCCATCCACGACCCATTTTCAATGCCCTGGCTGAGGGAAGGGGGTTCTCACCAAAGATTTGACGGTACATGGCCCCGTCCATCGTCCCTTTGATGCAGTGAAGTTGTCCTGTCCCCTTAGCAGATAAACACCCCCAAAGCATAATGTTTCCACCTCCATGTTTGATGGTGGGGATGGTGTTCTTGGGGTCATAGGCAGCATTCCTCCTCCTCCAAACACGGCGAGTTGAGTTGATGCCAAAGAGCTCCATTTTGGTCTCATCTGAAACAACACTTTCATCCAGTTCTCCTCTGAATCATTCAGATGTTCATTGGCAAACTTCAGACGGGCATGTATATGTGCTTTCTTGAGCAGGGGGACCTTGCGGGCGCTGCAGGATTTCAGTCCGTCATGGCGTAGTGTGTTACCAATTGTTTTCTTGGTGACTATGGTCCCAGCTGCCTTGAGATCATTGACAAGATCCTCCCGTGTAGTTCTAGGCTGATTCCTCACCGTTCTCATGATCATTGCAACTCCATGAGGGGAGATCTTGCATGGAGCCCCAGACCGAGGGAGATTGACAATTATTTTGTGTTTCTTCCATTTGCGAATAATCGCACCAACTGTTGTCACCTTCTCACCAAGCTGCTTGGCGATGGTCTTGTGGCCCATTCCAGCCTTGTGTAGGTCTACAATCTTGTCCCTGACATCCTTGGAGAGCTCTTTGGTCTTGGCCATGGTGGAGAGTTTGGAATCTGATTGATTGATTGCTTCTGTGGACAGGTGTCTTGTATACAGGTAACAAACTGAGATTAGGAGCACTCCATTTAAGAGTGTGCTCCTAATCTCAGCTCGTTACCTGTATAAAAGACACCTGGAGCCAGAAATCTTTCTGATTGAGAGGGGGTCAAATACTTATTTCCCTCATTAAAATGCAAATCAATTTATAACATTTTTGACATGCGTTTTTCTGGATTATTTTGTTGTTATTCTGTCTCTCACTGTTCAAATAAACCTACCATTAAAATCATAGACTGATCATTTCTTTGTCAGTGGGCAAACGTACAAAATCAGCAGAGGATCAAATACTTTTTTCCCTCACTGTACATAAGAGCACCAGCTGTTCCGGACAACAGTGTGATCACGCTCTCTGTAGCCGATGTCAGCAAGACCTTTAAACAGGTCAACATTCACAAGACCGCAGGGCCAGACGGATTACAAGGACGTGTACTCGGAGCACGCGTGGACCAACTGGCAAGTGTCTTCACTGACATTTTCAACCTCTCCCTGACCGAGTCTGTAATACCGAGATGTTTCAAGCAGACCACCATAGTCCCTGTGCCCAAGAATGCGAAGGTAACCTGCCTAAATGACTACTGCCCTGTAGCACTCACGTCAGTAGCCATGAAGCGCTTTGAAAGGCTGGTCATGGCTCACATCAACACCATCATCCTGGAAACCCTAGACCCACTCCAATTTGCATACCGCCCCAACAGATCCACAGATGACGCAATCTCAATCGCACTCCTCACTGCCCTTTCCCACCTGGTCAAAAGGAACACCTATGTGAGAATGCTGTTCATTGACTACAGCTCAGCGTTCAACACCATAGTTCCCACAAAGCTCATCACTAAGGTAAGGACCCTGGGACTAAACACCTCCCTCTGCATCTGGATCCTGGACTTCCTGACGGGCCGTCCCTAGGTGGTAAGGGTAGGCAACAACACATCTGCCACGCTGATCCTTAACACTGGGGCCCCTCAGGAGTGCTTGCTTAGTCCCCTCCTGTACTCTCTGTTCACCCACGACTGCGTGGCCAAGCATGACCCCAACACCATCATTAAGTTTGCTGACGACACAACAGTGGAAGGCCTGATAACTGACAATGATGAGACAGCCTATAGGGAGGAGGTCAGAGACCTGGCAGTGTGGTGCCAGCACAACAACCTCTCCCTCAATGTGAGCAAGACAAAGGAGCTGATCGTGGACTACAGGAAAAGGAGGGCCGAACAGGCCCCCATTAACATCGACGGGGCTGTGGTTGAGCGGGTCGAGAGTTTCAAGTTCCTTGGTGTTCACATCACCAACAAACTATCATGGTCCAACCACACCAAGACAGTTGTGAAGAGTGCACGACAACAGGAGACTGAAAAGATTTGGCATGGTCCCAAGATCCTCAAAAATGTCCACAGCTGCACTATCGTGAGCATGCTGACTGGTTGCATCACCGCCTGGTATGGCAACTGCTCGGCATCCGACCGTAAGGCGCTACAAAGGGTAGTGCGTACGGCCCAGTACATCACTGGGGCCAAGTTTCATGCCATCCAGGACCTATATACTAGGCGGTGTCAGCTGAAGTTCCAAAAAATGGTCAAAGACTCCAGTTACCCAAGTCATTTTTTAAATTTTTTTATTTCACCTTTATTTAACCAGGTAAGCCAGTTGAGAACAGGTTCTCATTTACAACTGCGACCTGGCCAAGATAAAGCAAAGTAGTGCAATAAAAACAACACAGAGTTACATATGGGGTAAAAAACATAAAGTCAAAAATACAACAGAAAATATATATACAGTGTGTGCAAATGTAGCAAGTTATGGAGGTAAGGCAATAAATAGGCTATAGTGCAGCATAATTACAATAGTATTAACACTGGAATGATAGATGTGCAAGAGATTATGTGCAAATAGAGATACTGGGGTGCAAAAGAGCAAAATAAATAACAATATGGGGATGAGGTAGTTGGGTGGGCTAATTTCAGATGGGCTGTGTACAGGTGCAGTGATCGGTAAGGTGCTCTGACAACTGATGCTTAAAGTTATTGAGGGAGATAAGAGTCTCCAGCTTCAGAGATTTTTGCAATTCGTTCCAGTCATTGGCAGCAGAGAACTGGAAGGAATGGTGGCCAAAGGAGGTGTTGGCTTTGGGAATGACCAGTGAGATATACCTGCTGGAGCGCAGACTACGGGTGGGTGCTGCTATGGTGACCAATGAGCTAAGATAAGGCGGGGATTTGCCTAGCAGTGATTTATAGATGGCCTGGAGCCAGTGGGTTTGACGACGAACATGTAGTGAGGACCAGCCAACAAGAGCGTACAGGTCACAGTGGTGGGTAGTGTATGGGGCTTTGGAGACAAAACGGATGGCACTGTGATAGACTACATCCAATTTGCTGAGTAGAGTGTTGGAGGCTATTTTGTAAATGACATCGCCGAAGTCAAGGATCGGTAGGATAGTCAGTTTTACGAGGGCATGTTTGGCAGCATGAGTGAAGGAGGCTTTGTTGCGAAATAGGAAGCTGATTCTAGATTTAACTTTGGATTGGAGATTCTTTATGTGAGTCTGGAAGTTGAGTTTACAGTCTAACCAGACACCTAGGTATTTGTAGTTGTCCACATACTCTAGGTCAGACCCGTCGAGAGTGGTGATTCTAGTCGGGTGGGCGGGTGCCAGCAGCGTTCGATTGAAAAGCATGCATTTAGTTTTACTAGTGTTTAAGAGCAGTTGGAGGCTACTGAAGGATTGTTGTATGTCATTGAAGCTCGTTTGGAGGTTTGTTAACACAGTGTCCAATGAAGGGCCAGATGTATACAAAATGGTGTCGTCTGCGTAGAGGTGGATCTGAGAGTCACCAGCAGCAAGAGCGACATCATTGATATACACGGAGAAAAGTGTCGGCCCAAGAATTGAACCCTGTGGCAC
The DNA here is from genome assembly GCF_964263955.1 of Coregonus lavaretus. Taxonomy (NCBI): domain Eukaryota; kingdom Metazoa; phylum Chordata; class Actinopteri; order Salmoniformes; family Salmonidae; genus Coregonus; species Coregonus lavaretus. The sequence goes on along the minus strand of NC_140012.1, from coordinate 34,907,264 downwards.
CCCCATAGAGACTGCCATAGGTCCAGACAACAGGCCCTCCGATTTGACACACTGAACTCTATCTGAGAAGTAGTTGGTGAACCAGGCGAGGCAGTCATTTGAGAAACCAAGGCTATTTAGTCTGCCAATAAGAATGCGGTGGTTGACAGAGTCGAAAGCCTTGGCCAGGTCGATGAAGACGGCTGCACAGTACTGTCTATTATCAATCGCGGTTATAATATCGTTTAGGACCTTGAAGTGCACCCGTGACCAGCTCGGAAACCGGATTGCATAGCGGAGAAGGTACGGTGGTATTCGAAATGGTCGGTGATCTGTTTGTTAACTTGGCTTTCAAATACTTTCGAAATGCAGGGCAGGATGGATATAGGTCTGTAGCAGTTTGGATCTAGAGTGTCACCCCCTTTGAAGAGGGGGATGACCGCGGCAGCTTTCCAATCTCTGGGGATCTCAGACGTTATGAAAGAGAGGTTGAACAGACTAGTAATAGGGGTTGCGACAATTTCGGCGGCTAGTTTTAGAAAGAAAGGGTCCAGATTGTCTAGCCCAGCTGATTTGTAGGGGTCCAGATTTTGCAGCGCTTTCAAAACATCAGCTGTCTGAATTTGTGTGAAGGAGAAGCGGGGGGGGCATGGGCAAGTTGCAGCAGAGGGTGCAGAGTTGGTGGCCGGGTTAGTGGTAGCCAGATGGAAAGCATGGCCAGCTGTAGCAAAATGCTTGTTGAAATTCTCGATTATTGTAGATTTATCGGTGGTGATAGTGTTTCCTAGCCTCAGTGCAGTGGGCAGCTGGGAGGAAGTGCTCTTATTCTCCATGGACTTTACAGTGTCCCAAAACTTTTTGGAGTTAGTGCTACAGGATGCAAATTTCTGTTTGAAAAAGTTAGCCTTTGCTTTCCTGACTGCTTGTGTATATTGGTTCCTAACTTCCCTGAAAAGTTGCATATCGCGGGGGCTATTTGATGCTAATGCTGTACGCCACAGGATGTTTTTGTGCTGGTCAAGGGCAGTCAAGTCTGAGGAGAACCAGGGGCTATATCGGTTCTTAGTTCTGTATTTTTTGAATGGGGCATGTTTATTTAAGATTGAGAGGAAATTACTTTTAAGGAACAACCAGGCATCCTCTACTGACGGAATGAGATCTATATCCATCCAGGATACCTGGGCCAGGTCAATTAGGAAGGCCTGCTCGCTAAAGTGTTTTAGGGAGCGTTTGACAGTGATGAGGGGTGGTCGTTTGACCGCGGACCCGTTACGGACGCAGGCAATAAGGCAGTGATCGCTGAGATCCTGGTTGAAGACAGCTGAGGTGTATTTAGAGGGTATGTTAGTCAGGATGATATCTATGAGGGTACCCATGTTTACGGATTTAGGGTTGTACCTGGTAGGTTCGTTGATAATTTGCGTGAGGTTGAGGGCATCTAGCTTGGATTGTAGGATGGCTGGGGTATTAAGCATATCCCAATTTAGGTCACCAAGCAGTACAAACTCTGAGGATAAATGGGGGGCAATCAATTCACATATGGTGTCCAGGGCACAGCTGGGGGCTGAGGGGGGTCTGTAGCAAGCGGCAACAGTGAGAGACTTATTTCTGGAAAGGTGGATTTTTAGAAGTAGAAGCTCAAACTGTTTGGGCACAGACCTGGATAGTATGATAGAGCTCTGCAGGCTATCTCTACAGTAGATTGCAACTCCACCCCCTTTGGCAGTTCTATCTAGACGGAAAATGTTATAGTTGGGGATGGACATTTCAGAATTTTTGGTGGCCTTCCTGAGCCAGGATTCAGACACTGCTAGAACATCAGGGTTGGCAGAGTGTGCTAACGCAGTGAATAACTCAAACTTAGGAAGTAGACTTCTGATATTTATGTGCAAGAAACCAAGACTTTTGCGATTACAGAAGTCATCAAATGATAGCGCCTGGGGAGTAGGAGTGATACTGAGGGCTGCAGGGCCTGGGTTAGCCTCTACATCACCAGAGGAACAGAGGAGGACTAGAATAAGGATACGGCTAAAGGCTTTAAGAACTGGTCTTCTAGTGCGTTGGGTACATAGAATAAAGGGGGCAGATTTCCGGGTGTTATAGAAAAGATTCAGGGCATTATGTACAGACAAGGATATGGAAGGATATGAGTAAAGTGGAGGTAAACCTAAGCGTTGGGTAACAATGAAAGAGATAGCATCGCTGGAGGCATCAATTGAGTCGGTCTCCGCGTGTATAGGGGGAGGGGCAAAGGAGCTATCTAAGGCAGGTTTAGCTAGGCTGGGGGGTCTACAGTGATATAGTACAATTAGAAATAACCGAAACAACAATAAACTAACCATGTTTGGGCTGAGGCTAAACATAAACAGGATGTAGTACCGTAAAAAGGAACAGTCCAGCAGACATCAGCTGTATAGCTGAGTTATCATAAGGTCCGGTGGTAAAGGACTAGTGAGTAAGAGGCCACGGCTAGCGTGTGCTAGCGGGCCGGGGCTAGCAGATGGATGGAATCTTCGTGGTTAACGTCGTAACCACATCAGACGATTTCGTCGGCAGACCAGTCGTGTAGGATCGGCGGGGCTCCGTGTCAACACTAGGTGGTCCCGTCCGGTTGACAGAGAGGTAGATAGCCGGGAGATGGGCCTAGCTCAGGATGATTAGCCAGACCACAGCGTCCGTTTTGTTGTAGCTAGCTGGTAGCGATGAATCCGGAGTTAAAGGTCCAGTGATTCAGTGATTCCGGCGGAAAAACGGATATGTTCTGGGTCGATAACGCGCTGTGCAGACTGGCCGAATATCCGGTGATTAATGTCCAGTGATTAAAATTAATCCCGCAGAAAAAAATCCAATGTTCTGGGTGAAATACCGCTAGCTGTGGCTAATAGCAAGTAGCTAGTTAGCTGGCTAGCTAGTTTCAACTGGAGATTCTAGACTCTAGATAAAGGTAAGTCAATAATAGAATCCGTTCCACATTGAGTGAGGCGGGTTGCAGGAAAGTATATTTTGTAGAAGGATGAAAAGTCTGATAGGGAAATATGTACGAAAAATACAGAAAAATAGGGTATTTACAGGCTATTTACAGACATACGATAAAAACACAACTGCACTACTACGCCATCTTGGAAGACAATCATAGACTGTTCTCTCTGCTACCGCATGGCAAGCAGTACCGGAGCGCCAAGTTTAGGTCCAAAAGGCTCCTTAACAGCTTCTACCCCTAAGCCATAAGACTGCTGATCTATTAATCAAATGGCTACTCTGACTATTTACATTGACATTTGTGTTTACACTGCTGCTACTCGCTGTTTATCATCTATGCATAGTGACTTTACCCCTACCTACATGTACAAATGACCTCGACTAACCTGTACCCCCGCACATTGACTCGGTACCGGTACCGCCTGTATATAGCATCATTATTGTTATTTTAATTTATTTTTTACTTTAGTTTATTTATTCCTTGAATTGCATTGTTGGTTAATGGCTTGTAAGTAAGCATTTCACGGTTGTTGTATTCGGCGCATGTGACAAATAAAATTTGACTTGATTTGATTTGATGTTAGGCCCTGCTCTGGCTATGCCATATGGCTGTGGGCTACACTAGTTCATTTAGCAGACAAGATTTGCTTAGAATTCCATGGCATTATTTTATATTATTTTATAGTATGAAGAATACAATTGAACATAGCTGAATAAAATAGAAATTATATTTTCTCCAAAAGATTTGGGGGAGTGCGCACATGCAGCTATTCTGTGTTTAGCGGTTAACAAAGAAACAGGTACTTCTATATGCTTAATTTAGAGTTATTTATGTAACTTTAGTTGTGATACAAACGTTGGGCTATATGTTTAGATTTTTTAATACATTCTAAGGCTGCATGATGCGACTCTAATGATGATTTTAAAAAAGTTGCATGAAAGGCATGAGCTCTGCTATGTTTTTTGCGCAGGCAGTACACACTTCATCAGTCTCTCATTCACAATTTGACAAACACTTGATAATGCCTCGAATTTCCCGGGCTGCATCCCCTTTGTGTGGCCGTAATGCCCCCTAAAAAAATCCATGCCAGTGGCTGTTGTGCCCTTGGGCTGAATATAATAATTATAATTCCCTTCTCCCGGTTGCGTGCCGAAGCACCTCTAACTCACATGGCTCTCAGTCACGTGATCAGGTCTTTCTCACAGGCTAAAAGTGAAGGCAGACACATTGGGGACGTAACTGCGCGAGTCCTTATCCAATTCCGAGGCGCATATTGAAGATATTGGAAGAACTGTCCACGTTGACTTTTCGTCAGACAACAAGATGAGTAGGCCTAACGAACAGCAAAACCACTAGCCTATGTCAATCTACTATCCCCCATAGTACAAAAGTTGACCTATTCTGTGCGAGAAATAAATATTCCAAACATAGTCTGGGACAGTTGTGGGATGCGATGGATCCCAAATTAATACAACCACTAGCATCAAAAAACCTGTTTTAAGCAATGAGCCTGACTCAACAGATGAGAATGTTTAGTTTAAAATGTTGATAAACTATTAGGCTATTTCTTCTCATTATAGGTGCAGCAATGCTCACACAGCAGTAGACTATAAGCGCTATGTTCCATTAGCAGGAAAACACCATTCTCAAAAGTGACCACAAATGCCATTATGCATGTAATGCTTTTATCATAAAGGTACATTTTTATGGTGAAAATCATCTTCCCCAAACTTGAAACTCACGCGGTGCTTATGTATGCTAGTTAGGCTCTACACCCGCTGTAAAGCGGATTAATGTGCTTCATTTTAAGAAGTAATTTGGCCACTTTAGTTGTGATACAAACCTTATCAAAACATATAGGCCTACGGGCTAGGCTACATGAGGTGTGCTACTATGATTTGAAAAAGTCACAAAAAAACCAACATTAATGATATTTGTATAATATTTCAAATCAAAGGACATTTTATTTGTCACATGCGCTGAATACAACAGGTGTAGACCTTACAGTGAAATGCTTACTTACAAGCCCTTAACCAACAATGCAGTTTTAAGAAAAATACGTTTTATGTAAAAAATAGATAAGTAAAAATTAAAAAATTGTTAAAGAGCAGCAGTAAAATAACAGTAGCGAAGCTATATACAGGGGGTACCGGTACAGAGTCAATGTGCGGGGGCACAGGTTAGTCGAGGTAATTGAGGTAATATGTACATGTAGGTAGAGTTAAAGTGACTATACATAGATAATATACAGAGAGTAGCAGCAGCGTAAAAGTGGGGGTGAATGTTGACCTGTTTAAAGGTCTTACTCACATCGGCTACGGAGAGCGTGATCACACAGTCATCCTGAACAGCAGATGCTCTCATGCATGCTTCAGTGTTGCTTGCCTCAAAGCTGGGCAGCTCGTTGCTGTGCTTCCCTTTGTAGTCCGTAATAGTTTGCAAGCCCTGCCAAATCCGACGAGCGTCGGAGCCGGTGTAGTACGATTCAGTCTTAGTCCTGTATTCACGCTTTGCCTGTTTGATGGTACGTCGGAGGGCATAGCGGGATTTCTTATAAGCGTCCGGGTTACAGTCCCGCTCCTTGAAAGCGGCAGCTCTACCCTTTAGCTCAGTGCGGATGTTGCCTGTAATCCATGTCTTCTGGTTGGGGTGTGTACATACGGTCACTGTGGGGACGACATCATCGATGCACTTATTGATGAAGCCAGTGATTGATGTGATGTACTCCTCAATGCCATCGGAAGAATCCCAGAACATATTCCGGTCTGTGCTAGCAAAAAAGTATTGTAGCTTAGCACCTGCATCATCTGACCACTTCTGTATTGAGCGAGTCACTGGTACTTCCTGCTTTAGTTTTTGCTTGTAAGCAGGAATCAGGAGGATAGAATTATGGTCAAATTTGCCAAATGGAGGGCGAGAGAGAGCTTTGTACGCGTCTCTGTGTGTGGAGTAAAGGTGCTCTAAAGTTTTTTCCCTCTGGTTGCACATTTAACATGCTGGTAGAAATGAGGTAAAACGGATTTAAGTTTCCCTGCATTAAAGTCCCCGGCCACTAGGAGCGCCGCCTCTGGATGAGCGTTTTCTTTTTTGCTTATGGCCTTATACAGCTTGTTGAGTGCGGTCTTAGTGCCAGAATCGGTTCATGTTGGTAAATAGATACAGTTGAAGTCGAAAGTTGACATACACCTTATCCAAATACATTTAAACTCAGTTTATAACATTTCCTGACATTTAATCCTATTAAAAGTTCCCTGTCATAGGTCAGTTAGGATCACCACTTTATTTTAAGAATGTTAAATGTCAGAATAATAGTAGAGATAATGATTTATTTCAGCTTTTATTTCTTTCATCACATTCCCAGTGGGTCAGAAGTTTACATACACTCAATTAGTATTTGTTAGCATTGCCTTTAAATTGTTTAACTTGGGTCAAACGTTTCGGGTAGCCTTCCACAAGCTTCCCACAGTAAGTTGGGTGAATTTTGGCCCATTCCTCCTGACAGAGCTGGTGTAACTGAGTCAGGTTTGTAGGCCTCCTTGCTCGCACACGCCTTTTCAGTTCTGCCCACAAATGTTCTATAGGATTGAGGTCAGGGCTTTGTGATGGCCACTCCAATACCTTGACTTTGTTGTCCTTAAGCCATTTTACTTTGGAAGTATGCTTGGGGTCATTGTCCATTTGGAAGACCCATTTGCGACCAAGCTTTAACTTCCTGACTGATGTCTTGAATTTTCCTTCCTCATGATGCCATCTATTTTGTGAAGTGCACCAGTCCCTCCTGCAGCAAAGCAGCCGCACAGCATGATGCTGCCACCCCCGTGCTTCACGGTTGGGATGGTGTTCTTCGGCTTGCAAGCCTTCCCCTTTATCCTCCAAACATAATGATGGTCATTATGGCCAAACAGTTCTATTTTTGTTTCATCAGACCAGAGGACATTTCTCCAAAAAGTAAGATCTTTGTCCCCATGTGCAGTTGCAAACCGTAGTCTGGCTTTTTTATGGCAGTTTTGGAGCAGTGGCTTCTTCCTTGCAGAGCGTCCTTTCAGGTTATGTCAATATAGGACTTGTTTTACTGTGTATACAGATACTTTTGTACCTGTTTCCTCCAGCATCTTCACAAGGTCCTTTGCTGTTGTTCTGGGATTGATTTGCACTTTTCGCATTAAAGTACGTTCATCTCTAGGAGACAGAACGCGTCTTGTTCCTGAGCGGTATGACGGCTGTGTGGTCCCATGATGTTTATACTTGCGTACTATTGTTTGTACAGATGAACGTGGTACCTTCAGGCATTTGGAAATTGCTCCCAAGGATGAACCAGACTTGTGGAGGTCTACAATTTTTTTTCTGAGGTCTTGGCTGATTTCTTTTGATTTCCCATGATATCAAGCAAAGAGGCACTGAGTTTGAAGGTAGGCCTTGAACTACATCCACAGGTACACCTCCAATTGACTCAAATGATGTGAATTAGCCTATCACAAGCTTCTAAAGCCATGACATCATTTTCTGGAATTTTCCAAGCTGTTTAAAGGCACAGTCAACTTAGTGTATGTAAACTTCTGTGATACAGTGAATTTTAAGTGAAATTATTTGTCTGTAAACAATTGTTGGACAAATTACTTATGTCACGCACAATGTAGATGTCCTAACCGACTTGCCTAAACTATAGTTTGTTAACAAGAAATGTGTGGAGTGGTTGAAAAACGATTTTTAATGACTCCAACCTAAGTGTTTGTAAACCTCCGACTTCAACTGTACCTATGAAAAATATACAGTGGGGAGAACAAGTATTTGATACTGTCAGAACGCTGAGTGTGGATGTGGTGCAGGGAATCAAGCGCAGGAACAAGGGTGTTCGTCAACAGACTTTAGTAATCCAAAAATAGTAACTCCACACAGGTGAATAGCCAACCCGACCGGGAGGCATGAACAAATTACGCACAACAAACAGTGCGCAAAAACAAGAAAAGGCGCACGCAGTGCGGACTCTCGAATACAAACAACACGAGAGAGAAAACCCAACAATGGCAACAGCTGACAATAATAATCACACATAACACCTGACCCAACACACGATAACTAAATAGGAAACAAAATCAAACACTAACAAGGGACAGGTGTACAAACAGACAAAACCAAACAAACATGAACCATCGAACGGTGGTAGCTAGTACTCCGGGGACAAAGACCGCCGAAGCCTGCCCGAACAAGGAGGAGGCGCAGCCTCGGCCGAAACCGTGACTGTACCCCCCCCTTGACGCGCGGCTCCAGCCGTGCGCCGATCCCGGCCTCGGGGACGACCAGGACGACGCGGAGCAGGGCGCGTAGGATGACCCGGTCAGCAGGGACAGGTCTAATATGTCCCTCCTCGGCACCCAGCACCGCTCCTACGGGCCGTACCCCTCCCACTCCACGAGATATTGGAGACCCCCCATCCGGCGTCTCGAATCAAGGATGGACCTCACAGTGTACGCCGGAGCCCCCTCGATGTCCAACGGGGGCGGAGGAATCTCCTCTATCTCATAATCCTGGAGTGGACCAGCTACCACCGGCCTGAGGAGAGACACATGGAACGAGGGGTTAATATTCCTGTAATCAATAGGCAATTCTAACCTGTAACACACCTCGTTCAACCTCCTCAGGACTTTGAATGGCCCCACAAACCGCCGACCCAGCTTCCGGCAGGGCAGGCGGAGGGGCAGGTTTCTGGTCGAGAGCCAGACTCGATCTCCAGGTGCGTATACAGGCCCCTCACTGCGGTGGAGATCGGCGCTCGTCTTATGCCGACGGATGGCCCGCTGCAGATGGACGTGGGCAGCGTTCCATGTCTCCTCCGAGCGCCGCACCCACTCATCCACCGCAGGGGCCTCGATCTGGCTCTCGTGCCAAGGTGCCAGAACCGGCTGGTACCCTAACACACACTGGAAAGGGGTTAGTTGGATGGAGGAGTGGCAGAGAGAGTTCTGCGCCATCTCGGCCCACGGAACGTATCTCGCCCACTCCTCCGGCCGGCCCTGGCAATAAGACCTCAGAAACCTACCCACATCCTGGTTGACACGTTCAACCTGCCCATTACTCTCCGGGTGGTAACCCGAGGTAAGGCTCACCGAAACCCCCAACCGTTCCATAAAGGCTCTCCACACTCTGGAGGTGAACTGGGGGCCTTGATCAGACACTATATCCTCGGGTACCCCGTAATGCCGGAAGACATGGGTAAACAGAGCCTCAGCGGTCTGTAGGGCAGTAGGGAGACCCGGCATGGGAAGGAGACGACAGGCCTTCGAGAACCGATCCACAACGACCAGGATGGTAGTATTCCCCTGTGAGGGGGGAAGGTCTGTAACAAAGTCCACCGAGAGGTGGGACCAGGGTCGTTGTGGAACGGGCAGGGGTTGTAGCTTACCCCTGGGCAAATGTCTGGGCGCCTTACACTGTGCACACACCGAACAGGAGGAGACATATACCCTCACATCCCTGGCTAACGTTGGCCACCAGTACTTAGTGCTAAGGCAGTGAACTGTCCGGCCGATACCTGGATGTCCAGAGGAGGGGGACGTATGAGCCCAATAAATGAGGCGATCGCGTACCTCGAGCGGAACGTACGTCCGACCCACTGGACACTGTGGAGGACTTGGGTCGGTGCGTAACGCCCGCTCGATCTCTGCATCGACCTCCCATACCACCGGTGCCACCAGACAAGACTTTGGTAGTATGGGAGTGGGCTCAACGGACCTCTCCTCCGTGTCATACCGCCGAGACAGGGCATCTGCCTTCCCGTTCTGGGACCCAGGGATGTAAGTGATTTTAAACACAAACCGGGCTAGAAACATAGTCCAGCGGGCCTGGCGAGGATTCAGTCTCCTAGCTGCCCGGATGTACTCCAGGTTACGGTGGTCCGTCAAAATGAGGAAAGGGTGTTGTGCCCCCTCAAGCCAATGCCTCCACACCTTTAGGGCCTGTACCACGGCTAACAGCTCCCTGTCCCCTACGTCATAATTCCGCTCCGCCGGACTGAGCTTCTTAGAATAAAAGGCACAGGGGCGGAGCTTAGGTGGTGTGCCAGACCGTTGTGAGAGGACGGCCCCAATACCGGCCTCGGACGCGTCTACCTCTACCTGGAATGGTAAAGCGGGATCCGGATGCGCCAACACCGGCGCCGAGGTAAACAGGTCCTTCAGTCTCCCAAAAGCCCTGGCCGCCTCAGCTGACCACCGCAAGCGCACCGGACCCCCCTTCAACAGAGACGTTATGGGAGCTGCCACCTGTCCAAAACCCCGGATAAACCTCCGGTAATAATTCGCAAAACCCAAGAACTGTTGCACCTCTTTCACAGTGGTTGGGGTTTGCCAATTACGCACAGCTGACACCCGGTCAACCTCCATCTTCACCCCTGACGCAGACAACTGATAACCCAAAAAGGAGACCGACTTCTGAAAGAACAGGCATTTCTCTGCCTTGACATATAGGTCATGCTCCAACAGTCTCCTCAACACTCGGCGCACCAGGGCTACATGCTCAGCTCGGGTAGAACTGTACACCAGAATATCGTCTATGTACACGACTACTCCCTGCCCCTGCATGTCCCGGAAAATCTAATCTACAAAAAGATTGGAAGACTGAGGGAGCATTCATTAACCCATATGGCATGACGAGATACTCGTAATGACCGGAGGTCGTGCTAAATGCTGTCTTCCATTCATCGCCCTCTCTAATGCGCACCAAGCTATATGCGCTCCTGAGATCCAATTTTGTGAAGAACTGAGCACCGTGTAATGACTCCGTCATAGTCGCAATCAGAGGAAGTGGATAACTGTACTTCACCGTAATCTGATTGAGACCGCGGTAATCAATACACGGGCGCAAACCTCCATCTTTTTTCTTCACAAAAAAGAAGCTTGAGGAAGCGGGTGAAGTGGAGGCCCGTATGTATCCCTGTCTCAGAGACTCGGCGATGTAAGTTTCCATCGCTTTCCTCTCCTCTTGAGACAAGGGATACACATGGCTTCGCGGGAGTGCTGCTCCTACCTGGAGATCTATCGCACAATCCCCCTGTCTATGAGGCGGCAGCTGCGCCGCCCTTGTCTTACTAAACACCAGTGTCAAATCCTCATACTCGGGGGGAATATGCAGTGCGGGCATTTGATTTGGACTCTCCACCGAGGTCGCCCCTATGGAAACACCCAGACATAGCCCCTCACACTGAACAGACCACCCTTTAAGAGCTTTCTCTCGCCACGAAATAGTAGGATCATGGGTAACTAACCAGGGAAGCCCCAGCACCACCGGATACGCAGGAGAGTCAATCAGATAGAGCTGAATCGTCTCCTCATGACCCCCCTGCGTCTTCATCCTAAGGGGCGCTGTGACCTCCCTAATCAACCCAGATCCTAACGGACGGCTATCTAGGGCATGTACAGGGAAAGGCTTATCAACGGAAAGGAGAGGAATCCCTAACTCTACACAGAACTGGCGATCTACAAAATTCCCAGCTGCGCCTGAATCTACGAGCGCCTTATGCTGGGAACGAGGTGCAACCTGTGGGAAACAAACAGGCAAGGTTATGTGAACGACAGAAAGCTCTGGGTAAGTAGGGCGCCTACTCACCTGGGAGGACTCCCCAATGCGTGGCCTGCCTTCACCTCCACCGGGGGACCTTCCCCAACACCTAGCCGCGGTGTGCCCTCCACGGCCACAGTTGGTGCAGGGAACGGCCCCCCTCGGGTTCCTACTCCTCCGTTCTCTAGCGCCAGCACCTCCGAGCTCCATAGGGCTCGGCTCGGAGGTGCCGGAAGGTGGAATGGGCAACCCCCACCCGGGACGTCCACGGGTGGCGAGCAGGGTGTCCAGCCGAATGGCCATGTCGACCAGTTGGTCAAACGACAACGTGGTATCCCTGCATGCCAACTCTCTCTGGACGTCCTCCCGGAGGCTGCAGCGGAAGTGGTCTATGAGGGCCCGCTCATTCCACCCTGCATCTGCCGCTAGAGTCCGGAACTCCAAAGCAAAATCCTGTGCGCTCCTCATCCCCTGTCGGAGGTAGAACAGACGCTCCCCCGCCGCCTTCCCTTCTGGTGGATGGTCAAACACGGCACGGAAGCGGCGGGAGAACTCCGCATAGGTAATAGTAGCGGCGTCTATTCTCCTCCATTCGGCGTTGGCCCACTCCAACGCCTTGCCGGTGAGACAGGAGATGAGGGCGGAGACGCTCTCGTGTCCCGAGGGCGCCGGGTGTACGGTGGCGAGGTAGAGCTCCACTTGCAGCAGGAACCCTTGACACCCGGCAGCGGAGCCGTCGTACGCCCTCAGGAGCGAGAGCCGAATCCCGCTGGGTTCCGGAAGGGAGACAGGAGGACTGACCGATGGGGATGGTCCGGTAGGTGGGGGCGTGGGTACCCCGCTGCTTTCCCATCGGTGGAGAGTGTTCATCACCCGATCCAGGGCGTGACCGATCTGGTTGATCCTGTCCTCCTGCCCACGAAGACGGTCCTCCATAATGTCCGTTGGCGCGGTTGCTCCTGCTGATTCCATAGTGTGATGTGTGATTCTGTCAGAACGCTGAGTGTGGATGTGGTGCAGGGAATCAAGCGCAGGAACAAGGGTGTTCGTCAACAGACTTTAGTAATCCAAAAATAGTAACTCCACACAGGTGAATAGCCAACCCGACCGGGAGGCATGAACAAATTACGCACAACAAACAGTGCGCAAAAACAAGAAAAGGCGCACGCAGTGCGGACTCTCGAATACAAACAACACGAGAGAGAAAACCCAACAATGGCAACAGCTGACAATAATAATCACACATAACACCTGACCCACCCAACACACGATAACTAAATAGGAAACAAAATCAAACACTAACAAGGGACAGGTGTACAAACAGACAAAACCAAACAAACATTAACCATCGAACGGTGGTAGCTAGTACTCCGGGGACGACGACCGCCGAAGCCTGCCCGAACAAGGAGAAGGCGCAGCCTCGGCCGAAACTGTGACAGATACACTGCCGATTTTGCAGGTTTTCCTACTTACAAAGCTTGTAGAGGTCTGTAATTCCAGAAAATCACATTGTATGATTTTTAAGTAATTAATTTGCATTTTATTGCATGACATAAGTATTTGATACATCAGAAAAGCAGAACTTAATATTTGGTACAGTAACCTTTATTTGCAATTACAGAGATCATACGTTTCCTGTAGGTCTTGACCAGGTTTGCACACACTGCAGCAGGGATTTTGGCCCACTCCTCCATACAGACCTTCTCCAGATCCTTCAGGTTTCGGGGCTGTCGCTGGGCAATACGGACTTTCAGCTCCCTCCAAAGATTTTCTATTGGGTTCAGGTATGGAGACTGGCTAGGCCACTCCAGGACCTTGAGATGCTCTTACGGAGCCACTCCTTAGTTGCCCTGGCTGTGTGTTTCGGGTCGTTGTCATGCTGGAAGACCCAGCAACGACCCATCTTCAATGCTCTTACTGAGGGAAGGTTGTTGGCCAAGATCTCGTGATACATGGCCCCATCCATCCTCCCCTCAATACGGTGCAGTCGTCCTGTCCCCTTTGCAGAAAAGCATCCCCAAAGAATGATGTATCCACCTCCATGGTTCACAGTTGGGATGGTGTTCTTGGGGTTGTACTCATCCTTCTTCTTCCTCCAAACACGGCGAGTTTAGACCAAAAAGCTCAATTTTTGTCTCATCAGACCACATGACCTTCTCCCATTCCTCCTCTGGATCATCCAGATGGTCATTGGCAAACTTCAGATGGGCCTGGACATGCGCTGGCTTGAGCAGGGGGACCTTGCGTGCGCTGCAGGATTTTAATCCATGACGGCGTAGTGTGTTACTAATGGTTTTCTTTGAGACTGTGGTCCCAGCTCTCTTCAGGTCATTGACCAGGTCCTGCCGTGTAGTTCTGGGCTGATCCCTCACCTTCCTCATGATCATTGATGCCCCACGAGGTGAGATCTTGCATGGAGCCCCAGACTGAAGGTGATTGACCGTCATCTTGAACTTCTTCCATTTTCTAATAATTGCACCAACAGTTGTTGCCTTCTCACCAAGCTGCTTGCCTATTGTCCTGTAGCCCATCCCAGCCTTGTGCAGGTCTACAATTTTATCCCTGATGTCCTTACACAGCTCTCTGGTCTTGGCCATTGTGGAGAGGTTGGAGTTTGTTTGATTGAGTGTGTGGACAGGTGTCTTTTATACAGGTAACGAGTTCAAACAGGTGCAGTTAATACAGGTAATGAGTGGAGAACAGGAGGGCTTCTTAAAGAAAAACTAACAGGTCTGTGAGAGCCAGAATTCTTACTGGTTGGTAGGTGATCAAATACTTATGTCATGCAATAAAATGCAAATTCATTACTTAAAAATCATACAATGTGATTTTCTGGATTTCTTTAGATTCCGTCTCTCACAGTTGAAGTGTACCTATGATAAAAATTACAGACCTCTACATGCTTTGTAAGTAGGAAAACCTGCAAAATCGGCAGTGTATCAAATACTTGTTCTCCCCACTGTAGATGAAAACTATCTTGGTAAATAGTGTGGTCTACAGCTTATCATGAGATACTCTACCTCAGGCAAGCAAAACCTCGAAACATCCTTAATATTAGATTTCGTGCACCAGCTGTTATTTACAAATAGACAGAGACCGCCACCTCTTGTCTTACCGGAGGCAGCTGTTCTATCTTGACGATGCACCGAAAACCCCGCCAGCTGTATGTTTTCCATGTCGTCGTTCATCCACGACTCAGTGAAACATAAGATATTACAGTTTTTAATGTCCCGTTGGTAGGATATTCTTGATAGGAGCTCATCCATTTTATTATCCAATGATTGTACATTAGCTAGTAGGACTGATGGTAGAGGCAGATTAGCCACTCGCTGTCGGATCCTTACAAGGCACCTGACCTACGTCCCCGATATCTCTGTCTCTTCTTCATGAGAATGACGGGGATTTGGGCCTTGTCGGGTGTCTGAAGTAAATCCTTCGCATCCGACTCGTTAAAGAAAAAATCTTTGTCCAGTACAAGGTGAGTAATTGCTGTCCTGATATCCAGAAGCTTGGTGGCAGAAACATTATGTACAAAATAAGTTACAAATAATGCGAAAAAACAAACACAATAGCACAATTGGTCAGGAGCCCTTAAAACGGCAGCCATCTCCTCCGGCGCCATTCTATCACATCACATGTGATAGGCTAATATTGTCACCCCATCACACTTTTCTTGATTTAATCTTGTCTTTACATATACTAAATAATATATGTGTGAAATTTGTTTTGATTTAGAATGGACCATTATCATGCACCTGTCTCGAAACAGGGACAGCGGAAAAAAATACATGTCATCCATGCACATAAATAGCGAATGAAGGATGCTTTTCGGTGGTTTATTTTCATGCCAGCCAGGTAGGCTATACTCCTGTGTTAAAGAGAAGCAATGTGCTTAATATTAGGAAAGTTGAGAAATAAATATAGTAGGCCTAGCTATAGAAAGGTGATGGGATCCTCCTCTTTTTAATAGAGGCAATCACTCTGTTTTCTCACGCAATTGCTTAGCCTATAGAAATGTTACGCAATATCAGCTCATGGGCTCTCATTAAGTGTTTGATTAGATTTTCGAATACATTTGCATTCAACACCATAGTACCCTCCAAGCTCATCATCAAGCTCGAGGCCCTGGGTCTGAACCTCGCCCTGTGCAACTGGGTCCTGGACTTCCTGATGGGCCGCCCCCAGGTGGTGAAGGTAGGAAACAACATCTCCACTTCGCTGATCCTCAACACTGGGGCCCCAC
Organism: Coregonus lavaretus; assembly: GCF_964263955.1. Classification (NCBI taxonomy): domain Eukaryota; kingdom Metazoa; phylum Chordata; class Actinopteri; order Salmoniformes; family Salmonidae; genus Coregonus; species Coregonus lavaretus. The sequence continues at coordinate 34,891,509 of NC_140012.1, read as the reverse complement.
AAGGGTGCGTGCTCAGCCCCCTCCTGTACTCCCTGTTCACCCATGACTGCATGGCCAAGCACGCCTCCAACTCAATCATCAAGTTTGCAGACGACACAACAGTAGTAGGCTTGATTACCAACAATGACGAGACCGCCTACAGGGAGGAGGTGAGAGCTCGGGTGGTTGATGTCCTTGATGATCTTTTTGGCCTTCCTGTGACATCGGGTGCTGTATGTGTCTTGGAGGGAGGGTAGTTTGCCCCCGATAATGCGTTCGGCAGACCGCACCACCCTCTGGAGAGCCCTGCGGTTGCGGGCGGTGCAGTTGCCGTACCAGGTGGTGATACAGCCCGACAGGTATATGTTGTGAAATTGTTAGATATTACTTGTTAGATATGACTGCACTGTCGGAGCTAGAAGCACAAGTATTTCCCTACACCCGCTATAACATCTGCTAAAGACGTGTATGTGACAAATAAAATTTGATTTGATTTGATTGATGTCAGCGTGATGAGAGGGACAATAGAGTGCTGAGTACCAGGCAGTTAGCAAGTTTGGTAGGCTACTAATGACCATCAGCAGCATCAGAGGTTGGAGAAGCCTAATTACTGTGACTAAACGGTCACTTGGAATTTGACTACCATCATGACTCGTGACCGCCGGTGTGGCGGTAATACAGTCACCATAACAGTCCTAGCCACATGTGAACTCCAATGAAGTTGTAGCGACATCTAGAGGATGATCAAAGGAAATTGGATGCACCTGAGCTCAATTATGTAAATTTAATATTTATGTATTTTATTTTCAATAAATGTGCAGAAAATTCTAAAAACATGTTTTCACTTTGTCATTATGGGGTATTGTGTGTAGATGGGTGATAAAAAAACGATTTAATCAATATTGAATTCAGCTGTAAAACAACAAATTGTGGAATAAGTCAAGGGGTATGAATACTTTCTGAAGGTGGAAGAGAGTGCCAACAATAACAGTACTCAACCTCCATCTTCTATGAAAGCAGAACCTATATTTTATTTTCCAAAGGCGGCTGCAGTCATAGGTTGCGTCCCAAATGGCACCCTATTCTCTATATAGTGCACTACTTTTTGGTAATGTAGTGCACTATATAGGGAATAGGGCGCCATTTGGTACACAGTTATGCAGTCTCCTGGTTCAAATCCCTCCTTAGTCAAGTGCCATCACCATCCAAAACATGGTTTCAGGCGCTTGCAGAGTACCTGTCAACTTAAAGTGCAGCCAAAATTAGACCACTCAGTCGCATTAAAGGGGTGTGTGCGGAATGCCGTCTGAAAGGCCCATGTTTTATCCCAAATGGCACCCTATTTCCTACATAGTGCACTATATAGGGAATAGTGTGCCATTTGGGACGTACTCTTTAGCTGTCAGCAAACATGACTTCGGTTAAGAAAGTGTATGGACGCAGGCTGAGAGATAACACCACAGTTATAACTGACAGTTAGTGACTGAATTAAGGGACCAGAAAAATGTTGCTGACATATTGTTGGCAGGTACCCTAGCGGTTAAGAGCGTTGGGACAGTAACCAAAATGTCACTGGTTTGCATCCCCAAGCTGACTAGGGGACAAATCTGTCGATGTCCCCTTGAGCAAGGCACTTAACCCTAATCGCTCTTGTAAGTCGCTCTGGATAAGAGCGTCTTCTAAATGGCACTGTATTCCCTACATAGTGCACTACTTTTGACCAGAGCCCTATGGGGGCTGGTCAAAAGTAGTGAATAGGGTGCCCTTTGGGACGAACACACTGTGTGTAGAGGTTCTGCATCTGAGTATAAGAAGGAGGAGGAGGAGGAGGAGGAGGAGGAGGAGCAGGAGCAGGAGGAGGAGGTGGAGGTGGAGGAGGAGAATGAGGAAGAGGAGGAGAAGGAGGAGGAGGAGGGGGGGGGGGTAGGAGGAGGATGGAGGAGGAGGAGGATGAGGAGGGGGGAGGGGAGGAGGAGGATGGAGGAGGAGGAGGAGAAGGAGGAGGAGGAGGGGAATGAGGAAGAGGAGGAGAAGGAGGAGGAGGAGGAGGAGGGGGGTAGGAGGAGGATGGAGGAGGAGGAGGATGAGGAGGGGGGAGGGGAGGAGGAGGATGGAGGAGGAGGAGGAGAAGGAGGAGGAGGAGGGGGACATCAGCGTAAGGGCCGCAAACCAAATAAATTCCCCCTTCAAGTGATGATATTGTACAGAGAGATTTCCTTGACGCTGTAACATGAAATTTGCCATTATTCTCTTAGATCCACCCCTCAAATAAATTATGTTGGAGCAGCTATGTGGGTTGAAGCCTGGAGGTGTTTGGAGGTTCATAGACCAGTCAGTCTGTGACACTGTGTATTTCATTTCCACTTGCAGTGTAAGACTTTTCGTGGTACAATGTATTTTTAGGGTTATAATTTGTAATGGTTATGGAAGGGTGAAAGGAAAAAAACAGAAGTGCCAGAGTTTTCTATTAGCTAACTTGTGTTAGTACACTATAGGACCCGTTTCAGCACAAAACCCTTGATTGACGTGGCTGATTTGTTTAGGAATACAGCAAATGAGATAGATTTTCAATCAACAGAGGCTGACAGATCATCCATACTCCACTCAGATCCGATCCAGAGGAATGAGGAATAGACAGGTGACAGACTGACTGGTGTGTGTGTGTGTGTGTGTGTGTGTGTGTGTATGTATGAATGTGTATGTATGTGTGATTGTATGTGTGTCTGACAGACAGAGAGGAGAAAGACAACTGTGTTGTTTATTACAGTCGCTAGCGTGAGTGATTGACAGTTGTGATGTTCCTGTGTGTCTAGACTAGATTGATTGGGACATTTTATTTATTTTATTTTATTTTACCTTTATTTAACTTGGCAAGTCAGTTAAGAACAAATTCTTATTTACAATGACGGCCTACACCGGCCAAATCCGGACGACGCTGGGCCAAATGACTGTGGTACGTCATTGTGGCTTGTTTATTTCAGTTTTCTACTACATCAATGAAAACTGTTTTTCAAGGTGTTTTTTTGTTGAGGTGACACATTTTTATTTACCTTTTGGAGGTGTTTTGCAAGAGCGCCGTTGATAAGAACCTCAAAGATTTCTGACTCCAAAGAATACACTTAATTAAATGACCATAGAACAATACCAGAGAGACAGAGGTGTTGAATACAAACACAGAGAGATTCTCTGAGAGAGGTTTCAAGCTGTGCACGCTAAAATACTGTAAACATTATAATTTGTTGACACTGAATAAAATATGTTCCATCTGAATGAAAAGGCATACCATTGAGGTTTTCCTCCTGCACAACAACAACAACAACCATTGTACTCCATTATTCATGAATGTGTCTTGGTTTAGATCATCCATACAGAAGGTGAACATGTTGCCCCAGGGGAATGGATCAACTCAATGTTTGCATCAGAGTTTGCTTTACCACAATATCTAAATAATGAGGATTAATCATCTAAGCCACCTAATGTGTGTTGACATATCCTTTTTGCGAGCCTAAAGTGCAGCCAAAGAGCTGATAAAGAGAAGTGATTATGAATGCGTTGAGTCAGGCCTATGAATGTGTTATGAATTCCTTATGTAGGTACCCTTTTCTATGTTAACTACAGTATTGCACCCTGAAATGCAGCCTAATGGCTGATAAAGACTCCCTGCCGTCTAAAGGAGCTCACTGCAGTGACCCAATACTCTAATCCCTTATGAATGTGTTTTGTTGGGCTTATGAATGTGTTATGAAGCCCTTATGTAGGTACCCATCAAATATAATCAGGGGATGTTTTTTTTACTGCAGCCAAACAGGAGATAAAGAGAGTTATCTGCCCTCTACGAAGGTTGACTGCAGTGATCGACACTCTAATTTCTTATAAAAGCATTATGTCAGGCTTATAAATGCATTATGAAGCCCTTACATAGGCAAATAATCATTTAAACTCTCTATACCTAATGTATGTTGGCTACATTTTAGCAGTGTGAAGTGCAACCAAACGGGTGATAAAGCTGCTTATGAATATGTTATGAATGTGTTATGAAGTCGTTATGTAGGTACCCTTCGAATATAACAAGGGTATGTTTTTCTGCAGCCAAACTGATGAAGAGCGCTGCCCTCTAGAGCAGCTTACCGCAGTGACCCGACACTCTAATCTCTGTGTCATAGCCTCATGTACCAAGGAGACGCAGAGTAAATTTACTAAACGTGTCATGAAGAGATAAGGGACAGAAAACAGCAGCACAAATATCAGGGAGGCACATTAGAATCTTTATCTACTACCCCCAAAAAACGTAACTTTCCATAGAAGTGACCAAAGGGCCAGAAAGAAACACACAAATCTGAGAGAAGCGCATGTTATTATCTGTTATCTTCACACCGGGAAAAAAAAGTGACCAAAAGACAGAAAACACCATCCTGAAACTGATCTAAGGTAGCCTGCACATTTGAATCTTTATCTACAAACGTTACCCGCCAAAAACTTAACTTTTCTTAGAGGTGACCAAAGGAAAGAAAACACAACACTATCCTCTCTGACCGAAAGCTCCCTCAACAGAAAGATGAGGAAAGGGGACAAGGCTATTTATTAGAAGAAGGGAAAGGTCACCCTTTGATGGATATACAGTAGGCTGTCAGAAACACATCTCTGCGTATCGAGCTTTGTGAATGTTTTTGTACCCTCCATTTTGAAAAGCCACTGATAAAGCCACTCCTTCACTACATGAAAAAGCTATTTTTACAGTTTCTTCAAAACGCGCATCCCAAATGGAACCCTATTCCCTATATAGTACACTACTAGTGTACTAGTTTTGAACAGCCCTATGGGTCCTGGTCAAAGCTAGTACACTAGGGAATAGGGTGCCATTTGGGACACACAGAAAGAAGTGGTAGAAAAAAGGTCTGCTTTGTTCAGTCAAGGCTAGAACCTCCATCCGTGATTGAAAGCCAGATTCACTGGAAATACGAGCTGTTGAATGAGAGATGTCTGTCTGATACAGTTATCACATTGCTGGCATCACTTCTTGGTAACAGGAAACATATTTCATGGGATAGTGAAGGTTGTGAAAGTTGCCATATTCCAACTATTCTCAATGAAATACATTTTAACTATTCTCAAGCACTAGAAAAACTAAAAGTAAAACAATATTTGTCATTTTAATTAGCCTATACTAAAATCACAGGAGGATACTAGCCTACTCTAGTATTATAATATATGCCATTTAGCAGACGCTTTTATCCAAAGCGATTTACAGTCATCCGTGCATTAATTATTCGTATGGGTGGCCCCGGGAATTGATCCCACAATCCTAGCGTTGCAAGCGCCATGCTCTGCAAGCGACATCAAATGATTCCTCAACTGATATACTGTTGCTGCAACATGAAGCTCTTCACCTATTAGATTAGACAAGATTAGACAACCATCTCTCCAACGTTCTACTGCGATTCCTGGAATACAGTTATTCATTCATGTCGTACCTGGATTATGTCTAACCTTTTCCAGTGTGTGTGTGTGTGTGTGTGTGTGTGTGTGTGTGTGTGTCATACCTGCCATATGTACAATATTACCCTACTTAGAGTAAAACTGTACAAGTAAGATTGACAGGGACAGCACAAATTAATCAACACCAATTTAAATATGCCGGAGTTAACAAAATAGCTCATTTTCACGGGATGAAGTAAAGCAATGGCTGAGTCAGAAGCGGTGTGCTTACTCGGGTAATTCTGTAGATTCTTACTCAAGACTTTCCTTCTTTCCCACTGATCCTTCCCCACTCTCCCTCTTCTCTTTACCCAAGCCTAACACAGGGGAATGTTCATAAATAAGGGATACCAAAGAGACTGCACACGGTCTTAGTGGTCAAGAATGCCCTCCCTCTTTATATTGAACCTGGGCTCTGACATTAAAAAGATGGATGAATAATAAATACTCTTTGTGCAGTAATGTAAGGCCTCCCTCTCTTTCCATCTCTCCCCCCTCCTCATCCAGCCACTCTCCTGCTTTTCCACCCCTCTCTTTCTCCTTCCCTCTCCCCCCTTCTCTTCCACAATATATTATCTTGTTGCCTCAGTATACTTTCTCCATATATATTATCTTGTTTCCTTAGTATACTTTCTCCATATATGTCCTTGTTTCCTCAGTAGACTTTCTCCATATATATTATCTTGTTTCCTTAGTAGACGTTCAACATATATATTATCTTGTTTCCTTAGTAGACTTTCTCCATATATATTATCTTGTTGCCTCAGTAGACTTTCTCCATGTTTATTATCTTGTTCCCTCAGTAGACTTTCTCCATATATATTATCTTGTTTCCTCAGTAGACATTCTCCATATATATTATCTCAGGTGCCCTTCAAACCAGAATCTATTTAAGGGGGAACTCATCACACTTCTCCTGGTGATGGTCCTCTGTAGCTCAATTGGTAGAGCATGGCGCTTGTAACGCCAGGGTAGTGGGTTCGATCCCCGGGACCACCCATTCGTAAAAATGTATGCGCACATGACTGTAAGTCGCTTTGGATAAAAGCATCTGCTAAATGGCATATTATTATTATTATGGTGAAATGTGCAGGAGCGACTGATGAGGAGAGAAAGAGAAGGGGGAGAGAGAGAGATAGAGGAGAGAGGGGAAGGGAGAGAAAGAGAGAAGGGAAAGGGGGAGAAGAAGAGAGAGAGAAGGGGAGAGACAGAGGAAAGAGAGAGGGAGACAGAGTGACAGAAAGAGAGAAGGGGAGAGAGAGGAAGGAAGGAAGGAAGTGGAAATTGGCATTTAAGGCTTTTATCTATAGGCTTCCATGCATAATAAACAATGTGGCAGAGAGAGAGATCAAACATTTTTTATTTTTACCCACAATTCATTACTGTACTTGCAATTTGAGGGTTCTCAGTATGGCATGCTTCTTTGTTGTATTATCATTATAATTTCATGACATCAGACAGCAGCGGTGTGTGTGTTTGTGTGTGCGCGTGTGTGTATGGTAAAAGGGCAGCATGTCTTCTACAGAATCACCAGTGTGAATATGTACATGCGTTCGTTCGTGTGTGTGTGTGTGTGTGTGTGTGTGTGTGTGTGTGTGAGCCTCTCGCATCTCCTCCTCTCTTGTACCTGCCATGGCAGACACACTAGTCAACATCTGCCAGTGCCCTGAGGCCCTCAGAAAAGCCATCATCACTTTGTGACAAATGTCTCTGTTAGCATTCACCATTTAATACCTCCGAAAGCAAGATGGTGGTGGAGGAAAGGCATCTCACTAAATACTAGCCTGAGGTGTGGCAGTCCCTTTGAGTTGAATCATACTGTCAGAGCACTGGTAAAAATACAATGCTTAGCTTTCTTCTTCCCTCTTCCTGTTCACTCTGATAAAAATACTTTAGGGTTTTACCCGTTAGTGTTTTGAACTTGTCACCCGTTTGAATATAGAACTAGCAAATAAAAAGAAAGCATGGTCGTCGTACATTACAATGATGCAGCAACATTATATTTAAAAAAAGAAGGTATTTTCTTACTAGCACTGACTTTGCTGATAGTTACAGTACCAGTCAAAAGTTTGGACACTAATCAAATAAAATAAAATCTAATTCTATTTGTCACATACACGTGTTTAGCAGATGTTATATTGGGTGTAGCGAAATGCTTGTGCTTCTAGCTCCGACAGTGCAGTAATATCTAACAATTACACAACATATACCCAATACACACAAAAAAGTAAGGAATGGGATTTAAGAATATATACATATACGGACAAGCAATGACAGAGCGGCATGGACCAAGATACAGAAGAATATTATAGAATAGAATGCAGTATATACAGTGGGGAAAAAAAGTATTTAGTCAGCCACCAATTGTGCAAGTTCTCCCACTTAAAAAGATGAGAGAGGCCTGTAATTTTCATCATAGATACACGTCAACTATGACAGACAAATTGAGAAAAAAAATTCCAGAAAATCACATTGTAGGATTTTTTATGAATTTATTTGCAAATTATGGTGGAAAATAAGTATTTGGTCACCTACAAACAAGCAAGATTTCTGGCTCTCACAGACCTGTAACTTCTTCTTTAAGAGGCTCCTCTGTCCTCCACTCGTTACCTGTATTAATGGCACCTGTTTGAACTTGTTATCAGTATAAAAGACACCTGTCCACAACCTCAAACAGTCACACTCCAAACTCCACTATGGCCAAGACCAAATAGCTGTCAAAGGACACCAGAAACAAAATTGTAGACCTGCACCAGGCTGGGAAGACTGAATCTGCAATAGGTAAGCAGCTTGGTTTGAAGAAATCAACTGTGGGAGCAATTATTAGGAAATGGAAGACATACAAGACCACGCATAATCTCCCTCGATCTGGGACTCCACGCAAGATCTCACCCCGTGGGGTGAAAATGATCACAAGAACGGTGAGCAAAAATCCCAGAACCACACGGGGGGACCTAGCGAATGACCTGCAGAGAGCTGGGACCAAAGTAACAAAGCCTACCATCAGTAACACACTACGCCGCCAGGGACTCAATTCCTGCAGTGCCAGACGTGTCCCCCTGCTTAAGCCAGTACATGTCCTGGCCCGTCTGAAGTTTGCTAGAGTGCATTTGGATGATCCAGAAGAGGATTGGGAGAATGTCATATGGTCAGATGAAACCAAAATAGAACTTTTTGGTAAAAACTCAACTCGTCGTGGACAAAGAATGCTGAGTTGCATCCAAAGAACACCATACCTACTGTGAAGCATGGGGGTGGAAACATCATGCTTTGGAGCTGTTTTTCTGCAAAGGGACCAGGACGACTGATCCGTGTAAAGGAAAGAATGAATGGGGCCATGTATCGTGAGATTTTGAGTTAAAACCTCCTTCCATCAGCAAGGGCATTGAAGATGAAACGTGGCTGGGTCTTTCAGCATGACAATGATCCCAAACACACCGCCCGGGCAACGAAGGAGTGGCTTCGTAAGAAGCATTTCAAGGTCCTGGAGTGGCCTAGCCAGTCTCCAGATCTCAACCCCATAGAAAATCTTTGGAGGGAGTTGAAAGTCTGTGTTGCCCAGCGACAGCCCCAAAACATCACTGCTCTAGAGGAGATCTGCATGGAGGAATGGGCCAAAATACCAGCAACAGTGTGTGAAAACCTTGTGAAGACTTACAGAAAACGTTTGACCTGTGTCATTGCCAACAAAGGGTATATAACAAAGTATTGAGAATCTTTTGTTATTGACCAAATACTTATTTTCCACCATAATTTGCAAATAAATTCATAAAAAATCCTACAATGTGATTTTCTGGATTTTTTTTTCTAATTTTGTCTGTCATAGTTGACGTGTACCTATGATGAAAATTACAGGCCTCTCTCATCTTTTTAAGTGGGAGAACTTGCACAATTGGTGGCTGACTAAATACATTTTTTTAGTGTTCTATTTCTTAAAGTGGCCAGTGATTTCAATAGGCAGCAGCAGCCTCTAATGTGCTAGTGATGGCTATTTAACAGTCTAATGGCCTTGAGATAGAAGCTGTTTTTCATTCTCTCGGTCCCAGCTTTGATGCACCTGTACTGACTCAACGGTTTTTCTTTATTTTTTACTATTTTCTACATTGTAGAATAATAGTGAAGACATCAAAACTATGAAATAACACATATGGAATCATGTAGTAACCAAAAAAGTGTTAAACAAATCAAAATATATTTTATATTTGAGATTCTTCAAATAGCCACCCTTTGCCTTGATGACAGCTTTGCACACTCTTGGCATTCTCTCAACCAGCTTCACCTGGAATGCTTTTCCAACAGTCTTGAAGGAGTTCCCACATATGCTGAGCACTTGTTGGCTGCTTTTCCTTCACTCTGCTGTCCGACTCATCCCAAACCATCTCAATTTGGTTGAGGTCGGGTGAAATTGGTGGCCAGGTCATCTGATGCAGCACTTCATCACTCTCCTTCTTGGTAAAATAGCCCTTACACAGCCTGTAGATGTGTTGGGTCATTGTCCTGTTGAAAAACAAATGATAGTCCCACTAAGCCCAAACCAGATGGGAAGGCATATCGCTGCAGAATGCTGTGGTAGCTATGCTGGTTAAGTGTGCCTTGAATTCTAAATAAATCACAGACAGTGTCACTAGCAAAGCACACCCTCACCATAACACCTCCTCCTCCATGCTTTACGGTGGGAATTACACATGCGGAGATCATCCATTCATCCACACTGCGTCTCACAAAGACACGGCGGTTGGAACCAAAAATCTCAAATTTGGACTCCAGACCAAAGGACACATTTCCACCGGTCTAATGTCCATTGCTCGTGTTTCTTGGCCCAAGCAGGTCTCTTCTTCTTATTGGTGTCCTTTAGTAGTGGTTTCTTTGCAGCAATTCGACCATGAAGGCCTGATTCACACAGTCCCCTCAGAACAGTTGAAGTTGAGATTTGTCTGTGACTTGAACTCTATGAATCATTTATTTGGGCTGCAATTTCTGAGGCTGGTAACTCTAATGAACTTATCCTCTGCAGCAGAGGTAACTCTGGGTCTTCCATTCCTGTGGCGGTCCTCATGAGAGCCAGTTTCATTATCGCGCTTGATGATCCTCTGTAGCTCAGCTGGTAGAGCACGGCGCTTGTAACGCCAAGGTAGTGGGTTCGAACCCTGGGACCACCCATACACAAAAAAAATGTATGCACGCATGACTGTAAGTTGCTTTGGATAAAAGTGTCTGCTACATGGCATATCATCATCATGATTTTTGTGACTGCACGTGAAGAAACTTTAAAAGTTCTTGAAATGTTCCCGATTGACTGACCTTCATGTCTTAAAGTAATGATGGACTGTCGTTTCTCTTTGCTTATTTGAGCTGTTCTTGCCATAATAGGGCTATCTTCTGTATACCTTGTCAAAACCCAACTGATTGGCTCAAACACACTAAAAAGGAAAGAAATTCCACAAATTAACTTTTAAGAAGGCACACCTTTTAATTGATATGCATTCCAGGTGACTACCTCATGAAGCTGGTTGAGAGAATGCCAAGAGTGTGCAAAGCTGTCATCAAGGCAAATGTTGGCTATTTGGAAAATCTCAAATATAAAACTTTTTTGGTTACTACATTATTCCATATGTGTTATTTCATAGTTTTGATGTCCTCACTATTATTTTACAATGTAAAAAATAGTAACAATTAAGAAAAACCCTTGAATGAGTAGGTGTGTCCAAACTTTTGACTGGTAGTGTATTTACTGAGGGAAAATGTAACGGATAATGTACTCACTACGACTGTGATATGTGGTTGTCTCACTTAGCTATCCTAAGATGAATTCAGTAATTGTAAATCGCTTTGGATAAGAGCGTCTGCTAAATCAGTGGTTGTCAATCCTGGTCCTGGGGACCCAAAGGGGTGCACACTTCTGGTTTTGCCTTTGCACTACACACCTGATTCAAATCATCAAAGCTTGATGATGAGTTGATCATTTGAATCAGCCATGTAGTGCTAGAGCAACAAAACATTTGCAGCCCTTTGGGTTCCCAGGACCAGGGTTTGAGAACCACTCTGCTAAATTACTAAAATGTGAAAATAAATGCTGTGGAAGCAGTGTGTGTAGTTGGTGGCCAGCCTGGTATCAGTTATATGTGGTGACAGAATAGTGAAAATGTTCTGAGAAGCTCCCTGTAAGCAGTCTGTGATGGATAGATGAAGAAGTAGAGGACGTTAATTGAAGGAGTGTGCCAGTGGACACATCTGTCATCGTATCAAAATGATGATAGATCACACAATATCAGTCAATGAGACAATGACTATTACCCATTTTGGGTAAACAATAAATACATACTGATATTGAAATGGTATGTCTCTATGGTATCATGCCGACAACCTCCATCCATGGTGAAAACATAGCAGCTCATGATGCAGGGCTCTGTAGTGTAAAATACAGATTTATTTTGTGAAGTGCAATTTCATTCTTTACTATTTCCTCCTCTTTGTCGATTCATGTCTCAATGCCCTGCAATCTGTGAGACGATTTGGCCATTCACTGTCCTGTTGTCCTCCAGCCCATATTGTATTGTATTCATCCCCATCTCTATGGCTACATCCCAAATGGCACCCTATTTCCTATGTAGTGCACTACTTTTGACCAGTACCCATAGTACTCTGGTCAAAAGTAGTGCACTACATAGGGAATAGGGTGCCATTTGGGATGTACTTAACCTCCTTGTCGCCTCTCTTGAAAACAACTGCTTGCAGAAATAGCCAGTCATCAGCCGGAGAGTGGTGCAAAATGTCTCACTCTCTCATCCCGGAGTGGAGGGACGGCTGATGGTTTATTAATTTTGTCCTTGAGAAAAATAATAATTTACCACACAATTATCTTAATAGTCCCATTTAATAGTACATTTGATTCGATGAGTGGTGCAGAGTATGAGTGTGTGAGTGTCAGTGGAGGCTCCTCAGAGGAGGAAGGGGAGGACCATACTCCTGAGTGAATTTCATAAAAATAAACATTGTAAAACATTTAAAAAGTTATCATTTTTAGATAAAACATACAACATATGTATTCACATGTCACCAAATACACACTGACTCAACAGCACTCCGTAGGGTAGCCGGAGGACAGCTAGCTTCCGTCCTCCTCTGGGTACATTGACTTCAATACAAAACCTAGGAGGCTCATGGTTCTCACCCCCTTCCATAGACTTACACAGTAATTATGACAACTTCCAGAGGATGTCCTCCAACCTATCAGAGCTCTTGTAGCATGAACTGACATGTTGTCCACCCAATCAAAGGATCAGAGAATGAATTTAGTATTGAAAGCATAAGCTACAGCTAGCTAGCTCTGCAGTGCATACAATGTAGTGAGCAGTTAACTCAAAGAGAGAGTAATGCAATAGTTGAACAGTTTTGAACAGTTTAATCCTCCAGAAACGACAGAACAAATAATGCAACAAATATTGTGGTTAAATTCAAATATACTAATTGACAAAAAACCTTAATTTTTTGACAGAATGTTTAAAAAAGGTATAATCTTCATAAATGATATCATCGGTAGGACTGGTGGAGTTATGTCACACATGCAGCTAACAAAAAGAGGAAGAGGAAAGTGGAAGGGGGAGAAAGTAAGGAACTTGTCTGTCGGCCTTGCATTAAAGAACATAATTGGTTAAGGAAAACTGTGATAAATAAAAAAGTATATCAGTTTCACTTAAGGACCAAAGGATTGACAGCCGTCCCATATAGATTGCAAAATAGTTGGGAAGAGATCTTTGACGTACCGATCCCATGGCATAGTGTTTATGAACTGACACGCAAAACGACACCGGATTCAAAAATTATAATCTTTCAATTTAAATTATTATATACAATTCTTGCTACCAATATAATGTTATTTATATGGGGGATACAATCTTCCCAGCTCTGCAGGTTTTGCTGTGAAGAGACAGAATCATTAGATCATTTGTTTTGGTTCTGTCCATTTGTAGCTTGTTTTTGGACACAGGTCCAGGAATGGCTAAAGGATTGCAATATTTACCTGGAACTAACCTTGCAGATAGCATTACTGGGTGATCTGAAAAGTCATAGTCAATCAATCAATAATATAATAATACTTTTAGCAAAAATGTTTATTTTTAATTCACAATCTGTAGAAGCAATGAGAATAGAAAGGTTCAGAATTTTTGTAAAACATCACAGTACGGTTGAAATATATATGGCAAATAGAAATCCTATATGGATGGTGTTAAGAGATAGATGGGAGGTATTGAATAGAGTTGAAGGATGGGACTAATAACAAATAACAACAAATAATAACAAAGATAGCTAATAATGTAAGCATACTGTGTCCATAATAAGTATATAGGTTGTATGTTGGGAGCTTTTGGGAAGGAGCACAGTTAGAAAGATATGCCATATAGAAGCAAACCGGATGGACACCATGAAAATGATCGGATAGGTTGAGAGTAGAAGAAGTTCAGGAGCAAAAAAAAAAAAAAAAAAAAAAAAGAATAATATATATATATATATATATATATATATATATATATATATATATATATATATATATATATATATATAATAGAATTATTGTAAAATTAACTCTGTCCATAAGGTGTAGATAGTAAGTATAGACCGGAAGTAGAGGCCTGGGCATTGTTGTTCACTAATTTACTCCAAGTAGGGAAAGGATGGTGGGGTTGAAAAGTAATAAAGGGGAGTATATACATAAAAAATAAAAAAAACATGGGGGATTGGAAGTGATGCAGACAATTACATTGATAGAAGATACAATCTATCTGCAATATTAAGCTGATCCATTCCCCCCCCAAAAAAAATAAAAATAAAAAATAAATAAATAGTTGAACAGTTTTGAACAAATTCATTTCTTCCAAAATGAAGAAGAAGCAAGAGAGAGATAGAGAGAGAGAGATTTAGTAATTTTTCTTCACTTTCAGTTTCACTTACTTAGCTAGCAAATGCAGCTATCTAGTTTAGCCTACTCAAACACCCTGCTCGAACAGAGGGATACTATGTTAGCCAGCTGGCTATGACTTTCCAACACAACACTGGAACTCTTCCAATTCAAGGTAAGCGTTTGGTTTTACTAATTTATTTCCACCGGGGATCGCCGGTGTAAGTGCTAAACTGCTTGCTGACTGTACACTGTTACGTTACTGCATGATTGTAGCTGGTTTACTAACGTGTTAGTTATATTAACTATGTTGACTATGACGTTACTTTAGCTAATATGGTGACAATGATGTAGGCTGTGTGTTGCGGTTATGATATGGTTTGGCTTGTAAAATATTTTTTGCCTGGTCACATACAGCTGATGTGTTGTGCATTGAAGTCAACAAGCGAAGGGAAATGGTGAGAGGAGGAGAGCGCATAGATGCGAGAAGGAACACAACGTGGCTGCTATAAAAGTGAACTGTGTTTACATGTGGTCAGTGGTTTTATTCATTCCGCCGATTCTGTTGAAAAACGTTTCATAAACGGAAGCTAACAGAATGAAACGGGGATAAACATACCTGAATTTGTCCAATAGAAACTCTTGTTTGCAACTGTTGGACTATGATTACAACCTAGATCAGCTAGATGCAGGCAAGGTATTGAATGTGTCACTGTCTGTCACCTTACATTTTTCTCTCGACCTATGTGCACCTACATTGTAAATTTTCATCCATAGGCTAGGTTGTAGCAATCTCATATAGGGTATAGGGACAATTCAAGTATCATGTAGCAGCCTAAACCTATCGCTGTTACATTGAACTGGATGAATGGAATATGAATGACAGTCATCCAATATGCTCTAATACAGGGTTCCCCAACTGGCGGCCCGCGGGACGAATTTGGCCCCCCAAGTTTTCTTAGCAAAAATAAATAAATTGTTTTATTTGATTTATTATTTTCATTGTTGGACATAAAAGTCCGCTCCAAGTGATTTAATTGAATAAATATTTTCCCAAGTATTCCCACGCATAATAGAGAGACACGTGATTGTATACAAATGTAAGCAAGGTTTGAAATGATTATATTTTAGTCAAACATTATATCTGTTTGGGATTCTTGCAGTCAATTTGCAGTCCACAAATTATTTGTAATTATTAACTAGGTGGTTCGAGCCATGAATGCTGATTGGCTGAAAGCCGTGTTATATCAGACCGTTTACCATGGGTATGACAAAACCTTTATTTTTACTGCTCTAATTACGTTGGTAACCAGTTTAGAAAAGCAATAAGGGACCTCATGGGTTTGTGGTATATAGCCAATATACCACGGCTACGGGCTGTATCCATAAGAACAGCCCTTAGCCGTGGTACATTGGCCATATACCACACCCCCTCGGGCCTTATTGCTTAATTATGTACCGGCCCTCCGACCATCGGCCCGTGGCTGAATCTAGTTAATGATCCCTGCTGTAACAGAAATAAGGCCATGCTCATGAAAAAAATCGTCCTCCCTCATCTTAAACAGTACCGACTGCCACTGGTGTGTGTGTGTGTGTGTGTGTGTGTGTGTGTGTGTGTGTGTGTGTATGTGTGTGTGTGTGTGTGTGTGTGTGTTTTGTATGTGTTCATTATAAAATCTAAAATGTTAAATCAACCAAGAAGCAGGGATCTGTATTATTTAAAACCCACTCAAAATTTATATTTGTTCTGTGCCACTGTCATTTGCAGAGTTCCTAAATATTTGATAGTTACAGAGTTCGACAGACCCCCTGAGACCAAACCTTGTCCTCCGACAGTTCAAAGCAAAGAAGTGCGAGTCCCAAATTGGAACTTATTCCCTATATAATGCACTGCTCTGGTCAAAAATGATTCACTATATAGGGAATAGGATGCCAATTTGGGACCAAGCTGGAGGAAATGTGCTAGCCTTTATACTCAGTGTCAGTGTAAAGCCTACCTCTGTATTAAAGAGATTCTCTGGTACTTTTGTATACTTTTTAGCTAGTAGTTCTAAAATTTGCCCTCACGAGCCAAATGTGGTCCCCGGAAATTGTGTACTACTTCACATATGTGCAGGTATATTCACCATGTCATTGCTCTCTGTCTCGCTCTGCTGTGTGTGCATTTTGCTAGCTGTCACTCAAATGGCGAGGGGCTGAAACTCGTTGGCTAGAACTCGAATTGCTAGGGGCCTGGCCCAAGTGGGGGAACATTTTGGGATTTTCTATGGTTTAGAAGTTATCTGTTTATGATCCAGCCAGGTCACCCGTGTTACAAGTCAGTATTCGACGTCCGTCCATGTCTGAGGACATCAGGATATGACGTGGTAACAGGCCACTAGGGACAACAGTGAGTGATGTTACCTTCAAGTAGGTTCTGGTTTTGCTAGGGTGTTGTGGACAGGGATGGTGGATGGGCGTATGCAAAGGTTGGAAGTTCGAATACAGCAATAGATTTTTGTTTTAAGCCTATCCCAAACCTTAACCCTTACCTTAACAATTTGGAGTTAATGCCTAACCTTACGATTTCGGAGTTAATGCCTAAACTTACCCTTAAACACTTCAAAATGTGATGTTTGCAAAAACGATGAAATTTGACGTTTAAGAAACATGGATAAACGTCTCATTCTGACGTGAGACTGTGAGAACTAGTTGTTATTGCATGGTCTTCTTCTGGTCTTCTTCTTCCTGAAATGGTTTAGAATCCCTTCAATAAATCATGCTCCATATGATATGAGGAGAATCCTTACACACATATCAGAGTAACTCAACTCAGGATGTGTCGTTTACAGGTGCTTTGGCTGCATCCCACTCTGCCTGCACAGCACGACTGCAAATAAGATGACCTGGAATGCCCCCATTACATTGCGAGTTGGGGATGCAGCCAGCCAGGGCTCAGTGACAGCATCTGTCTTGGTCCAATTTAGCCCTGCCAGACTTGCCACCGTAGCCGGTGGATTGGCCAACTGGCAGCCTGCTGTTTATTATCCAAGGTGCAATCTGTGAGTGTGTCCCAAATGGCACCCTATTCCCTAAGTACTAAACTACTTTTGACTAGGGTGCACTACAGTATATAGGGAATAGGGTGCCATTTGGGACACTAAATGTGTACTGTTCCTTTTCTGCTGGAATCGCATGACATTGCACTATTAACTGGCTCCAGAGCTTTTGTTGTTTAGTAGAAAAGGTGAGTTTTTCACTTGGCTCCCTTCTTTGTTCCGTTCCAAGGTCTCCAAGGGCATTGAGCTACCCAAGGCAGACTCTGACCTCGCTCGCTAATTGCAGACTGACTCTGAAACAGTAGGTACAGTGGGGGAAAAAAGTATTTAGTCAGCCACCAATTGTGCAAGTTCTCCCACTTAAAAAGATGAGAGAGGCCTGTAATTTTCATCATAGGTACACGTCAACTATGACAGACAAATTGAGAATATTTTTTCCAGAAAATCACATTGTAGGATTTTTAATGAATTTATTTGCAAATTATGGTGGAAAATAAACATTTGGTCACCTACAAACAAGCAAGATTTATGGCTCTCACAGACCTGTAACTTCTTCTTTAAGAGGCTCCTCTGTCCTCCACTCGTTACCTGTATTAATGGCACCTGTTTGAACTTGTTATCAGTATAAAAGACACCTGTCCACAACCTCAAACAGTCACACTCCAAACTCCACTATGGCCAAGACCAAAGAGCTGTCAAAGGACACCAGAAACAAAATTGTAGACCTGCACCAGGCTGGGAAGACTGAATCTGCAATAGGTAAGCAGCTTGGTTTGAAGAAATCAACTGTGGGAGCAATTATTAGGAAATGGAAGACATACAAGACCACTGATAATCTCCCTCGATCTGGGGCTCCACGCAAGATCTCACCCCGTGGGGTCAAAATGATCACAAGAACGGTGAGCAAAAATCCCAGAACCACACGGGGGGGGGACCTAGTGAATGACCTGCAGAGAGCTGGGACCAAAGTAATAAAGCCTACCATCAGTAACACACTACGCCGCCAGACGTGTCCCCCTGCTTAAGCCAGTACATGTCCAGGCCCGTCTGAAGTTTGCTAGAGTGCATTTGGATGATCCAGAAGAGGATTGGGAGAATGTCATATGGTCAGACGAAACCAAAATAGAACTTTTTGGTAAAAACTCAACTCGTCGTGTTTGGAGGACAAAGAATGCTGAGTTGCATCCAAAGAACACCATACCTACTGTGAAGCATGGGGGTGGAAACATCATGCTTTGGGGCTGTTTTTCTGCAAAGGGACCAGGACGACTGATCCGTGTAAAGGAAAGAATGAATGGGGCCATGTATCGTGAGATTTTGAGTTAAAACCTCCTTCCATCAGCAAGGGCATTGAAGATGAAACGTGGCTGGGTCTTTCAGCATGACAATGATCCCAAACACACCGCCCGGGCAACGAAGGAGTGGCTTCGTAAGAAGCATTTCAAGGTCCTGGAGTGGCCTAGCCAGTCTCCAGATCTCAACCCCATAGAAAATCTTTGGAGGGAGTTGAAAGTCTGTGTTGCCAGCGACAGCCCCAAAACATCACTGCTCTAGAGGAGATCTGCATGGAGGAATGGGCCAAAATACCAGCAACAGTGTGTGAAAACCTTGTGAAGACTTACATAAAACGTTTGACCTTTGTCATTGCCAACAAAGGGTATATAACAAAGTATTGAGAAACTTCTGTTATTGACCAAATACTTATTTTCCACCATAATTTGCAAATAAATTCATTAAAAATCCTACAATGTGATTTTCTAGATTTTCTTTTCTCATTTTGTCTGTCTATGTTAACGTGTACCTATGATGAAAATTACAGGCCTCTCTCATCTTTTTAAGTGGGAGAACTTGCACAATTGGTGGCTGACTAAATACTTTTTTCCCCCACTGTAGTTAAGGAAGAAGTATGCGACTCAGAGATTTGTCATGCAGTTGCTTTGAAATATAGAGGAAAGCAAACAACTTAAATATTGGATAAAATAATGCAAACTCCAAGGCCAGTACTGGCAAACATGTTAGAAACACACATACAACTAAATACTTTTGTGGGTATAAAAAACATATTTTCATGTAGGGGAAAAATCTTTAGGGCTATTGAGATTAGGCACTTCAGATCTATCTTCATAAAGAAGTTGCTGTATATGTTCAATCTAATTGAAGCATCTCTTTCTGAAGTGAATGTGAAGCTCTGCATTTTGCGTTTGACCTTTATCATAACAAGTTTAGGGGGTCATGGCAACACAAGCACACCTTACCAGGTGTTCAAATGTCATACACTCCTGGGATACAGGAGGCACGCACACACACACACACACGCATGCACACACACACACACACACACACACACACACACACACACACACACACACACACACACACACACACACACACACACACACACACACACACACACACACACACACACGCATGCACACACACACACACACACACACACACACACACACACACACACACACACACACACACACACACACACACACACACACACACACACACACACACACACACTCCTTGGTTTCCATGCCAACCGGTCTTGTCTGCAGCATTTACCTAAGTAGGCTGAGTTGGTTGTGTCTCTACCACCACGGGGGAATTCACCTACATGCAGACAGACTCCACTTGACATACCAGTCAGAGAATCCAAAGGAAAAGGGCCACCTAGCTAAAAACTTTGGGTGAGAGGTTGGAAATGTTTAAACCTTTAAACAAAACCATCTATCAAGAGCAAATGGTCTAATTCCGTAGTGGTCGGTTTGTTTTGTTTTTCACAGAACAACCTTGTTTAAACAAAATGCAGTTTTTTAACAACTTTCAACACGAACGCTGACTCAGCTGATTTGTATTTTAAAAACCTAATGTGACAGCATTAAATTCAATTCCATTCCACAACACCACACCACCCGGTCTGCAAGGCACTCAGAAAAGATTGCTGCCTTAAATGTATAATTTTAGCTTCTGACATCACAGCCACCCGAATTACCTGACTAGTCACCATCTATTTCACGCTACAATCCACAGTCTGTGTATTCTCCTGAAATACGATCAATTGATCAAAGTCCAGCTAAGATCAATAACAACTCTCCTTTCCAAGTGAAGGCATCTCAAATATACACCTTGAGCCACTGTTATTTATCATCCTGTGTGTGTGTGTGTGTGTGTGTGCGTATGTGTTTGTGTGACTCAGATGCTAAAGGCCATCCTGAGACATCAAATCAAATGTTACTTGTCACATGCGCCAAATACAACAGGTGTAGACCTTACAGTGAAATGCTTACTTACAAGCCCTTAACCAACAATGCAGTTTTAAGAAAAATAAGTGTTAGGTAAAAAATAGATAACAAAAAAAGTATTAAATTAAAATCACTTGGAGCTGATTTCTTGGTGTTTTTACAGTCTTTTAAGTGCAACAATTAAAAACCCAAACACATGTATTGCAAATGCAACATGGTTAGTTATGTTTGCACTTGACACTACAGAAATGTGTATTTAATGTTTATCTACAGTGAGGAAAAAAAGTATTTGATCCCCTGCTGATTTTGTACGTTTGCCCACTGACAAAGAAATTATCAGTCTATAATTTTTATGGTAGGTTTATTTGAACAGTGAGGGACAGAATAACAACAACAAAAATCCAGAAAAACGGATGTCAAAAATGTTATAAATTGATTTGCATTTTAATGAGGGAAATACGTATTTGACCCCCTCTCAATCAGAAAGATTTCTGGCTCCCAGTTGTCTTTTATACAGGTAACGAGCTGAGATTAGGAGCACACTCTTAAAGGGAGTGCTCCTAATCTCAGCTTGTTACCTGTATAAAAGACACCTGTCCACAGAAGCAATCAATCAATCAGATTCCAAGCTCTCCACCATGGCCAAGACCAAAGAGCACTCCAAGGATGTCAGGGACAAGATTGTAGACCTACACAAGGCTGGAATGGGCTACAAGACCATCGCCAAGCAGCTTGGTGAGAAGGTGACAACAGTTGGTGCGATTATTCGCAAATGGAAGAAACACAAAATAACTGTCAATCTCCCTTGGCCTGGGGCTCCATGCAAGATCTCACCTTGTGGAGTTGCAATGATCATGAGAACGGTGAGGAATCAGCCCAGAACTACACGGGAGGATCTTGTCAATGATCTCAAGGCAGCTGGAACCATAGTCACCAAGAAAACAATTGGTAACACACTACGCCGTGAAGGACTGAAATCCTGCAGTGCCCGCAAGGTCCCCCTGCTCAAGAAAGCACATATACATGCCCGTCTGAAGTTTGCCAATCAACATCTGAATGATTCAGAGGAGAACTGGGTGAAAGCGTTGTGGTCAGATGAGACCAAAATGGAGCTCTTTGGCATCAACTCAACTCGCCGTGTTTGGAGGAGGAGGAACGCTGCCTATGACCCCAAGAACACCATCCCCACCGTCAAACATGGAGGTGGAAACATTATGCTTTGGGGGTGTTTTTCTGCTAAGGGGACAGGACAACTTCACCGCATCAAAGAGACGATGGACGGGGCCATGTACCGTCAAATCTTGGGTGAGAACCTCCTTCCCTCAGCCAGGGCATTGAACATGGGTTGTGGATGGGTATTCCAGCATGACAATGGCCCAAAACACACGGACAAGGCAACAAAGGAGTGGCTCAAGAAGAAGCACATAAAGGTCCTGGAGTGGCCTAGCCAGTCTCCAGACCTTAATCCCATAGAAAATCTGTGGAGGGAGCTGAAGGTTCGAGTTGCCAAACGTCAGCCTCGAAACCTTAATGACTTGGAGAAGATCTGCAAAGAGGAGTGGGACAAAATCCCTCCTGAGATGTGTGCAATCCTGGTGGCCAACTACAAGAAACGTCTGACCTCTGTGATTGCCAACAAGGGTTTTGCCACCAAGTACTAAGTCATGTTTTGCAGAGGGGTCAAATACTTATTTCCCTCATTAAAATGCAAATCAATTTATAACATTTTTGACATGCGTTTTTCTGGATTTTTAAATAAATAAATAATAGGTCATTTAGCAGACGCTCTTATCCAGAGCGACTTACAGGAGCAATTAGGGTTAAGTGCCTTGCTCAAGGGCACATAGACAGATTTTTCACCTAGTCGGCTCGGGGATTAGAACCAGCGACCTTTCGGTTACTGGCACAACGCTCTTAACCACTAAGCTACCTGCCGCTGGTTCAAATAAACCTACCATTAAAATTATAGACTTATCATTTCTTTGTCAGTGGGCAAACGTACAAAATCAGCAGGGGATCAAATACTTTTTTTCCCTCACTCTATTCTAATTGGTTGGTTCAAGTCAGATGTTAATATGGTGTAATGTCATTGGGTACGCTTGGAGATCGCAAACGTAAATTCTGCCCAGTCTGATATTTACATTCAAGCGGTAGGTCACATTCGTAGCCCGTTCCTGCAGTCAAATGACCTAGTTGCCTCATGGGTGGAATGTTATTATTATTTGTCATAATTACATAATTCGTAAACATTATTTCCAAAAACCCGCCAAAAATCTGGTGTTTCTATGTCAAACAGTTTTGTTATATTTCAGTCTTCTGTGATGTATATTAAGTGTAATATTAGGATGCAAATTCAAAATTGAATACATTGCAACTCTATATCTGACATGGTACAGGTGTCTTCTTTTTTGTAAGCCCATAACTGTAAGGGTTGGTGTGAGGTGTGACCCAGGTGCGGTGCAGGATATACAGTAGGCAGTAGGCAGAGATGGTGAAACAAGGATCTTTACTGGTGGTCCCGAAGCCAAAATACAAAATAACGGACTTATCACGATAAAAGAAAGGCGGAGCAAATAAGTCTACAAAAACCGTCTGACAGCCAAAATATGAAATACTACCTACGACTGAAACAAATAACGAAACAGGGAGAACACTTCTCAAGTACCTGTACATAGGTCTCCGATCAGACACTGAGTAGTACTGCATAGAGAAACTAACAGAGAAAACTGAGCAAGGGAACACAGGGAAGTGAGGGCATAAATACACAGGTGAACAGGTAGACACAGGTGACACCAATAGGATACTGATTAGTCCAGACTATGAGTGAGGAGGTGCCTAAGGTTGTCGGAGGATGACATCTAGTGGGTCGCTCCGGAACTGCGACCCCCTCCTGTAACACATAACCATGTGTGTGAGGTGTATACTTTTGTTTCAAAGTAGATTTGTTTAAGACCAAGAAACACTCTATGTGACCCTAATTTAGCCCACTGCAGTAAAAGGTTAATTCATGTTTTCTATTTAAGCAATAATGCCCGAGGAGGTGTGGTATATGGCCAATATACCATGGCTAAGGGCTGTCTTATGCACGACGCAATGCAGAGTGCCTGTACACAGCACTTAGCCGTGGTATATTGGCCATATACCACAAACCCCCAAGGTGCCTTATTGTTATTATAAACTGGTTACCAACATAATTAGAGCAGTAAAAATACATTTTTAGTCTTACCCATGGTATATGGTCTGATATACCACTGCTGTCAGCCAATCAACATTCAGGGCTCAAACCACCCAGGTTATAATTACATATTTACAATGTGTATGAGTTCACTATGTAAATTTCCTGAAGTGTATATAGACTGAGTATACCAAACATTAGGAACACCTTCCTAATATTGAGTTGCACCCCCACCCCCTTTTGCCCTCAGAACAGCCTCAATTTGTCAGAGCATTGACTCTACAAGGTGTCGAAAGTGTTCCACAGGATGCTGGCCAATGTGAGCACACAGCTCCCCCGGGACTGCCTCACAGAAGAAATATCAGCCCGCGCAGAGAAGCACGATATTGAATTTCACTCAACTTTCTAGATTTTTCCCACTTAGTTAACACTATCAACGTTTCCCTTTACTGTGGGAATTGTGATCGAATCAACGCAATATTAGCTACTTTCAATGCAACATACTGAAACAAAACAAACTATGCAGGACTTAGTATGCAAAACTATGCAGGAGAATTTGTAGGCAGAACGCATCGGAGTAGGATTCTGTTGCATTGACATGCACATCTCAGCCGTACTCTACACAGACAGGTGCGGCCTAGTCAATCAGAACTGCAGTAGGCTTATTTGCAAATAGACCATTGCCATATATGGATCTGTACCATTCACTTTGAATTGGACTGTGTTTACATCATGAACGGTAGTGAGTAGATGCGCTTGTTTTGAGATCAAAGCGAGAGCACATAGCCATGTGAACGTTTGTTCATATCCTTTGCTAGTTAGTGAGTTATTAGCCCAGTTATAGATATTTTGTAGTCCGCAATGGGGGAGGGATTTCTTTCTACAAGAGCACAAAACGTGTACATTTCTAGACATCTTTGAAAAGCATGTCGGATAAAGAGCTTTTTTTGTCTTAAAGAGGCAGCGTTGTATTTTGAGACAGGCTTGAATAAGCTAAGTAGCCAATAAACAGAAGGTAGCATAATTTGTCTGATTCTCTGTAATAATGTATGGGAATAATAATTTTACATTTACATTGACATTTACATAATTTAGCAGACGCTCTTATCCAGAGCGACTTACAAATTGGTGCATTCAACTTATGATAGCCAGTGGGATAACCACTTTTTTATTTATTTTTATTATTATTATTATACATTTTTTAGGGGGGGGGGGGTGGGAGAGGGAGGGGTAGAAGGATTACTTTTATACTATTCCAGGTATTCCTTAAAGAGGTAGGGTTTCAATTGTCTCCAGAAGGTGGTCAGTGACTCGTCGTGGGGGAGCTTGTTCCACCATTGGGGTGCCAGAGCAGCGAATAGCTTTGACTGGGCTAAGTGGGAACTGTGCTTCTGTAGAGGTAGGGGGGCTAGCAGGCCAGAGGTGGATGAATGTTGTGCCCTCGTTTGGGTGTAGGATCAGAGCCTGAAAGTAAGGAGGTGCCGTTCCCCTCACAGCTCCTTAGGCAAGCACCATGGTTTTGTGGTAGATGCGAGCCTCAACTGGAAGCCAGTGGAGTGTGCGGAGGAGCGGGGTGACATGAGAGAACTTGGGAAAGTTGAACACCAGACGGGCTGCAGCGTTCTGGATAAGTTGTAGGGGTTTAATGGCACAGGCAGGGAGCCCAGCCAACAGCAAGTTGCAGTAATCCAGACGGGAGATGACAAGTGCCTGGATTAGGACGCTTTCTGTGTGAGGTAGGGTCGTACTCTGCGAATGTTGTAGAGCATGAACCTGCAGGATCGGGTCACCGCTTTGATGTTAGCGGAGAACGACAGGGTGTTGTCCAGGGTCACGCCAAGGTTATTTGCACTCTGGGAGGAGGACACAATGGAGTTGTCAACCGTGATGGCGAGATCATGGAGCGGGCAGTCCTTCCCCGGGAGGAAGAGCAGCTCCGTCTTGCCGAGGTTCAGCTTGAGGTGGTGATAATTTTGTGAAGTGGTTTCTTGCATCAAACAACACAACAAAATGTTCAGTCACCTCCTTGTCTGAACGACAGGTGGATAAATAGGTTAATGTTAAGCCCTGCATGTTTTTTTCAAAAATCTCATGGAATGTAGGCCTACATTGAACACCACACATTAGCTGCTACAGTAGGCTGAATGATAGAACAGCTATTTCCATGTTAAAATGTTATGGGATGCACTTTCTCCATTGTTTTTGATGGTAGGCCACTTTGGTAGGCCTACATTATGATCAAGTAGCCACAATAGCCTACTTGACCACTGTCTGAAACTGTAACTTAAAGCGGTTACAGCTTCAGTGTTCACAGTAAATGCGCGCTGGAAGTTGCACAGAATTTTCACAATGCTCAGTGCCTAAAAAAATTAGAGAGAACATTGATGCTGGCCCATGTAGACTCCAATGCTTCCCACAGTTGTGTCAAGTTGGCTCGATGTTCTTTGGGTGATGGACCATTCTTAATACACACGGGAAACTGTTGAGGAGCGTTGTAGTTCTTGACACAAACCGGTGCGCCTGGCAACGACCATACCCCGTTCAAAGGCACTTAGACCTTTTCTCTT
This sequence comes from Coregonus lavaretus, assembly GCF_964263955.1. NCBI lineage: Eukaryota > Metazoa > Chordata > Actinopteri > Salmoniformes > Salmonidae > Coregonus > Coregonus lavaretus. Next base: position 34,865,128 of record NC_140012.1, on the reverse strand, counting down.
ACACAATCCATGTTTCAGTTGTCTTAAGGCTTAAAAATCCTTATTTAACCTATCTCCTCCCCTTCATCTACACTGATTTAAGTGGATTTAACAAGCGACATCAATAAGGGATCATAGCTTTCTCCTGGATTCACCTGGTCAGTCTATGTCATGGAAAGAGCAGGTGTTCTTAATGTTTTGTAAACTCAGTGTATATGTGTATGGTACCCATTAGATATTGGGGGCTTCCAGTGATGTGCTTTTGTATGTATTTTATTGCTGTACGAACATGTTAGGTAGCATGTTCTAATTGTAATGGTCGCATTAGCTCCCTGCTAATACACAGTTGTTTCCATGTTAGAATCTACAGCCATCAACATCATCGAGCTATGCACATCTGATGTGCTGTTCTTTGTCTATTGTCCCAGAATAAACTACAAATCAACTGGGACCATTGGCTGGTCTTCTTTTCTTTATTACACTACGCAAGAGAGAGTAAAGATCACATCCGTTACACAAAAAACACTGTTATTAAAGGTCAAATAAGAGGTAGAAAGGCTCCAGGAAAGCATGCATGGGACTGCTTGACTCTCTATGCACCCTGTGTTAGTACTATCTAGGCCTACATATATATATTTCTATCAAATATCTATCACTTCTCTTATTTCACTTGAAAATGGCTCCGTCTGTGCTCACTCAGTAGTCTGTACCAAATATGTGATTTATCATTTCTCATTCAGGCATTTCTGAATGAGAAAAGGTGACGGAGGGAGGAGAGGAGGGAAGGGAGGGATGGAGAAGGGATGGAGTAGGAAGGGTTAAGGGTGCAAGCTAGGAAGTGCCAGCAGAGTAAATGTCAAATGTCTGGATGCCAGCCCACTAGGCTGGGGGAGGGAGGAAAGGATGGAGGGAGAAAGGATGGAGGAGAGGAGTGGAGGGGAGAGGAGAAGGGGAGGGAAGGGCCCTGTTGATACAAACCAGTAAACTAATACAGCCACAATCATCAGGGAATAGTCTTGAATCCAAATAATTCCCAAAAATGTCTACTGTACAACTATCACAAGTCATTTCCTAAACTAGTGACTGCTGAAGTTCTGGAACAATCAGCAACATTCTGGAACACTCCCTCAGGGTTCCCTCAGGTCTTTAGCTACCTCTAGTCAGAAGGAGAATATATTCTTATAGGGCTTGCATGAAGTAGAAGCTGGAGTTTTGTGCTAAAAATCATATTTGACTCAAAACACATATTAATTTGCTTAACTTTGTTATTAGGTGGGATTTCCGAAAATTGATTCATTTCTGACAAGAGCCTAACATTCGCACTTTCAAAATAAACATTATCAACAAGAGTTCTGACATAATTCTGATGAGTGCTAGACTTGTCATCTGATTGGATTGCATACCAACACACTGTTAGCATAAATGATTAACCGAGTACCGCCATGAACAAAGTTCAACCATGTTCCAACCGGAGAGTCTGACATTATTAAAAGCGTGGCCCCTTTTTACACATTCTGCTTTTCATATCCTCCAAGGTAACATTCACCTTACAGAAGAACAAAGGTAAAGCTGAGAAGAGCGGGATAGAGAGAGAGAGAGATAGTGTTAGAGAGGGAGAGAAACACAGAGAGTGTGTGAGAGAAGGAGCGAGACACAGAGAGAGGCAGAGAAAGAGAGAGGATGTGTGTGTCTGTTTCTGTCTGTGTGTGTGAGTGTGTGTGAAAGTGTATGTGTGTGTGTGTGTGTCGGGCCGACGACAGCTAGCTGCCCGGGGCATCCAGACCTGTGGCGTGGCCGACTAGAGAAACGGCACGTTGAGACTACCCTGGAACTCTCCATTTTTAAATGGTGACCTTTGAGTTTAGGGGGGCAGCAACGACCCAGCTCTCTTTTGAATTATTTTCTTTAGCCCTTTATTTTACAAGGCAAAAAAAGAATATGTCGATCCACTTCATACACGTAAAGAGAGGGCTCTCAGCATTAGGTGGGTGGAACAAACATCACATAAAAATCAGAGAGAGGGTTTTTTGGACTATTGTTATTCCCTTGTACTGTAATCTGAAGTGCATAGTGATACTACCGTAGAGTATATATTAATCTGAAGTGCATAGTGATACTACCGTAGAGTATATATTAATCTGAAGTGCATAGTGATACTACCGTAGAGTATATATTTCTCCCTGCCTGCTATGAGGATGAATATCAAATCCAACCTGATTTACTTAGCTTTTATCATGCCCATTCTCAATCCACATCCTTTACTACCCTAACTTGTCATACTCCAAGGCTAATACTGTATGATGGAAAAATAAATAATGGTAGAGGTGTCCCTCCCTTAGCAGTGCCTGGGCTGATGCAAGCTGCAAGCTTGTAGCCGGCCGTGAAGAAAGCATCATGGCTGTATATCTGATTGAGACTTTGCCTCTCCTTTCCCGGGGCGGCGATCAATTTATTTTAAACTCCTCTCAGCGAGTCTTATCTCCTCTCCTTTGTCTCATTGTTCTCTATATATTCACACGGGAGAGTCTGTGATGTTGTAAATCATTTTGCGTTCTCCATTCAAATACATTTCTCTCCTCTGTCTCTATGACCGCGTCCCAAATAGAGCCCTGATCAAAAGTGGTGCACTATTTACGCAATAGGGTGCCATTTGGGATGCATTCTATCCCTATCTGATTTAGGGGGTTAAACTTTCAGTGTGCTATACAAGTCTGAGGGTGACTGAATAAAGTTGTAAAACTATTCATGTGAAATGGAGTCTGTGTTTGCAGTGGGGGAAAATAAGTAGATACATCTCTATAGTATAGCCTAGTTTCCACAATGGAGATTTTGAGACCTTGTACGTTTATAATAAAGGCTTTGTCATTTGCCTGGGACAAGTCACCTATTTATTGATGTGTGAGGTGCCACAGAGGATGAGAGGCTGTCACACCATATCTATTCACCATTGAATCTCTATCTATCAGGGAATGTAAGAGAGCTATCCTATTCTTATCAACAACAAAGGAGGAATCATAACCTAATGCATCCTCTTCCAGTAGAGAAAAGACTGTACACTGTGTGCGTGTGTGTGTGTGTGAGTGTAAAGTTCCTTCTCACAAGGGACCATTTTAGTGTTCCCCCTGCTCATAGAAGGTGACATGTTAGATTAGGTGGATTGAGAGCAAACAAACAAGCCAAAAAATAAATACAGAAATGTACAATGAACACTATTCCCTAACCTATTTTTACCAGAGGAATTCTCTCCTAGTTGAGCAGTACTGTCATGTCACCCAGCAGCCAACCAAGGACAGCCCTAAGACAGCGACTGGGTCAAAATATTTAAAAGCAAAGCAACAGAATGAAGCGAAAAACAAAGGCTTCTTTTTTTTTTTTAATCTTCGTCCCAAATGGCATCCTATTCCCTATAGTACACTACTTTTGACCAGAGCCTTATTAGCCTTGCTAAAAAGTAAAAGGAATAGGATGCGATTTGAAATGCAGCCTTTCTCTGCCAAGTGATAGGAGTTCATACTAGATAGGTCTCTGAGAGGAACAGAGAGACAAATAAATACACTGCAACAAGACAAGAAAAACAGTGATATTTTTTTAATTGGAATGAGAGCACAATGTCTTTGAGTGAGTGAGAGCCTGGGTAAGAACAGGACACGTTAAATAAAACACAACAATAGCTCAGAGCTGGTATAAACTCTCCAGAATGTAAAGGGAGAAAGAGAGATGAAGGAGGGAGTGAAACGGGGAGAGAGAGAGAGAGAGAGAGAGAAGGAGAGAGGGTCTGAGACAGAGAGAGAGAGAGTGAGAGAGAGAGTGAGAGTGAGTGGGAGAGAGAGGGTCAGAGAGAGAGAGAGAGAGAGAGAGAGAGAGAGAGAGAGCAGAGAGAAAGAACAGTGAGAGAGAACAGAGAGAGAGAGAGAGAGAGAGAGAGAGAGGTCAGAGACAGAGAGAGAGAGAGAGGGTCGGAGACACAGAAAGACACAAACACAGAGACATAGAAAATGATGGAGAAGGAGAGAGAAACGGTGAGGGAGAGAGACAGAGAGAGACAAGAAAAAGAGATAGACAGTGATGTAGTGGTGCCTGGAGAAGTGGGTATACTCACATTTTTCCAAAATGTTTCCAATCACCCTGTCCGGTGAAGGAAAGGCAACAGTTACATACACTCTGAATGACCTAAATTGATAAATCCCATATTGGTCTTTCACAGTCAGGCCAACCCAAGCTGTACTGTGCAGTAAGCTAATAGTAGACCTACTATTGAAACAGATAAATGAGGCAGCTTTTTTGTAGTTACCCTTTAATTCAAGTGTGTCGGCACCCAGCACATGAGTTGGAGTTTGCAAAATAAATGGCTAGGCTACTGAATTGATGCAAATAATCATGATCTCATTCTGACAGGTAGGCATAGGCAACTTTGTAGCCACTGTAGTAAACATTTAATAGAGAAGGTTTGTTGGAAAGCCTTTCCATCTACCAAAAGATGGTTAGGCCTATCATTAGCATCTCTATATTTTTTCAATTCCTTAATTGTTTGAAACCTGGAAGTTTTACTTCATATTATGAAGCATGTCTTACCTTACTTGAAAGCAGCCTATAGCCAAAATCCTACCATTGAAACGTGGAGGCAATTATTTTTATAAAGAATTACTCATATGCTTTCTCCTGTTCTGTAGATTTTCTTCAAACTTTTTTCATTGTCTAGCAGCCAAAGGCATTATCCTAGTCATATTAGCAACCTATGATATTTGTTGCATATGTAAATCCCTCCTCTTTCTACATTTCTAACGGATATTTCCATCTCTGTCCATGAAACCGCTCACATGTGCTGTGCACATTTTAGAAGCGCCGTTTTCCCGCAAATTGCATTTTGGAACATTCACGCGAAGGCCTACTGCCGTCTGTACATTGCTGTGCCTAAAACGTAAAGAAATAATAGTTTATCAACATTTTAAGCAAATATTTTGATCTGTTCCATCAGCCTTATTAATTGAAACGGCGTATACCTCCACTACACTACTTTGATACATATCAGTGGGGATTAAGAAGTGAGTATAACCTGCCCACAAAGAAATACATGGGTATACGGCGTATACCCTCCACTACACCACTGGAGATAGAGAGAGACAAGAGAGAGACAAGAGAGAGACAAGAGAGACAAGAGAGACAAGAGAGAAACAGAGAGAGACAAGAGAGACAGAGCGAGACGAGAGAAACAGAGAGAGACAAGAGAGAGACAGAGAGAGACAAGAGAGAAACAGAGAGAGACAAGAGATAGAGAGAAACAAGAGAGAGACAGAGAGAGACAAGAGAGAAACCGAGAGAGACAAGAGAGAAACAAGAGAGACAAGAGAGACAAGAGGGAGACAAGAGAGAAACAGAGAGAGACAAGAG